>NC_082598.1:64327846-64627846 GCF_030936135.1 Gavia stellata | reverse complement strand
AGAAGGATCTTTTATTCTGGGTATCTCAAATATTCACACTGGATATTGCAGAAGGGCTTTTGCTTCTCATATTTGGAAGGCAAAATACCAGGAAAGGAACTGCAGCAAATGACCTACAGACTGGAAGATCACATTTCAGGAATGCATTTCATCTTCAGCAAGTCCTTCTGAATTAGCAATTTTGTACTCAACCTTGCAGCCTAAGCCCTCTAAAATAAAAGCTATGGGCAGTCCATGTGAATTTAAAGCACCTATTAGCTGGGTACTTCACATCCTGGACTGTTTAGATCCTCAGAAACTGCATTAGCAAATAAAGAATCCTATTTACATTTTTTTTGTTATTTTGGCCACACTACTGTAACAAAGGCATTGTAAATCCAATTGAAATCTGCGTGCCTTATTAAGTCTGGGCATGCCATATTTACTTATCTCTCCCTTCCAGATGCCAGATAGACAGAGGAGGATGCAAGGAGTTCAGATCAGCAGGGGGATAAAGAAAAAAGAAAACTTCAACAGTTGGAGCCATTTGAGGGAATTAAAAGGAAATAATTTTCAAGTCATTGTCATTGCTAAGGAGGAGATCAGCAGCAATGCAAATAAGAGCCCAAGGAATCAATCCTCCCCAAAAGCAAGCACAGGCAGCCTTCCCAGCTCCGCTGCCAGTGAGGGGCACTGGGACTGCCTGCACAGCAGCGCCTGGGGAAGGGACTTCTCCAGGCGTGCGAAGACAAGGCTAAAGCAACAAGGATTTGGTCTCGCAGAGACAACCGTCACCTTTGAGAGAGAAAGCTGCCTCTTGTCATTCACATACACACATGTTGTGTGCTGAGCCCCTTCTCCAGGGACTCCCTGGGACGCTGCATCCTCTACAAAGCTTGACTCAAAGCACTTCAGCACGTGCTGCCCCTTCAACCGCGCTCTAGGACCCCAAAGTGGGACCTCAGAGCAAAGTTGAATGCAGCGTCAGGCCAAACGGGGTGGGGGGGGAAAACCAAGGAAAGAGGGGTGCTAGGCAGAAGCTGGCTGCTCACACTGCTGTGAATCCATGGTCCTGTAAGCTTTTGAAAGCTGAACCGCCCTCTCCTGGAAGATCAAGGCTGCAATTCTCCACAGCAGCACTGCCCTGTCTTACCAACTCTGCTATGCACTTACTCACAGTCTAGGGGTACAGTCCAAGCCAGTTTAAAATCTTGTTTGACTTTGCAACTGCAAACCCTTAGCAGGCTGTTTAAAACCAGGTCTCTAAGTAAACATGCCTGGGTGAGGGAGGGGTTGCATCACTTCCATGCTTTAAAGACCATTGTGTTTAGATGCAGCTTCAGGCTATAGATTTTCATGAAAATACAACTTCATGCTTCATACAGCTCCGCTCTCAGTTTCAGGGAAAATACAGTTCATTGTACGATGGTTCCTCTTCTCTTACTCCCCTTTGATAAGCAGTAAGTTACAAGCTCTGGCCTGCAAAGCATCACCGATGGCATTTGAATTAGCATCCGCTGAAATTAAAGCAACTGCTTGTATCAAAGGTGTCACTTCAAGCTCTTTGCAAACTCAGGCTAACATTCATTACTGTCACAGGGATATCAGCCTTAACTGCCCAGTATGCCAGCAAACTCGGATGTCAGTTTTACTGTAGAACCGATCCTAAACACCTCACTGGGTTCCTTGCAGCAGGCAACTGCAAAGAAGAGATCCTTGTAGCAGGAGGTAGCATAGTAAGTCAAATAGGGCAAGCTCCCTGCTGAAACCATGATACCATCAAGGCTGGAAAATAAGGGCTGTTAAAAGAGGGAGGCTGGAGGATGAAGATGGCTTCAGACGAGAAGGGGTACCCCTCCTCCTGCCTCCCTCAGCTACCAAGTCACAGGATGCTTTGAAATCAGACCCTTCGCTCCAGCTTCATTTTGCGCAGGGCCATTTGCCTTGATCTTCTGCCCCTTTCCTCCTCCCCGGAGTCTTCTTTAAAGTATACTTGGAATAGCTTCCGTGTGCTACAAAACATCTAACACAGCTGGACTGAATTTTAAAGGAGTTCATTTCAGTAATGGAACAGCTCATCGTCCTGTCATATTTCATATTAATCAATGAGCATTAATTCAGCCTCCACTGAGCATCGGTAATGAATTTTGCAAACCTTACAGACTGAACCTGGATTGCCCGAAAATATTGTATTGCTACAGTGAAAAGAACAAGAGGACAAAACAGAATAGGCTGTGCTGTGGTTCTATAGTCGTCTTCCTTCCTTCTTCCTTTAAGATAATCTATTGATAAGCCTAAAGGACACACAAATGTCAGTATTTCTGGCTGTTGTTTATTCGCCAGTCAGTTCCATGATGGTTTCCAGTTAGGCAGAGACTGTCAGACCATCACGCAAGGACACCCGGGAACACAGGTGGCACGAGAACACCCCCGCTGTACAACCGGAGCCATAAAACAGAAATGCGTCAATCAGAAGCAGCAAGAACAACTAATTGCATATGTTGCCCAACAGAAGAATTAACATTTCATATTTGTAACACAAGTGCCAATAAACAAAGAGACATGTCAGCTATTTCTTCACTTTCTGACAGTCCAATCACGTGGCACATTCCCAAATGACTGCGAGACAATAGGAAATGGCTCATTTTTCAAGAAAGGCCTGCATGGCACATGGCATTTCAGCCACTAACAACTCCCATGGTCCTTTTAGTTAGGGCTTAGCTGCAATTTTACTCCCCTGAATCGTGAGCGACTTCACTGAAGTCAGACGTACCCTGGGGAAGAACAGATTCAAATCAAGAGAATTATAGAAACCAGCTCCACACCAGGAAGACCCGCCAACCTTGACAGAGGGGTTTGTACCTGCATCCCGATTCACTGGGTTGTCCACAATCCCAGTGGATCATGGAGCAGCAGAGAGGCAGAGGTTGTGCCAAGGGAGCACTCATAACCCTTCCACAGCTAAACCACAGATATTCTGCATGCCAGCAACTGCAAGCCCAACGCAGGTGGCTTTACAGAACCATTTCCCAGAGCCTGCCTCTTCGCTAAGGGGTTTTCAAGGTGCTGTACACCTCCTGACCGTGCTACTGATGCATTTCTAGCTGAGCTACAGCACTCAGGTACTTCGCTGACTCACGCTCCACCAAGGACGAGACAAAATTTTCGATTTGTACAAAATTCTGATTCAGCTGTATAAACCCCCAAGTGCTCCTCACTGAGCAGCACGCACCCCTCTCCCAATGCCCTGCACAACCCCTGCACGGGGCACAAAACCCAGTTCAGCAGAAACCCGCCAGGCTGTCGCCAAAGCTGTGCAGAGGACCTCTCGCTGGCAGAGCTCCCTATCCAGATGCTCACCTGTTCAAGGGCAAGACAAGGGACAAAGTATTGATCATCAGTGCTCTTGGGGGTTATCTCACCCTACTTCTACTTGTGGTGATGTTCACGTGTTGCTCTGCTGCCTCTCGAAACTTGAAGAGCAGCACTTTGCCGCCCTTCATGGGCGCCCGTTTACCTCTTCCACCCCAAAGATGAACACTAATTTATACTAATAAATCACATTTTAAAGGCACCACTGTACTTTGCAAAGCCTACCTCAGTGACATTAAGCTCTCGTGTCACTTGGGTAGCATGGAGAACTGCCCGAGGCCAACATAATTTTTACCCTAAATATTAATGATGTTAAATAATTTCTCAGTCCCTCCAAAGGAACAGATTATTTCACAAGCATGGGGAGCCAGGCACCACAGGGCATTCCCTCTTTAGTTTTCTGTATCCATACTGTTTGAGGACAGGACAAAGTGTTAAACTGAATCTAAGCCGCAAATGGAAGATGAGAAAACAGCTATGCCCAAAGAGATCTTGCACCTCTGGCCTGCTGCAGAAACACCAGCCCGCTCAGAGCTATCCCCTAACCTTGCCTCTCCAACAAAGTCATGCGAAAAACAGTGCTAAGGGGTGGCGGGGGGCTGGCGGAAGGAGTCAGCCTGCCTGTCTTTGTATGCCTGCAATGCTTCCTCCCTTCCCTGCCATGGACTAAATCCTCTGTATTAACAAGCCTCCAGGTAACAGCACTGACCCTTCGCATCACAGCACTGAGAATCAGACTTACCAGGGCCACGGCACTGGTATTCAAACCTCCAAGCAAAAGTATGTGTGGCACGGAATAGGCGCCAGGTGACAGAGCAACCACAATAACACGCATGAAGACACAGCCACACCGGTATTACTGCCCACAGACTCTGGGGTAAGGTGTCTGCCTGCAGACTGTACCTGCCCCTTTAGTCCTAGACATGCTCTGCCAGGCAGATGTCTCACCGTCATCTGCAGCACACCAACCTCCTGCTGAGTTAAGGACATCTAGAGCTCAGTGGCTCTGCACCAGCCTGGCTCCCTGCCACGGGCACAGCACTCCCTCTCCCTTACACTCGCAGCTGGATCGCAGGCAGGCAAGTATCCTCAGAAACAGCATGGCTGCAAGGCTTGGAAACACAGGGGAAGAAAAAGCATCATCTTTGCTCCAGTCCAGAGCCAGGCAGGGAAGTGGCTGCCAGATGGGAAAGAGAAAACCTCTCTGGATCTACTCATGCCTCTAGGATTTTCCATAATAATTACACCCCTGCCATTGAGATGGCTAAACATCTTATCAACACCCCTCCCTGACACCTTCTTACTGTTCCACGTGCACCTTCCCTCACAAACGCTCAAGAAAGCACAGGGAGGGAAAGCACAGCCTGCGAGTCCCTGCTGCAGCGCCTAGCAGCACCCTGCAATGCCAAGATGTGACCAGCTGCAGCCTGGAGCAGACCTCACAGCAGGGTGTGGACTAGAACCGGCATGCAAAAAAAGTGATTACTTTAGACACAATGTTCAGCTGTGTCACTACTGTGTCCAACGTGATATAAGTTAAGGTGACTGCAGTTTTCAAAGGTGGTGGTCCTCACTCTGATCAGGCTCACTTCAGGTCCTCCAAATAACAGGTCACTTTTAAACAGACCTTTGTATCTATAATTAGTGGAGCAAACCCATAATTATGCAGCAACGGACAGATGCTACAAACCGACACCTTGAGAGGCTGCCCCACCACAGACAGTAGACTCTCTTATCCCTGAAGCCAATAGACATTACATTAAATGTGCCAGCGCTGAAGGATAAAAACAGTCTGAAACACAGAAGAGCCTCCAGCCTATGAGAGCATAATCTTCACCATGGGGAAAGAGTTTCCTCCAGTTCTAGATCCAGCGCAACCCCACCAAAACCAGGACACTTCCACAAAACCCACACCAGATGCCCTGGTCTGAATCCGGCCCTGCAGGTGCACCTTCCCCTGAAGGCACCAACCTCTTGGCACCTCCACTCTCACCTTGTTCTCCTCAGGGGTGAAAAGAATGCGGAAAGTGGAACGCATGCCAGGTGCTACCTTACGGTACACATCCTTGGGGCCGATCAACTTGAAATAAGGTGAGCTCTCCAGGACGACCTTCACCAGCCGAGGAACCTGCAGGAAAGACATGAAACTATGACTTTGCCAGTTGTGGAAACACAAGGAGAAGAGACCTAGCCATGCCCTGGTGACATCCTTCCTCAACCACCTTTCCAAAGCACTTTTAGCTCTCGAGGTACATACACATAATACACAAGGGTGGACCTGAATCCCTGCTGCTGGGGGAAAATAGCTCCAGGCCAGAGGCAGTAGGGCAATGCCCTGCTGTGAAGGAAGTGCCAAGCAGATAAGACACCAGCAGCATGGCGATACGATACCAGAATCAAGTCATCCACATAGTCAACAAACCCCGAGAACCTGCTTGCTTCTGCCTGCGCACATCCATGCCATCGCACCTCTAAAGGGGGAATGTATCATCTGAAGGCAAAACAGGACGTGTTATACTGGGGCAAGGAAGAAATTCACTTCTAACATACCGGGTTTGAGCAGGGCAGTCAAGCTGCAATGCTACAGAGTCATGCAGGCAGACCAACAAGAGAAGGAGACCACAGACATTGTGGCCTTGCTGGGAATAAAAGCAAGCTGAGGAGCAAAAGAAGGAACATAGGAAAACAAAGGGACAACCCCACAAACAAGGAGATGGCTAAGAGAATTTAAAGGGGGCTGTAGAGAAGCAAGGAAGAAGCATGATACTCTACAAGGAAAGGCTGATGCAGAAGATCAGAGCAGTCAACTTACCACAATAATGGCAAGCCAGACGACCCCCCAGGCTGTGCCTATCAATTATGGGCTTCAAAGGCATTTTCTGCCTTGAGATGCATGACCAGCACTGACTCACAGTGTGGTTTCATTATTAAAAGCCAATCTCAGCTCTCCGGAGCCTCTTGCTGCCTGCTGATTGTAGCCAGGCAGCTGCCAGTGCAGGCAAGGCAGATCTCTGGGCATTCCTCCCCACACCCGGGAGTCCCTGCAGGCACCCTGCTGCAAGTTTCTGCCCTCTGGGATGCCACAAACACAGAGACTGCACACAGGCATTTTCTAGCACACGGATATCAACCCCTGAGCACCAAATCTCATCTCAGAAAGTCTAAAACAGGTGATTTTGACTGACAGGCAGCTTCACTGAGAAACAATGAACCCACACGAGGCTTGGCAAAAGTGGAGATTCATTCTGCACCACCCACCCGAGCCTCATAACCCACGGCTGAGGCAGTCCTGAACTCTCCAAATGCCCTTTGCTCCCAGCAATGCCCTGGGGCAGCGAGTTCCCAGAGCCAATTTCACACTGCAGACAAACATTTTGGTCACCAAGTCCCTTGGGAGATGAGTTAAGACCTTCAGCAAAAGCCACCCAGAAGACGTGAGGAGCAGCCTGAAGACTGAAAAGCACTTGTACAAAACACAGGTACAAACAGGAAGTATGTAGCAAAGCGCTTCTGTATTTGAATGATTACAGAGCCTCTCTTTGGAATACACTTTGCTGTCAGCTGGATTTTGATGGAGCAGACAGCACCAGGCTACCATGCAGTATAAGTCAGTATGATTCAGAAGAATCTGGGAAACTGGTGAGAAAACTGAGACAGAGCACATGTTGCTTTTCTCTAGGACATTATCAAAAGCCAACGAAAGTAAAATATAATAACCTCTCTTAGGACTATCATCTCTAACTTTGTGTACTTAAATATGCCAAGGATTTTCCTTAGAGCCGATCTTACTTTCACACCAGCACTATCCAATGGTTGAGGTCTTACTAGCTTCAAAACTAATTCATTTGGGAAAAAAAAATCAACAGTTCACACATTGCCTCCTCTTTACAGGGCATACAAATCCCAAGGTGCACCTGTACAAGTTTAGGATTTTTTAGTGGGAAAGGCAGAAATGTTGATGCAGATGTTCTTTTCCACTTGAGGAAGCAGGAATAGAGCAAATTAACTGTTTGCCTGTTGGCTGGTACTTGGCAAAGACAAACATTTTGAAGTGCCACATGGATAACGGAGCAACTGAAGCCAAAAGACTTAGTGGGAATGAAGCAGAGCCATAGGGAAAGAGAAACTGAGGCACACTTTAATCAGGAAAGGATACCTACAGCAAAGAGTGCCCAGAATCACTGTGGACCACACAAGTGGTATCCCTGGGGCATGGGCATCCATGCTGCATCTTTCCAGTATCCCCGAGCTGAACGCCAGACCAGGAATGGCGCAGCACTCTCCAGGAATAACTGAGGGGCCATGCCTGCATCCTCCCTTGCCAAAGGGTCTTCTTTTCAACCGGGTCCCTGTCAAAACCTGGCATCTCACAATATACTTTGACTTCTCTTGCTGTTCCTCCACCTGCCATATGCCCCAACAGCGCTTTTTTGTCCACCTGTTTGTTTCCCCCAACAGGGAGATTTGGAGAGGGGGTTAATTCACCCGCTCTCGTGCACACTTCCATCTTCCCATCCTGCCGCCCTCCTCTCATGGATACGTCTGACTCTTCAGTACACAAGACTGTCTTTAATTACACCTTTCTTTTTCTGAACCTTCTCTGCTGCCAGCACACTTACTGCTAAGTGTCAAGAGAAACCCTTGCCTGTACAATGTTCTCTCCCAGAGCACCTTCTAACTCAGCTCCTTTCCTTGCTCCTCTCTTTTCCCACCAGCTTGCTCTTGGCACATGCCTCACTCCAGCAAATGTTTCCCCTGATGAAATTCAGAAGGTCTCAATTCTCCCCTTTACAGTGGAACAAAATTGCTGACGTTTTTCAACTTTTCCCTTCTCAACTTCCTTGGGAAATCTCAAAACGATCACAATTTTTTCAAGTAAAGGTGGAGACCTTCAAGAGCATGTTACTGTGGATGGGCTGTGGTTCTCCAAAGGTAAAGCAGGGAGCCACGTTGCCTTAGAAAAACCTGGGCAGAACTGAATTAAACTTAGCAGGAGCCTAAAGTGGCCCCTAAAGGCCTCCCACTGCTCCTGCTAAATCAGTCTGCTTCCACTGCTGTTTCAAAACACCCTTTCTGGAGTGCTAACACCACTAATTGTAACTTACTCCAACATAAAGCGGAGAAGACTCAACCCCTGTGCTCTGACAGTGAGCTGCAGAGGCAGCTAAATAGGTTGTGAGAGGCAGAGATGCCCTGCCAGAAACCAAGGTTAACCAAGGAGCCACCAGGACATGATACACACTCGAGGTAAAGCATGAGGGCAGATACGGACTGTACAGCCCTCGACATTCCCCTCAGTCCGGGGATTTCGAGAGGAAGGATGCTGACTAGAAAAGCTCCTTTGGGCTAGATACCACCAACGCATGGCCAAAATCAGGGGGAGAATCTCCAGCATGGGAAGACTTCCACCATCTTGCAAAATAAAGGTGCTGAGACATTTGATTCTGACGTGCTGCGCTGCAGCAGATAACTTGCTATGCTGTATACCACGTGAATTACACTGCTCTCCTCTTCCAGCACGGCGTTAAACCTCCACGTCCCAGCACTTACCTTGTCGGTGTTCCTCAGAATCAGCGGCGCTTCATAGACCTCGCAGGGGACGTAGCTCTGAAACACCACCTCTGATGGAAAAGGCTGAAACAAGCTCTGGTCCAGGTCAACTGAGGAGAACTGGAGATGCAAGAGAGAGCAGTGAGAGGTTCAGCTGCTGGCAAAAAGATTCATGAATGAGATTCCTACATTGATCTCCCGGGAAGTACAGTCTCTTGGTGACTATGTCTGCCCAGCTCACACTAGGGAAACAGGAGCTCACCCACCTGTGTTCTGAGCTCAGCAAAAGTTTCTGGGCCATGCTGAGCGCGCTCAAGCTAATAAGCTCCTTTGGGAGGTATTTCTCCAGGTTTCCTTCTCCAAAATGCAAGGCAGCGCTTACCTCCAGCAGAGCCCTGTGCTAACGGGGTCACACAGCTCCGGAGCACTTACTGAAAGAGCCATGAGCGCTCATGGAGCAAGCGAAACCCAACAATTTACGTGAGACTCCATGGGAAACCATTTCGGGATGATCTTTGCTCTGAGACAGAGAGACCAAGTCCCACACATCCCCAGATATCATTTTTTGATATAGAGCCTAGAAATCAGTAAGAAGAGAACAGTACCAGAGGAGGTAAGGCCAACAAGAAAGTAACAGTAGTTAGGAAAAAGACATGTGAGGGGAACATTGGATGGTGATAAGGTTCAGCTCTTTTCTCAGCATTACTGGGCAACTTGAGTAAGACTGGACTTGAGATTTCCTTTTGCCATGAGCTTTAAAAGGGATTCTTTACTGTATTCTATTATTGCTCTTAATTAACACCACTGCAGAAGCATGGCTGAAAACATACACAAACAGCAAATGCTTACAGAGCAGAGGCATTACTTTGAGGAAATTCCTCCCTGCTTTGTCTCCCCTCTTCCAGCTGCACTGCTCCCCCTCGAAAGACATGGGCAGGTCTCCATGTGTAGCTGCGGCACACTGCCAGTTATTTGTGCACTCGTCTGACGCATTGCCAGCCTCCCGTGCTGTCTAGGGCAATCCTTAACCAATTCGTTACAGGTCTCTGGCTGGCAATTTTCCACTCAACAGCCTACCTCAGCAATCTACCCATTTGGACTGCGTGTTGTACTGAGCAGTCCTGTAAGAAAAGCAGCTTGAAAGTAAACGTTGATCCAGATAAAGCACCTCCACATCGCCTCTGCCTAGCATGATTCCCCTGTATATCTGGCAGCCTGCAAATTCTAACACCCTGCAAGGGTCCCACACATTGTTCCAACCCAAAGCATTAATGCAATTGGTTTTGTTAAATCTTGAATAATTACCGTAGGCCCTCAGCTTTCAAAGGCCAATGCTGCCACCGTTGAGGGAGTCCTATGGCCCCAAGCATTTGCCAGCAACTGTACCGAAGCGAGATGTGACTATTTCAGCAGGAGGATGGAAAATGGTAAGCTCCTGCCCTGGTGTCCTGCCCCAGCCTTCCCCCAGTATCGGGCTTTAGCACTGGTAGCTAAATTCCAGCAAAACCCACCAAGTTCAGCAGAGGTTATTCGTATTGGCTACTAAGCATATCAGGACTTCAATGTCTCACCGGGGAAAAATGTTTTACTTTTCCCCCAGCAGAAGGAACTCCACCACTACCAGCAGTTCACAGAACCACTAAGGTTGGAAAAGACCTGTAAGATCATCAAGTCCAACCACCAACCCAACCCCACCATGCCCACTAAACCATGTCCCGCGGTGCCATGTCCACACATTCCTTGAACACCTCCAGGGATGGTGACTCCACCACCTCCCTGGGCAGCCTCTTCCAATGCTTCATTGCTCTCTCCGGAAAGACATTTTTCCTAACAACCAACCTAAACCTCCCCTGGCGCAACTTGAGGTCATTTCTTCTTGTCCTATCGCTAGTCATTCTGGAGTTGGAAAGGACAACAGGACCTAGTCACCGAGGTATTCAGAGAAGCTGGAGTCAGGCCTGTCACAAGCACGCACCCTCTTCAAATGTCACCAACAGCAAGGAAAAGGGCAGGAAAAGGCTACCTTTTGATGGGAGGTTTCACTCATGTCTAGAAGCTGGATAATTCGGGGCCGCCTCATCTCCCGAGTGCTGGCCAGCCTCTGCTCCGTGGTGAGAGACATCTCCTTCAGGAAGGCCGAGGGAGTCAGCTGAAATGCAAAACACCAGCAAGAGTTACACAGATGCCTTTGTTCAGAAAGACTTTTCTTGGTCAACTGCCACTGATGAATAATTTGTGATCACAGCCACTACGATACTCCTGGAAGTCCCCTAAGTTACCTGCTGAAATATTTAACATCAGCAAATTAATGATACAGAGCCGAACACACACGCTCTAACCAAGTGGCTCTGCCCCGCCGTTAGCTTCTCCTTCGTGATTTGATGTGACATGTTTGGGGATTTCTGCTCTTCGGGCATTTGTTTTCTTTTTAGTTTTGCTGCATTGAGCCAGTGACCTTTGAAGACAGTGGAGAGGAGTTATCAGAAATCCCCAAACTCTATCCTTGCACAATTCTCACAACCAACACGTGTGTGATGTCACAGCTGGGTGAGTCAGAGGAAAGCAGAAAAGCAGCGTTGTGCCAAGACTGACGTGGAGAGGAATGGGTCCAAGTTTTAGTTATTTCTTCTTCATTAGCACTTGTTTTCTCTCTGTTCTGGCCTCACAGACCCCTCTGCAGAAGTACACGGAGATATCTCATTCACAGACCTTGAGCACTAGGTCATCTCCAGTCAAGTGAGCTCCAGTCAGCAAAGGGGACGTCTGTGGATGGGAAGGAGGAATCGCCCTGACTCCACTGCTGTTTGCAGGGCTGGATCCGCGCTCCACACAGGATATGAGATACAATTACTGTTTTGCAACCTGTTCTGTCTGGGACCAGCCACGTCTTCAGGCAGAGCTCAAGCAGCCCACCACATGCCCGGCTGCCTGGAGGGCAGGTACGGTCAGAGCAGCACTGGCAAGTATGCCTACGTGACAGAAGATATTACTGCCCACACAAAGAGGATGGAACGAAGCACACACTCACGCTTCAGCTATGCCAGTTCAATGCCCAGGACATTCATTTAACTTGGCCTCCAGGCAAGACTCTGGACTTTCCCCAAAGCAGCACGCACTCCATCCCCCACTGCACCATGACAGCCACCTCCGGCAGAAGCCGGGCAGCAAAGCGATGGGGAGGTGGGGTCCAGCTTCACAGTGCTGCTAGACAACAGGAGGGGAAGGCGAAGGAGGGACACAGGGGGAGTTTCCAGCCTTAACACAGGTCCTGCCCAGCCACAGCAGGTACTTACAGTTACAGACTCCTCTGTCTCTCTAACTAGCTTTGGAAAACGAGGTGCTACCACTTTGCTCTGGAATCCATCAGCCATTTTGGAGGACCCCATGGACAGATGCATCTTGCCAGTGGCCATCTCTCAGCTCACCTGGAAGGAGCAACAACGGAACTTTGAAACTCTAGAATCCCATTCATGGTAGAACCAGAGGACACACCCACGTCTCCAGGCTGCAGCATCCTTCCGAAGTGGAGAACTTAAGGCCTCCCCACCCTGTTCCGTGATTAGACCATATTTAAGTGGCACAGTCAACATTCATAGCAGTAAAACCCCAGAACAAACATTCCATGAGCCAAAACAGCCTTTTGCTGTGGGTGCAGTCCCACGAGCCACAAACACACACCAGGGCCTGCTGGCATTTCTCACCTCCCCCTGCTTCCATTACTTTTGGAATCCCATTTACTGGAATTATTAACCCAATCTCTATTAGTAGCCAAACTGTCCTTTATTCCTTTTTACAAGTTTTCCGGTGGGAACAGAAGGAAGGTAAATGTCACTTAGCTGCTTCATTTTGCCAGGGCAGCTGACCTGATGTGACTGTGTGCCTGACCCTACTAAGTGCTCGGAGTACTATGAACAACCTTAAACCCAGGGATCGCTGCTGCCCCCAGCATTAATAAAATCAGGCTACTTGCCGACTTTGCAAACCCGATGTCCACCCTTTGTGCAAGGAGCCTGGTGATGCTTCCAACTAATGGAGCGTAGAGTTCAATACTCTGATTAAGAACTATAGTTTCTCAAGGCTAATTTGGTTGGTTTAAGTTACAAAAATTATCCAGCAAATATGACTCCTTCCAGGCATGAAATTACCACAGTGCCGAAGAACGTTTCTCCGTGGAGAACGAGGGCCCTCATTTTCACTTATTAACACCCAAACTGAAGGCTCTGGTGAGCAAGCAGAAGGGGACCGGTGCTCTCTGCAAAAAGCAGCTTTCTTGGATTCTCTAGGCTTTTGCACACAAAGCCCTCGGGGGGCTCCAGCGTTTCCCAAAACACACACGTTCTGCCAAAGCTGCTTAATTTCCGATGGCAGAGAAGGTGAACACTACAGATTATTACTTTTTCCAGCTAAGGGGGACTTTGAGGGATAGGAATACACTGCATTCCCAGAGAGCACAGCGGGGAGGTGTCGCTGCAGCTGTATGCTACCAGCCAGAGTGCTGGCACCTGAGCAGGGGGAGGCCACAGCCAGCTTGTCCAGTAGCTTCTTCACCATAACCATGCCTCTTGAAGGATACAGACACCAGGCAGCCCTGCCAAGCTGCCATTTTTGAACAGCAACGGACCCGAAATTAAAATCAACATGGGTGTACATACTTTGCAAGCCTACACACACGGTTCAGGACGTCCTGCAGGATGTAGAAGACTGCATCCACTGCTTTCTGACCCAGTCTTGGGCTTCACCATGCTTGGAGGTGGAAAGATCATCTGTCTCACAGAGCTTGCTGCCAGAGACACAGGTGTAGCTGAGACAGGGAAGACCAAGTCCCTTCCAGGCTTCTTCCTCAGGACAGGGCTTATCAGTTCCAAGAACACTTGCAAGCTAGCCACAAAGTGAAGCATCAGCCATCTTCCCCAGGGGAGACCCACGCTTTCAAAAGGAGAGCCCAGAAGCTGAAATTCACACCACCACGGATGCTCAGGACCACCAGCTCAGAGGAGGTACAGGGTTTACATCACTGCTCCTTCTCCATTCCTGGGGCTGTACATACAACCCCACAGGGACCAACAAGCCCCTCTTCCCTTGCCAACACCCTCTCTGCCCCATGAGCTCACCTCTGTTTTCCTTCCCAATATCCAACTCTCACCATCAGGTTCACCTTGGAGCCACCATTCCCAATTCACACTTGGCTCTCAGTTGCCTGCCTGCGTTTCTGCCTCAAAGGACACATTTCAAGCAGCACAGACTGCAGCTAGTCCCAAGGAAACAGAGAGGGGGGGATCACACTTGCACACAGCCCAGCGCAGAAGCAAGCCACCCACCTCAGCACTTCAGACAAGCCACCCTTCTCTACCCTAGCAGGGTCTGACCAAACCAGGCTCTTGGCCCTGGTCTCCTTAGAGGCACAGGTAACAGTCCATGCAGGGAGCTGCTCTACAGGGCTCAAAATCCTCCCCCCATCCCCTGAGAAGCATTGTTTACATCGCTCTTACCCTCCTGCAGAAACAAAAGAGCATACAGCCAAGGGCAACAGGCAGCCATGTTGCATTAGTAACCTCTCCTTTGCTGCAGTGCTAGAGGGACACAGAGCACTATCAGCCACCATCCCCAAAAGCCCTGCTGCAGGCTCTGAGATGAGTCCTGACAGCACAGGCACTGTCTAGCTTCCGAACACCAACACCAGAGCCCCTGGGCGGGTTTGAAACAGGCACATCAGAAACATAGCTGTCCTGTCACCAGTGCTGCACTCACCAGATCAAACCCACAGAATAATTGGGCACATCTGGTGTCTTGCAGAGGACAGAGCCACAGCAAAGGCAAAGACCAGAGCTGCAATGAGGATCCAGGGAGAGCAGGGAAGTGCTGGCGCAGACAGCTTACACCATCACAGGGATGCAGATGGGAGCATCCACTACCCCCACTTCAACCCATAAAGGTAAAACTCCAGCACTTGGTTAAAGAAAGGAATACGACTGCAACACTCAGTCATTTTAGATGCTATCAAAACTCTTCCTCCCGAATAACTGCAGTGACATCACTTACCTAACTGCAACCTCGTGAAGTGCCAATCATGAAGTCCCAAACAGGCAGCCCATGATCCTCTTTGTCCAGGCAGGGTTCATACTTGTCTTCTTCTGAAAAAAGTAGGACAACAGAGTTGGCCCCTTTCCCTTTCAGCCATTTTTCCCCCTGCCTTCCTCTGAGCAATGCAATCCCACATTGCAGGGGAGAACATCGGGTTTTTTGGTAGCACAGACCTCAAGGCACAGCCCTGGATTTGCCTTCTCCCTTTTTATTCCCATGCTGGGAATCCATTTGGTTTCCTCACTTTTTACTTAGTTTACATCTCACTTCCAAACCCTGAACTGCTTCTCTACTCCTGTTCTGAATCAAGACAAGATTTCAAACGCCTACATTTTGGAGACCCTGCCATTTGCTGTACAGCCATGAAACCCCCCCAAAAATAAATTGTTTTTTCCCCACTGCTTTTTAAAACAAAGTCCTTGGCCCCAACAAGTGTCATGCCTCCTAGGTTTTCTTTTTCCTTAATACTATGAAACCATTTAATCCAGCCAGCTGTCTTTGCGCAAATGCAGAAGAACATTTATAAGTCTCAAGAAGTTAATCCCATTTCAAGGGGAATGTCTGACATATAGGTTAGCAAGGCAGTAACGGGGGCTGTGATTGCCCGGAGACAATGCACAAGAAGATGGGGAGGCTCTGGATGGAGGTTCAGGCCTGACTCAGCAAGGTACTGCCACAGCATCTCAGCCTGAACAAGGAAACACAAAGATGTCAAGGGCACTGATCACCCACGCAGTTACGGACGGTTCGATAGCTGTTCCTGGGACTGACACTACCTTAATCCTTAGTCTTGGCCTCATGTTTCCTCTGGAAGCTAAAAGCCATCTAAGTCCCCGTGATATTGAGGACAGAAACATGCTGCGGTACCACCACACTGTAGGACCAGGGCTCAGTGGTCCTTCACGGTCACAGAGGCAGAGCAGGGGTCAGTCTCCCCTCCCGCACACCCAGCCCTTCTCCTCAGCTGGCAGGGTCCCGCCAGGGCACTCTCCATCCCACCCAGTGCCACCGGGCACCACAGGCTGGGGAGTACCGGGCTCTGGTGGTGCATTCCTTCCCCCCCACTTTTTTCCTGGGCTGCTCTATGATCTCAGGAATTCCAGCTGGGCCTCGGCCTTTGCGCAACGAGTTGGGCGGTTAAACGTCCCTTGACTGTACCGGGAACTCTTGCATGGCTAAGGTGGGGAGCAGCACTGACTGTACCAAGCACTCCTGTTACCCAACTCAAGGTGGGTAACGAGAGCGGGAATAACCAGCCATCCCCTGACAGCCTTGGAACATCCCTTACCTGGGCTGTAGCCCGAGTGAAACAGTACCAGTGTTGCTGGAATTCCAGTAACTTTCCAGTAACTTGCTGATGACTAAAGCCAATCATCTTACAAACCTACAAACAGCCGTCCCAAGTGAGCTCTCCTGGACCGCAGCGGGCTGCCACCAGCATCCTCCTCACAGTGGGACACCTCTCAGAGTTTCATGAACTCTCCAGTTTGTGAAATGTGGAGGACTGCCGCCAAAAGCTGGCGACGTGACCTGGGCTGAAACCTTCTCCTCCTTGAGGCTCAACTTGCAATGGAGGGGTCTGCTCCATTGCTGTCCCCAGAGCATCCCCCTTGGGCTCCACCACAGAGACAGCCTTGCAACTTTCCCTTATAAAGCAGCACGGGGACTCCCAGGACAACCGGGCCACAGAGAAGAAACCTTCCCCATTTTCTTAACCAACCCAAAACCTTTTCTCTTTCCTACAGATAGAAAAAATCCCTCCCGTGCCACAGGCAGCACAGAAGATGCACCAAGGATGACATTGACGGTCGCAGATTCGCACTCATCTAATGACAGCTCTGCCAGGGACCAGGCAAGGTGTTTGATCTCGCAGGGACTCAGCTTTCCTACCTGCGAGGCAAGTCCAGCAATACTTATTTGGGAAAAGGACAGTCACAAGAGCTAGCAAACAACTCACATTCAACACAGTGCTGTTGCTACTATGGAGAGACTTGTCTAGCCTCTCTCTCTGTAATTAGCCCCTTTCTCTAATGTCTGAGCAGCCCAGTGTTTTTAGCAACATATAGAATGAGTTTTCTTAGTAGAAAATGATCTCTTTTACCAGTCTAACTTGGTGGGAAGAAAAAGTATCACTGAGAAACCTGATCTTATCCATACCCTTACAGCATGCTGGCTAGATCAACATATCTTTAAAACACGTGCCTGCAGCAATCCTGAAAGGCAGGGGAAAAAGCATCTCGGCTTTGTGGATAGAACTGTGATGCAGACAATACTGCACAGGAAAATGAAGGTATAAGTTTAACACGAATCAGCTGTTCTCCAGCAATTGCCTACAAGCAGGGTCTTGTCCCATAGCAGAGAAAAGGTCTCATACTCCACATTTGCTGTGGGGTTAGATGTCCGGCATATCTGCAGTCAGGTACAGCCGCCTGCCTGGAGAGTTTCACGAACTCTCCGGTTTGTGAAAAGTGGAGGACCGCCACCAACAGATGGTCCTTCCATGTCTCTCTTTTTTAATGCTTACCTAGCTTTACCGTGCTCAGAGACAGAAGATGAAGCCCCGTTCAGCCACGTGGCAACATGGGCTAGAATGAAATAGCACCCATTCATTCACAGATGACTTGCAGCTCAATTACTAACAGACCACGAAGCAGCAAGGTGGAGACAGGCACTTCTGAACACACACACACACACACACAGAGACACACGCACACACACAGACACATGCACACACAGAGGCAGGAGGGCTGCTGCACTTGGGCAGCCTTCAGGGCATTTTCATTAACTAATGGCCCTGAAAGCAGCAGTCACCAATTTAGGATCTCAGGGGAGGTTTTGAGTACACATCTGTATTAGTTGCAAATCTGACCTAACTCCTATTTACTTCAGACACAAGCAGGAGCAACTGACACAATTTCAATCAGAATTGGGCAGTCTGGATCAGGTCTTGATGTTACAGAACATCTTGAAAAACAAGGTCAAAAACAAGTGTTAAAAACAAACAAGAAGAATCAGAAGAATGTAAAGAAGATACTTCATAACAACTGCACCTGGCACTTAGACATACTAAAGATAAAGACTGTCTTCACTAACCCTCTACTAACTAGCAATAACGATTAACACAAGGACGAATCTTAGAAAAATAGAATGGACTGCCAAAATAGTGCCCTAGAGTTAACCTGTCTCACTATAATCTCATTCTAACGCTAAAGAACACACCTCCTAGCTAGAAAAGCCCCCAACCCAATTAAGCCCCCTACTCTCTCAGCAGGTGTGGTGAATTAAAAGAGAACTGCAAATTTAAGATGAAGTAAGAAAAGCATTAACCAAGAGTTAATTAAGGGGTAGAACCAGTAGGCCTAACTAACTTTGGTAATTGTTTTAAATACCTGTCATGATTTTAACCTGGTATGCATGTTAGGAGGAGAAATCCCCCATGCACCCGCCGCTGCAATAAACCAATGTCGGCTTTCTAAACTATCATTTGGTTTGGAGAGTTTTCTTCGTTACTATTTTCGGTAACAGAATTTGGCGACCCAGATGGGACCTGCTCTCCAGAATCTTGATGGACCAGACGAATTGTGAGGACTCCTGAGTGCACTGGAGCATTTTCGGGGAGGCCCACCGATTCCCTGGTCGGGTGAGTTTCTGTGACAGCTCTCTGGGAGACTAACGACATTGGTATTTGATATTAATATTGATATTGGTATTGGTTGCTTGCAAATAAGTCGTATCTGAATTCAGTACATGTTGTTAAGTTGCTGGTATTGATATCGGGAGTACACTACTGTATAAACTTGTGTAATCCGTATGCTACTACGGGGACACCCGGAATCTGGATTTTGATTTGGACACATCTACGTGGTTATTTTACATCATGGGTGCTGGACAATCTACTGAAGGGGGGATTCTTAAGTGTTCCCCTTTGGGGTGTATACTAAACCACTGGAGCAAGTTTGGGGGTGATCCCCTTACTTGGAAAAAACGGATAGAATATTGCAATCATTGGTGGCCTCTGTACACTCTGGATGATCAGGAGAAATGGCCTAAGAACAAAGTATAAATTACAACATTGTGTTGCAGTTAGTGCTGTTCTGTAGGCGTGAAGGAAAATGGGATGAGGTACCATACGTGAATTTGTTCTTTGCTTTGCGGGATCATTATAACATACGTAAGGAGTGTGGCTTGATTGCAAGTGAAAGTGGTGTATTAGCCCTAGAGGCAGAGAAAAAGAAAGTGCCTAAGTGGTGGTGTTCAGCGTGCGGCATCAGCAAGCGATGCAATAAATATAAAGAGAGTTGTGAAGAAGAGCAACAGGAGGAGGTAGAGATGTTGATTGTACCAAGGAGGGGTAGGAACAGAAGGAGAGAAGAGTGAGACAATGATTCTGACAGTTCCAGCCAAGAGGATTTTAGTCTGGTGGCGGGGAGAACTAGGAGGGGAAATGCTCGGAATGTACAGGCCAACGTACAAGCCCCCCTCAGACAAGCCGTAGGACCAGACGGACCACCAGTTTGGGTAAAAGTGCTGTTTTCGGTATCGGATTTAAAGGGATGGAAGGAGATGGCAGGTGTATATAGGGAGGACCCCGAGCGGGTGGCAAAGTTTATGGAGACTATAATCAAAAATCAGGATCCGGACTAGAAAGATCTGCAAGTTGTCTTGAATAATTTAGTGTCTTACGATGAGAAAAGATTGATTTTAGCTAAAGCTAAGGAGGAGGCAGAATGAGTGCATGTTCAAGCTGCAATAGCAGGATGGATATAGGATCATTTCCCTTCCAATAATCCCAATTGGAATCCTAACATCCAGGCTCAAAGGTTATTATTATCATCCGAGTACCAACGAGTGATTCTGTATGGTGTCTGGAATGCAATTCCAAAATCAAAGAATTGGTCTAAATTGTATCAGGTCATTCAGGGAAAGAATGAAGACCCCTCTTCTTCCTTTGAAAGACTAATGGAGGCTGCAAGAAAATACACTGATTTGAATCCAGACACTGAAGCAGATGCTGTCTCGTTGGGCCACATCTTTATGGGACAGTCTACATAAAACGGAAATTACAGAAACTAGAGGGGGCAGATGCCCGCTCATTGCACAAAGTGTTAGAGCGTGCCTGGAAAGTGTACAACAACAGGGAAAAGGTGGAGGAAGTAAAGCAGAGAAAGGAGAGGCTTAAAGATAGTAAGATGCTGGCAGTAGCCATAGCCCAAGAAACTAGCAAGTTCAGAGTTCCCATAAAGCAAAAAAGATTTCCTGGTGGAGTACGGAGGGTCGGAATGCTGCTGGAGATAAATCCGTGTGCTTACTGCAAACAGAAAGGACACTGGAAAAGGGAGCGCCCGCAGTTAAGAAGACAAGGTCGTGAGAAGATGCCAAATCAGGCTGCTAACATGATGACAATAGATTCAGACTGAGGGAGACCGGGGGAAGAATCGGAACCCTCCCCAACAGAACCCCTCGTTAGAGTAAAGTTGGGGGATGAAAAAGTACACTTTTTAGTAGATACGGGGGCCACTTATTTGGTATTGAATACATGCAAGGCTAATTTGAGTAATCAGAGTACATCAGTTATTGGTACCACAGGGCAGAAAGAAAATCGGCCATTTTTCCAGCCTTTGAAGTTTACAATCGGGAAAAGGGTGTTAACCCATCGATTTCTCTGATTGCCCTGTGCCACTAATTAGGACGAGACATATGAAGTAAATTGAATGCACAAATTACTTTTGAAAAAGGAAAAACCCAAATCCATATTCCTGAAGCTTTGGATGCTCAAGTTTTTATGTTACAGAAGGAAGCCGAGTTACAGGAAATACCAGAAGCCGCTGAAAATCCTGTAACCCCTCTAGTATGGGCTTCAGGAGCACCAGGACGATCCCGAGCGGCAGAACCGGTAATCATTCAGTTGAAACCAGACACCAGACCGGTAAGACAAAAAGAGTATCCAATTAAATTAGAGGCAAGAAAAGGATTAGAACCATTAATAGAACGATTCATAAATTTTGGATTACTAAAAGAATGTCAACCAGAATACAACACCCTGATCTTGCCAATTAAAAAATCGCATTCAGAAGAGTATAGATTGGTCCAGGACTTAAGGGCTAGAAATGAAATTGTACAGGATGTTCACCCAGTAGTGGCAAACCCGTATACTCTCTTGACCACCCTGAAGGAAACAGACCAATGGTTTACTGTACTGGACTTGAAAGATGCTTTCTTTTGCCTTCCGCTAGCAGCCAGAAGTCAAGAACTGTTTGCTTTTGAGTGGGAAAGCCCTAAGACCGGAAGAAACACTCAATTGTGTTGGACAGTATTACCACAAGGATTTAAAAATAGCCCTACGATCTCTGGACATCAATTAGCCAGAGAATTAGAAGACTGGCAAAAGAGGCATAAAAATACCACCTTACTGCAATATGTAGATGACACACTGCTAGCAACAAATGACAAGAAGGATTCCATACAAATGACAATAGACCTCCTCAACTTTTGGGGACGGCAGGGTACAAAGTATCCCGGAAAAAGGCACAGATCGCTCAGCAGGAGGCAATATAGTTGGGGTACACAATTTCCCAGGGCCAGTGTAGTCTTGGAACTGAAAGAAAAGAGGCCATTGGCCAGATCCCCAAACCTAAATCGAAACAAGAGCTCAGACCATTTCCCAGAATGGCTGGATGGTGTCGCCTGTGGATAATAAATTTTGGACTCACTCCCAAACCCCTATATGAAGCTGTACAAGGGGAAGGAAATCTCCTTTTCTGGACTCAGGAGTGCAGAGATGCATTTATGAAATTGAAACAAGCTTTAATGAATGCTCCAGCTCTAGGCCTTCCGAATTTGGAAAAAACATTTGAATTATTTGTGCATGAAAGACTGCATATTGCCTCAGGGATACTGGCCCAGAAGCTGGGAGCCTGGAAAAGACCCCTGGGGTATTCTTCAAAACAACTAGACAATGTTAGCAAAGGATGGCCAGCATGTCTCCAAGCAGTGGCGGCTACAGTATTACTGATCCAAGAGGCCTGAGAATTGACGCTTGGGCAAAAATTAACTGTATTTGTACCCCACGCAGTTACAGCAGTGCTGGAACAAAAAGGAGGACACTGGTTGTCACCAAGCTGGATGCTGAAATATCAAGCCGTTCTTCTGGAACAAGACAATGTGGAGCTGAAGGTAACCACGATCCTGAATCCAGCGACCTTCCTAACTACTGATCCTGCTGGAGAAGAATTAGCACACGACTGTTTGCAAACTGTAGAACAGATGCGCTCCAGCAGACCAGACCTGAAAGACCTACCAATAGAAAATGCAGACTGGGACCTGTTCATAGACGGTAGCGGCTTTATGCGGAATGGAACACGAAAATCAGGTTATGCAGTAGTAACTGGTAAGGAAGTGATTGAGGCCAAAGCTCTGCCATCCAACACTTCGGCCCAGAAAGCAGAACTCATAGCCTTACTGAGAGCATTAGAACTGTCAAAAGGTGAAATTGTTAATATATGGACAGATTCAGAATTTGCCTTTGGAGTGGTGCATGTTCATGGAGCCATTTGGAAAGAAAGGGGACTCCTCACATCTCAGGGATCCCCAATCAAATACGGGCCAATGATCCAACAATTACTACCGGCAATTAATCTACCCCGATTAGTGGCAATTATGCATTGCAAGGCACATCAAACTGGAAATAGCCCAATGCATATAGGGAACCATGTTGCAGATAGAGCTGCGAGAGAAGCAGCTGAAGGTCAAATATTGTAGTTTTGCTGGAAAAGGTTCAGAGGTTGGGACCTGAGAATCCGCAGTATACACCAGAAGACAATCCATTGGCTAACCTACTGAAAGCAAACAAAAATCAAGAAGGATGGTGGGTAACTCCTTCACACCAAGTAATAGTTACACAAGAAATCATGCGTGAAATAGCCAATAGGCAACACCAAGAAACTCACTGGGGAATTCAAACAATGGTTGAAGCATTAAAAACGCAAGTGCTAAGTGTACGAATGACTGGAATAATTAAGAGCATAGCGAAGAAATGTGAGCTATGCCTGAAGAATAATCCTCGCCTACCCTGAAGACCTTTACCAGGGGTGACAAAGAGAGGAAACAGGAGACTACTGGCAAATAGACTTTTCCGAATTACCACGGCAAAATGGATACCGAGATCTTTTAGTAACGTTAGATACTTCCTCAGGCTGGCCAGAAGCTTTCCCTTGTCGCACCAACAAGGCAAAAGAAGTAGCAAAAGTGGTACTTAAGGAAATAATACTGAGATTTGGGGTACCCATTGGACTATCTTTGGATAGGGGCCCACACTTCATAGCAGAAGCTGTTCAAAGTTTGACGAAAGCGTTAGGGATAAAATGGGATCTCCATACCCCACGGAGACCTCAATCAAGTGGAAAAGTAGAAAGAATGAACCAAAGCCTAGAAAGACAGAGAAGTAAAATTTGCCAGGAGGCTCAGATAAAGTGGCTGGATGCTTTACCCTTAGCTTTGCTACAGATACGCATCCAGCCTAGAACCAAAGACAAGGTTAGTCCTTTTGAGATCATATATGGTAAACCTTATCAGATGACTGAAACAGGAGTTAATCCTGAAATTGCAGGAAGACATTACCTAAAAGAATATGTTATCTCTCTGGGAAAGTTTTGTCCTCTCTCCACAGGTACATCACTATGAGCACGCCACTATCTTTGGACGTGCCTGTGCATCACTACCAACCAGGGGACCGGGTGTATCTGAAGACATGGTCAGATGAGCTGTTGAAAGAGAAGTGGAAAGGACCTCTTCAAGTTTTACTCACCACCCATACTGCTTTCAAGCTTGAGGGAGTCGCTCCGTGGATACGTCGCAGCAGCATCAAGCCAGCCGCGTCACCACAATGGGCTGTCAAACAAGAGGGACCTTTACGTTTAAAATTAACGCGGGAATCATGAAGTTCTGGGTTATATCTCTTGCAGCGATGTCAGGAAGTGCGGAAGTTGATACAGATGGAGAGGTCAATACAGATTTGGATGAAAACCTAATTCTAACTTTGATACATGGGTTTGGCAAAATGCATAGTCTTACCAGTGTTACAGCGTGCATCCCAGTCCCTCACTCGGCCAGTCAGTCCATCCCATGGGGCACTATACAGGTAAATTTATCTTTACTAGAGGAATACGACAACATCACAGGAGCCTTTAAGCAGGCCAATGTCTCTTACTATTTAGACAAAGACAATAAACGTAGACAGAGAGGAAGCGATGTTTTACAAGATGCTACTTTTTGGAGATGAGGGGACAACAGAACAGTATTTGGGAGAGGCTCGGAAAAACAATGCCCCAAGGGATCACATCCCTTACATGCCCAGTTTCTGCAAATAGCATTGGCAGCCTCCGGCGGGCAGGCCGCAGGATTACTGAAACTCTGTGTCACTAATAATACAGTACCTAACGTAACCACCGCTCCAGAATGTACTAACCTTAGAACAAAACTCAGAATTTGGACCAGACCTTTGGAAGGACATTGGAAATATATAGGGAATGTGGACTGGGGCTTTAATTGGGGAATGAAGGCTACTTATGTTAGCTGAACCAATTGGATGTGCCCCAATGTTCTAAATTAGAGTGAAATATCAATCCTAAATTCTACCTTGACAATGATAGAATGTTGTAAAAACCAAAATTTTTCAACTAATGATTGTAAACAAGACGTTCCATCCCCAGGCTACACAACCTGGGTTACATCAGATGGGTATTGGACTACCCGACTACGACTTAGTACAATAACTAGACAAGCAACTTCAGGATTACTGACCTTATGTCCTATATGGAAAAAGAGTCCAATCAAAGCTCAATATTGGGGATGAATTAAAAGAGATACCGAGACAGAAAAGGACACCGATATTTGGACGGAGCCTTCCGCAGCAGTACAATTTGAGTGGGGACTCCAAAGTTTCCCATCACCAGGGCTGATGCCTTTAGAAAATCGAATGTTAATAGAAAATCTGACTTGGCAGGTGGAAGCCTTATCGAGAGCCACTCAGAAAGGATTCCAAATTATCAACAAACAAATCCAAGCTAACACTAAAATGACTTTACAAAATAGGCTGGCCTTAGACTTGCTATTAGTCAAAGAACAAGGAGTGTGTGGCTATCTTAAGGTAGACAAAGAGCACTGCTGTATCCACGTCCCAAATATCACTGATCACCTGCAAGAACAATTAGACAAAATGAGAAAAGTAGCAAAAGACAACAGAGCGATAAAAGAGGCAGCGGAAAATAATCGGTTCAACAAAAATCTCCAAGAACTAGGTGGGCGGTCTCTAAAAGGATGGTTAGCTACATTGTTGGAGGGAGTAATTCATGTGATCGTGATTGTGATTATTATAGGAATCTGCATAGGCTGTACTAAAAGAACCATGGAAAGAAACTTATGGAAGTAATAAAAATCTAACTGCTTCAAAAGGGGGGATTGATACCAAAGAATTAAGAAAAAAACCAAAGTTGCCAAACCTAAACCGTGATCATATACGAGCAATTAATGACCCTAACTGCATCGCTGAACTCATATAATGATAATCCCAGAACTTCAGACTGAACTAATACCCAAACCACTGAGAAGACTTGGTATCACTATGCATAAGATAACTGATTTTTCCACAGAATTGCTTCAATAAGGCTCTTAGAAATTATTATTAATAATATTGATACTATTATAGTATTAATAGTATTACTGCGTGCATAATCAGGTTAGAATTGAAATATTTTATATTCTATTTCTTTTTCCAGGTTGTAAGAGGATGGGTAGATTTGAGAATGTGTGACAAGGTTAATCACCTTCTGTTTAGTTGGTGAAATCCAGGTAAGAAGGATTGAGACTTATGGGAATTATAAAATATATCCGTAAGTTTCAAAGGGGGGAAATGTTACAGAATATCTTTAAAAACAAGGTCAAAAACACGTGTCAAAAACAAGTAAGAAGAATTAGAAGAATGTAAAGAAGATAGTTCATAACAACTGCGCCTGGCACTTAGACATATTACAGAAAAGACTGTCTTCACCAACTCTCTGCTAACTAGCAATAACTATTAGCACAAGGACAAATCGTAGAAAAATAGAATGGACTGCCAAAACAGTGCCCTAGAGTTAACTTGTCTCATTATAGTCTCATTATAATACTAAGGAACACACCTCCTAGCTAGCAAAGCCCCAACTCAATTAAGCCCCCTACTCTCTCAGCATGTGTGGTGAATTAAAAGAGAACTATAACTTTAAGATGAAGTAAGAAAAGTATTAACCAAAAGTTAATTAAGGGCTAGAACCAGGAGGCATAACTAACTTTGGTAATTGTTTTAAATACCTTTTCATGATTTTAACCCGGTGTGCATGTTAGGAGGAGAAATCCCCTTGCACCCGGCGCCGCAATAAACATGCCTGCTTTATAACTCTGTGTGAGTTGTGAAGTTTGTTTCCGCGTGTCAATACCTCTTTCCCAGGCTCTCCATTTTATTATTTCCATTCTCAACCATTGTCAATACAAGCACAAGGGAGAGGAACATTTGAATATGCACAGGCATTCTACAATTCAAAAAATAACTCTATAAATAAGGGGAATTCTATACTTGGCAATGAGGTATAAAGCATAGAGGAAACCCACAGGACCAAGGGCTGTTGCTTAGCACATACATCACACCTGGCAGAGCCCACAAATAAGGGGTCTTGCTGCATATACTGCAATGGCACCAAAAGATCCAGGACCAATATGGCACTTGTCAGAAAAATCACTACCAACTTCAGTAGCGCTAAGGAGGTATGCTACACACCTTGGACTTCTCCCCCTCCACAGACATTTGCAGGGAATAATGTGCAGAGCATAGCCCACGCTGCTTGTAACTCACAAACTCACCATGTGGCTCCGTCTCTTTCCTCAAGGGTGGACCAAATTTTACTTGACCAACTAAAGAGGAGAAAAGGAAAACAAGAATCTAAGCTGGACTGCAATTAGTCCCAATTCAGCTCCAAAGGCTAACAAAAAAGACAAATCCCGTTTAATGAGTGCATCACAGCCCCACTGATGCAAACTTCTGGCACAGGCACACCCCCAACTTGTGCCTGCTGGAAACTAAAGGGGCACAGAAAGCACTCTTCCATCACAAAGGCAGCACGATCGCCACTTGCCCCACCTAGTCATTAGAAAGAGGAGGAAAACCATTCAGCAAACAGGGCCGTCAAGTGCCCTCTTCAGAGCAGCAATACAGATGTAATTTAGATAAAACACACAGCCATTGTGGGAATTCCCTCTTGGACCTGTTCTTCGGTGAGATTCACCAGCACTAAAGAGCCGTGAATGGAGTTTGGAGAGAGCTTATCGCATCTTCCAGGAAAGCTCTTTGGCAGACGCTCATTAACACTCCTTCCCTCAATTTTAGCTTCAGGAAAGACAACTAAAGCACCAAGGATTGCTCTGATTTAATTAAAACAAAAGAATGACTACAGTTTGGGGGATGGAGTCTGCTTTTAATGGCCAGCGATCAACCACCTCCCTTCCTGATTTCTACAGGACTGCTTCAGTTCAAACTACAACAAGAGACTAAATTAAGGCAGAAAAATCTTCCTCTGCCATTCTGCTACCTAGCACAATCTGGCATCACTCCGAGTATCTCTGCTGCAGTGGCATATGAAGCGATACCAACCAGCTCTCAGAAGAGCTCAGGTTGCGTCCTGTTCAGTCAAGATGAAGCAATAGTGAGATTTGCTGAAGTGCTGACAAAAGGTGTATTCCAATGTTTTACACTAATGTTTCTTTGGCATAGTCATCTAGAACCTATATCCTTAAGTGAAACAGCATAAGCTTTTCTTTTCCTCTGTATCACTAAAAATGTTTCTATATACGTCAACTATGCAGAATACTAGTTGAAATATGTGAATATCAATGATTATTTTAAGAATATTTAATGTTGTCATATTACACATGCTTACAGTTTATTTCAGAGCGTGTCTTTTCTCTTCTCCCATTTCTACTTCTCCAGTGAATCCTATGAGGCACTACCAGAGGCTAGAGGTGAACAATAAAAGACTTCAATACCAAAATATACTTGAAACCCAGTATTGTGTACCTGGTTTTTAGCAGGATTCTTTAGCATAATAGCAACAAAGAAAGACAGAAATCAAGCGGAAGCTAAAAATAAAGATTGCATGTACGTTTTTGTACATGAAAGTTAGAATTATTTGGAGACATTTTATCTGTAGAGTGTCCTCACCTTCAACACAAGGGTTTTTAAAACACTGGATTTGAGCAAGTAAAGACAATGCTGGCCAGCATTTGTCTTTGCTCAGATAACATTTCCTTTTTGGCCTCTCAGTTTAACGGTATTAATAGTTGGAAAGTCTTCACTAACATACAGTTAAGTATGAAGACAGGATGCAGTAACAGAATATCTGTTTTCTCTTGTTTATGAAACACTTCAGTCCTGCACTGCTTATCATCTTACATAAGCGTGCTGGTTTTTCCCAGCTGTTAAAGCAGAAAATCAGAAATTTTGTCTTTGACAAAACCGTAGGTGAAATGGAGTTTCAGAGTATTCCAAGATAGAAAATAGAATCTGCAAGAAACACATACCAAACTGCTTGACAAAAACAACTACAGGATCATTCTCTTCTTCTCATAGGAAAGTAAATTAGGAACAAAAGAACAAGTTCTACAGAGGTAGAAAATTATTTTTACGAATGCTTGCTTTGAGATGAATGGAAACATAATTCCACAGAGAAACAGAAAGCAGAATGCACGACAGAACTCGGGACTGGAGAAGCAGTCCACGCGTACTGCTGCAAAATTGTTGAAGGACAACCACAAACAAAATTTTAAGGTGTTTTCATCTCTTTCTCTTTGAGCGTCTCTCCCCCAAATATAATGAATTTTGCTAAGGGCCTGGACGTGTGACAGAGCAGCACAACCAAAAGTAAAAGCAACCCTTGAGCCTGTTCCCAGATCACAAAACATTCTGTGCCTCAATGAACCATAAGCATTTAGTTTTGTTGGCAAACGAAACCTTAATCTGATCCTGCGATTAAAACGTATTCCTACCTCAGGATCATCCTCATCAAAATCACGGTAAGTGGAATGATCAGGATTATTCATTTTATCCAAAAGTTCAATAGCAAGACTTGGATTTAATGGCTGGGTGACAAAAAGGATGCTGAAAGACAGAAGGAAAAACACCGATTAAAATTCCAACCACCCATATTAAGCACATTTTAATTTTAGAACTTAAAAAAAATCCCATACATAAATTTATACCTGTAGTAACTTTTCAGCTGTCGGTCTTTTTTTAGGATTTTTTTCTACGTACCGTTTTCACAGAATGATGGAAACTATTGGACCTGTAAAAGGAAGTGGTAAACATGAGAATCAATTGCCCAGTGAAATACATGATCATTATCTACTGAAACAGAAAAGTACTTGCCATTTCATTTTGTCCTTTAACTCAGGAGGCTGGCAGTTGCTTTTCATCATTAGCAAAAGCGCTCTAAAAAACCAACAGTATTTCTGTGGCTTACATTGCAGTACATATCTGACATGAATGTTGAATACATTGTTTAGTTGGCAGGAAGAAGTCCATCCGTTTAAGAGATGCTACCAGGACAACATGAGGCATTTAGGCACCAAAAGGAGTCGTCACAATTTCTATCACGTACATCCAGAACACTTACAACCCAACACCCTTGCAGTACCCCCAAACACCACAAGCACCCATGTAGCCACTACTCCAAACGGATGATTTGGGAAGCTGTACTTACACACCGCGCTTTAACCCTCTGCTAACCTCACGGGATGTAGGTCAAACATTGGAGGCTGAAGCTCAGCGAGCTCTGTAGCAGTTATTCCAGCTGCCCACAGATCACAGAGGTGCTTATAGCCACCTTTTCTTCCTACTGCAGCAACTTCTGGCGCCATCCCGGGCCGCGGAACCCCTCGCGGGGGGTCCGCAGACTGCCCTCCCGCACGGCCGGGCGCTCCCGAGCGACTCCCGCCGGCCCCGACGAGGGGGGAGAGCCGCCCCCGAGGAGGGGCCCCGCCGCGGAGGGCCGGTCCCGCCGGGCCCCCCGGCCCGCGCTGAGGGCGGCGGGGCGCTGCCGGAGCCCTCCCCGGCGCGGGAGGGGCGGGCGCGGCTCGGCGCCGCGGAGGTGAGGGGGGGCCGGCGCCCGGCCGGGGCGGGGCGGCCCGGACCGGCCCGGAGCGGAGCAGAGCGGCGCGGCGGGGAACGCGGCCTCGTTCGCTTCGCTCCGGGCCCGGTCCCGGGTCGGAAGGGACCCCTCAGGGCCGTCCGGGCCGCCCCTGCCGCGGGCAGGGACATCTGCCGCTCGGGCGGGCCGCGTCCCCTCGCCCCCCGCGCTGAGCCGAGGGCTGCGCTGCCCTCCGCCCTGCCCGGGGCGAGCGGGCCTGAGGGGCTGCGGGGCTGCGGGCAGCGCTCGCCCGGAACGCCTTCCCGCGGGGGTTCGGCTCCGCTTCTTCCCCGGGTGGACGGCGTCGGGGAAAGGTCTTCTCCGGCACGGGGCGGGGGGGGCGGAGGAGACGCGGGGCTGGGGAGCGGCTGCGGAAGAACCCCCGGCTGGAGGTGCTGGAGAGAAGGGGGGCCCTGCCTCCTTCCCTCGGGCCACCCCTCGGGTTGGCTCGCGGGGGGGGTGCGCGGGGCGAGGAGCCCCAGTTCACGTCCCAGGTATGAAATTCATGTCGGATTTACTTCATTTAGTTGCTGACGGCTGTGGATCCTTCACCGACGTGTGTTTGCGATGCTTGTTTAGTGCTGAAAACGGCTTCAAAAACGTTTGAAACGGAGATCTCGCCAGCTTGTGTTCTGCTGGCACTGGCACTGGACAGGTACGTCTTTGTGTAACACCGCCACCCCCAAAAAAAAACCCCATTCCGCCCTGAAACAGGAGTCCCATTCTGGACCCCTTCTGTGCCTTTTAGCGGGGAGTCATTTCCTTTCAGGCGACGCGGATCCAGACGTATATTGGGTTTTACTGTAGCTGAATAATTACCCCTTAGGCTCTTTGGCTGTGGAGGGGCAGTTTGTTGTGTGCCTGCAGAACAGCCTGAGGCGGATTGGTTTCATCCACTGACAACAGCGAAATAGCTGTTTTGGAAACTGCCTGTTAGTTACGAGAAGGTGATTGAGGAGAACTTCATGTATACATTACGTAACCTGTTATACACACATGTGCGCGCACACACGCACGCCTGTGTATATATCCACATGTGGAAGTGTATATGCTGTGAGCTTATAGATTGAGAGCTTTAGGAAAAAGAGTAGTAAACCGCTGCATACAGAAGAATGTTTGATTTGTGGTGAGAAGTTTATCTAAAAATGTGTTTTACCCTTTAGGATGGCGCCAGAAGTTGCTGCAGTAGGAAGAAAAGGTGGCTATAAGCACCTCTGTGATCTGTGGGCAGCTGGAATAACTGCTACAGAGCTCGCTGAGCTTCAGCCTCCAATGTTTGACCTACATCCCGTGAGGTTAGCAGAGGGTTAAAGCGTGGTGTGTAAGTACAGCTTCCCAAATCATCCGTTTGGAGTAGTGGCTACGTGGGTGCTTGTGGTGTTTGGGGGTACTGCAAGGGTGTTGGGTTGTAAGTGTTCTGGATGTACGTGATAGAAATTGTGATGACTCCTTTGGGTGCCTAAATGCCTCATGTTGTCCTGGTAGCATCTCTTAAACGGATGGACTTCTTCCTGCCAACTAAACAATGTATTCAAAATTCATGTCAGATATGTACTGTAATGTAAGCCACAGAAATACTGTTGTTTTTTTTAGAGCGCTTTTGCTAATGATGAAAAGCAACTGCCAGCCTCCTGAGTTAAAGGACAAAATGAAATGGCAAGTACTTTTCTGTTTCAGTAGATAATGATCATGTATTTCACTGGGCAATTGATTCTCATGTTTACCGCTTCCTTTTACAGGTCCAGTAGTTTGAATCATTCTGTGAAAACGGTACGTAGAAAAAAACCCTGAAAAAAGACCGACAGCTGAAAAGTTACTACAGGTATAAATTTATGTGTGGGATTTTTTTTAAGTTCTAAAATTAAAATGTGCTTAATATGGGTGGTTGGAATTTTAATCGGTGTTTTTCCTTCTGTCTTTCAGCATCCTTTTTGTCACCCAGCCATTAAATCCAAGTCTTGCTATTGAACTTTTGGATAAAATGAATAATCCTGATCATTCCACTTACCGTGATTTTGATGAGGATGATCCTGAGGTAGGAATACGTTTTAATCGCAGGATCAGATTAAGGTTTCGTTTGCCAACAAAACTAAATGCTTATGGTTCATTGAGGCACAGAATGTTTTGTGATCTGGGAACAGGCTCAAGGGTTGCTTTTACTTTTGGTTGTGCTGCTCTGTCACACGTCCAGGCCCTTAGCAAAATTCATTATATTTGAGGGAGAGACGCTCAAAGAGAAAGAGATGAAAACACCTTAAAATTTTGTTTGTGGTTGTCCTTCAACAATTTTGCAGCAGTACGCGTGGACTGCTTCTCCAGTCCCGAGTTCTGTCGTGCATTCTGCTTTCTGTTTCTCTGTGGAATTATGTTTCCATTCATCTCAAAGCAAGCATTCGTAAAAATAATTTTCTACCTCTGTAGAACTTGTTCTTTTGTTCCTAATTTACTTTCCTATGAGAAGAAGAGAATGATCCTGTAGTTGTTTTTGCCAAGGGGTTTGGTATGTGTTTCTTGCAGATTCTATTTTCTATCTTGGAATACTCTGAAACTCCATTTCACCTACGGTTTTGTCAAAGACAAAATTTCTGATTTTCTGCTTTAACAGCTGGGAAAAACCAACACGCTTATGTAAGATGATAAGCAGTGCAGGACTGAAGTGTTTCATAAACAAGAGAAAACAGATATTCTGTTACTGCATCCTGTCTTCATACTTAACTGTATGTTAGTGAAGACTTTCCAACTATTAATACCGTTAAACTGAGAGGCCAAAAAGGAAATGTTATCTGAGCAAAGACAAATGCTGGCCAGCATTGTCTTTACTTGCTCAAATCCAGTGTTTTAAAAACCCTTGTGTTGAAGGTGAGGACACTCTACAGATAAAATGTCTCCAAATAATTCTAACTTTCATGTACAAAAACGTACATGCAATCTTTATTTTTAGCTTCTGTTTGATTTCTGTCTTTCTTTGTTGCTATTATGCTAAAGAAACCTGCTAAAAACCAGGTACACAATACTGGGTTTCAAGTGAATATATTTTGGTATTGAAGTCTTTTATTGTTCACTTCTAGCTTCTGGCAGTGCCTCATAGGATTCACTGGAGAAGTAGAAATGGGAGAAGAGAAAAGACACGCTCTGAAATAAACTGTAAGCACGTGTAATATGACAACATTAAATATTCTTAAAATAATCATTGATATTCACATATTTCAACTAGTATTCTGCATAGCTGGCGTATATAGAAACATTTTTAGTGATACAGAGGAAAAGAAAAGCTTATGCTGTTTCACTTACGGATATAGGTTCTAGATGACTATGCCAAAGAAACATTAGTGTAAAACATTGGAATACACCTTTTGTCAGCACTTCAGCAAATCTCACTATTGCTTCATCTTGACTGAACAGGACGCAACCTGAGCTCTTCTGAGAGCTGGCTGGTATTGCTTCATATGCCACTGCAGGAGAGATATTCAGAGTGATGCCAGATTGTGCTAGGTAGCAGAATGGCAGAGGAAGATTTTTCTGCCTTAATTTAGTCTCTTGTTGTAGTTTGAACTGGAACAGTCCTGTAGAAATCAGGAGAGGAGGTGGTTGATCGCTGGCCATTACAAGCAGACTCCATCCCCCAAGCTGTAGTCATTCTTTTGTTTGAATTAAATCAGAGCAATCCTTGGTGCTTTAGTTGTCTTTCCTGAAGCTAAAATTGAGGGAAGGAGTGTTAATGAGCGTCTGCCAAAGAGCTTTCCTGGAAGATGCGATAAGCTCTCTCCAAACTTCATTCACGGCTCTTTAGTGCTCGTGAATCCCCCCAGAGAACAGGTCCAAGAGGGAATTCCCACAATGGCTGTGTGTTTTATCTAAATTACATCTGTATTGCTGCTCTAAAGAGGGCACTTGACGGCCCTGTTTGCTGAATGGTTTTCCTCCTCTTTCTAATGACTAGGTGGGGCAAGTGGCGATCGTGCTGCCTTTGTGATGGAAGAGTACTTTCTGTGCCCCTTAGCTTCCAGCAGGCACAAGTTGGGGGTGTGCCTGTGCCAGAAGTTTGCATCAGTGGGGCTGTGATGCACTCATTAAACGGGATTTGTCTTTTTTGTTAGCCTTTGGAGCTGAATTGGGACTAATTGCAGTCCAGCTTAGATTCTTGTTTTCCTTTTCTCCTCTTTAGTTGGTCAAGTAAAATTTGGTCCACCCTTGAGGAAAGAGACGGAGCCACATGGTGAGTTTGTGAGTTACAAGCAGCATGGGCTATGCTCTGCACATTATTCCCTGCAAATGTCTGTGGAGGAGGAGAAGTCCAAGGTGTGTAGCGTACCTCCTTAGCGCTGCTGAAGTTGGTAGTGATTTTTCTGCAAGTGACATATTGGTCCTGGATCTTTTGCAGTATATGCAGCAAGACCCCTTATTTGTGGGCTCTGCCAGGTGTGATGTATGTGCTAAGCAACAGCCCTTGGTCCTGTGGGTTTCCTCTATGCTTTATACCTCATTGCCAAGTATATAATTCCCCTTATTTATAAAGTTATTTTTTGAATTGTAGAATGCCTGTGCATATTCAAATGTTCCTCTCCCTTGTGCTTGTATTGACAATGATTGAGAATGGAAATAATAAAATTGAGAGCCTGGGAAAGAGGTATTGACACGCGGAAACAAACTTCACAACTCACACAGAGTTACAAAGCAGGCATGTTTATTGCGGCGCCGGGTGCAAGGGGATTTCTCCTCCTAACATGCACACCGGGTTAAAATCATGACAGGTATTTAAAACAGTTAACAACGTTAGTTATTCCTACTGGTTCTACCCCTTAATTAACTCTTGGTTAATACTTTTCTTACTTCATCTTAAAGTTACAGTTCTCTTTTAATTCACCACGCATGCTCAGAGAGTAGGGGGCTTAACTGGGTTGGGGCTTTTCTAGCTAGGAGGTGTGTTCCTTAGTATTATAATGAGATTATAATGAGACAAGTTAACTCTAGGGTACTGTTTTGGCAGTCCATTCTATTTTTCTACGATTCGTCCTTGTGCTAATCATTATTGCTAGTTAGCAGAGAGCTGGTGAAGACAGTCTTTATCTGTAATATGTCTAAGTGCCAGGTGCAGTTGTTATGAAGTATCTTCTTTACATTCTTCTGATTCTTCTTGCTTGTTTTTAACAGTTGTTTTTGACCTTGTTTTTCAAGATATTCTGTAACATTTCCCCCCTTTGAAACTTACGGATATATTTTATAATTTAACCTTGTCACACATTCTCAAATCTACCTGTCCTCTTACAACCTGGAAAAAGAAATAGAATATAAAATATTTCAATTCTAACCTGGTTATGCACGCAATAATACTATTAATACTATAATAGTATCAATATTATTAATAATAATTTCCAAGAGCCTTATTGAAGCAATTCTGTGGAAAAATCAGTTATCTTATGCATAGTCGATACCAAGTCTTCTCAGATATTAGTTCAGTCTGAAGTTCTGGGATTATCATTATATCAGTTTAGCGATGCAGTTGAAACAACAAAGTCGGTACCGAGCCCGCGAACGGGACGGCATTCTTTAATACAGCGCTGGGCAGCACTGGGGATTTGTCCACCAGGAGTGCTCCAACAGGTTAGCAAAGCACCTCAGTTCATATACAGAAAAATCATACATATTCATCAGATTTCTACAAAGACTGGTCTTATCTGGTCTTATGTAGATGAGTTCCTGGAATTCATTTGCATTGTCCAAGCATGCGCAGTAAAATTAGGATTAGGGTCTTTTCACCCTCCGGTGGTCATTCATAGTCTTCTTCACACTGTCTGCTAGTTGAACTTCGGGCTTCCTTTGTCCATACATAGTCATGGGATTGGCTTATCCATCCTTTAGCCTCGGAATGTTAACGAGCTACCTCAAGGCCCATTTGATCTTATCAGGAAGGGAGTTACATATCTTGAAACATCCTATTATCAGTTCTGCTCAAGGAATAACTAAAACTATGCAAGTAAAGCTTTTATGTATCACAGTAGTGTCTCAGCCAGGGACCGTCAGTGATTTAACCCTTCATTCATTCCCCCCTTTTCTTTAAACTTTGTAAATTCTTTTACAAAGATTCAAAATTATCGTATTTCATTACCTTAGGCAAAGCCCAAACTCTGACAGTCAGCTTTTTCAGCTTATACCACAAGAGGCAATTGACGACTGTTAGTATGATAACAAATACCAACAGTATCAAAAGTGGATGAACTAAAACATTCAAAGTTTGTTTTGCAGAGGGTGAGTATCCTGAAAAGATATCCCACCAATGATGGGCAGTATCAGATTCAATTTGACTAGATAGTCCAACAAGTTTGTCTTTAGTTATCACTGTTTTAATGACAGATTCTGCTAGTGTCTTATTTCGCTTTCTTAAGTGCTCTTGAAGTTCTTGAGATTGGTTCAATATCTCGTTTAATTTCTTTAGAGATAAACTTGCATGACTTAACTTTAAGCTCTCATAATGCTAAAACATTGCCACTTGCTCCTCTGTATATGCAAAGAATGAGTATGTTTGCCCATGCCAAGTTTAATGAATGGGCTGGTTACGTTACATTCTTCAACTATTGATTGTTAGTCACCAAGCACACATTTCTAGCATTAACCTTTACAAACATTTTGAATACATTAGGAGAAAGGATTATCCATTTACAACTATTAACAGAATGTTCTAACAAGCAAGGTTCATATAACTGGGATTATTGTGCACACAAAAGGCCGTCAGGGGTGTTCTCGCTAAGATCTAAATCGTATGTTTTATTATTATTACCAATATACTTCCGGTAACCAATATTCTAGATTCTCTTGACTCGAAAAGAGTGTTGGCAGAATTAAAAATTTACACATTATTTCTGGGTCGGTTACATTATAGAATATCAATTTTCCTGCACACCACGTATCATACATTAATATTTGTTTCGGATCAGTCTTACAGACATGGGTCCTATGGGTTGGGATTTCCATGATCCACTGGGCACTTTCGTAATTCTTGAATAGTGGATCCAAGCAGCGTGTTTCTCAAGCTTGACTGCAGTGTAGGTTGTGAGTAGAACTTGAAAGGGGCCACTCCATTTCTCTTCAAGAGGATCACCTGAAATATTTTTAACATAAACCCAATCCCCAGGTTTAAACAAATGCACCGGGGAATCCAAACCCCATGCTCTAGTAGACATTACTAATTTATTTACTTTTTGTAATTGCTTCCCCAATGCAATCAGATATTGTTGTATATTAATTTCTCCTACTTGGGTGAGATCTTGCCCTTGATACCTAGGTTGAAATGGTCTTCCATACAAAATTTCAAAAGGACTCAGTTTCTCCTTAGTCCTTGGTTTGACTCGGAGCCTTAGTAACGCAATCGAGAGGGCTTGATCCCACCTTAAATTGGTTTCCTGGCAAATCTTACTCAACTGTGTCTTTATTAAGTGATTCATCTTTTCCACTTGCCCACTCGCTTGCGGGCGATAAGCTGTGTGCAATTTCCAGTTAATTTCTAAAAATTTACTAACTTGTTGAACTATTTGTGAGACAAAGTGTGGTCCCCTATCAGAGGAGATCACTTCTGGCACTCCAAATCTAGGAATAATTTCTCTCAATAAAATTTTTGTTACCTCTCGGGCTTTATTGGTCCTACAAGGGAAGGCTTCGGGCCGCCCAGAAGAGGTGTCAGTTAATACTAATAGATACCTATACCCCCCTTTTCTAGGGAGTTCTGAAAAATCTATCTGCCAATTTTGACCTGGAACTTTCCCTTTATCAATACTTCCAAATTTTACACGATTTTCTACTTTTGGATTATTCTTTAAGCATGTTTCACATCTATCACCCACGGTTTTCACAGTTTGAAACAAATTCCTGGCCACTATTTGCTTTGTAAGGGAATTATACAAAGCCTCAGTTCCCCAATGGGTCTTGTCATGTTCTGTTTTCACCAGTTTCCATAATATTTTAAAGGGAACTATTATTCTATTATCTTTTAATTTCGCCCAACCTGATGATTCAACTTCTGCTTCCAGATCTTTAATTAATCTAAGATCCTTTTCATCATAATTGACCAAGTCTGGTAGTGGCAAAGCTCTTTCAGGAACCAAACTTAATACCTTACCTTGTTCGGCCGCTCTTTTTGCCTCATAATCTGCCAATTTATTCCCCACTTCCTGAGCAGTGTTACCCTTCTGATGCCCTTTGCAATGCATAATTGCAATCGCCGAGGGCAACTGTACCGCATCCAAAAGTCTTAGGATCATGTCAGCATGCTTAATATGTTTTCCTTGGGCCATCAGAAGTCCCCGTTCCTTCCAAATAGCTCCATGGGCATGAACGACACCAAAAGCATACTTTGAATCTGTCCAGATATTCACTCGTAGTCCTTCAGCAAGCTCTAATGCTCTCACCAAAGCAATTATTTCGGCTCGTTGTGCAGATGTACCCTTAGGGAGTGACTTTGCTTCCACCACTTGATCTGTGGTGGTCACGGCATACCCCGCCATCCGAGCTCCATCCTTTACAAAACTACTCCCGTCGGTATACCAAGTGTGTTCAGCTTCCTCCAGCGGCTCCTCCTTCAAGTCAGGCCTGCTTGCATACACGGCCTCAATGGTCTCTATGCAGTCATGCACAACAGTTTCCATTTCCTGCTTATCGCTTAGAAAAGAAGCAGGGTTAATGACAGTAGATGTAGTAATTTCCACATCATCTTGTTCCATCAATACTGCTTGATATTTCAAAAATCTTGATGGCGAGAGCCAGTGTCCCCCTTTTTGTTCCAAGACGGAAGTCACAGCATGAGAAGTATACACAACCATCTTTTGCCCCAGAGTAAACTTTCGGGCTTCTTGAATAATCAACACAACAGCAGCTACTGCTCGAAGGCATCCTGGTCATCCTTTACTAACTTCATCCAATTGTTTTGAAAAGTAAGCTACTGCTCGTTTATAAGGACCCAGCTTCTGAGCCAGAATTCCCAAAGCCACTCCTTGCCTTTCATACGAAAACAGCCAGAAGGGCTTTGTTATATCAGGCAGGCCCAAAGCTGGAGCCCTCATCAGTTCCAATTTAAATTTTTTAAATGCCCTTCTAGCTTCGTCAGTCCATACTAATTGTGTCTGGCTGTTTTCCAGTAGTTCGTATAATGGTTTAACCATAAGTCCATAATTATAAATCCATAATCGGCACCAACCTGTCATTCCCAAAAAGGTTCGAAGCTCTTTTACCGTGGTCGGTTCTGGAGTCCTGCAAATAGCTTCTTTTCGGTCTTTTCCGAGCTGTCTCTGTCCCTTGGAAATCACAAATCCCAAGCATATTACTTCTTTCTTCAGGATCTGGGCTTTCTGTAATGAGACTCGGTAACCACTTAGTCCAAGAAAATTCAACAAACTCACAGTCCATTCTTTACATTCTTCATTCGTTTCTGTGGCTATCAAGATATCATCCACATATTGCAAAAAATTCCCATTTCCCTGAGGTCTTTCCCAGGCCTCTAATTCTTTAGCTAATGGATTTCCAAAGATTGTGGGGCTGTTTTTAAATCCTTGAGGTAGCACTGTCCAGGTTAGTTGGGTTTTTCGTCCTGAATCAGGGTTTTCCCATTCAAAGGCAAACAAATTGCGGCTTTCAGGGGCCAAGGTGAGGCAAAAGAATGCATCTTTCAGATCTAATACTGTGAACCATTCATAGGTTTCCTTTAAATTAGTCAATAAGGTGTATGGGTTTGCCACTACCGGGTGTAAATCTTCCACTATCTTATTTATTGCCCTCAGGTCCTGTACTAATCGATAGGTTTTGCCATCAGGCTTTTTGACAGGTAGAATAGGAGTGTTATATTCTGAAGAACATTCAATTAATAATCCAAATTTTATAAACTCTTCTATAATGCTTTTCACTCCTCACCTGTCTTCCAATTTCAGAGGATACTGCTTTACCCTAACAGGTTGTGCTCCCTCTTTGAGTTTAACAACAACCAATTCTGCATTTTTAGCCTTTCCAGGTATCCCTGAGGCCCATACTCCTGGGTATACCTGGTCTTTTATTTCTTGTGGAATTCTTTCTTCCCTAATTTGGGGTTCAGTAAGAGCCAAACTTAAAATTTCCATGTGGTTTTCTTCTGGTATTTTAAATTCAATTTCTCCATTTCTAAATCTTATTTCGGCATTCAGTTGTTCTAATAAGTCCCTTCCCAAAAGTGGTTTAGGAGCCTCAGGCAGGTAGAGGAATTTATGTATCCCTACACTTTTCCCAATTTTGAATTTTAATGGTTTCAGAAAGAACGCCTTCTCAACCTGTCCAGTTGCTCCTACAATATTAACAGTTTGCCTACTCAGAGGTAATAAGGTCTGATTCAATACTGAAAACGTAGCACCTGTATCTATTAAAAATTCTACAGGTTTCTTTTCTTTCCCTAGCTGAACTTTTACCAAGGGCTCCGCTAGGGAAGATTGCCCTGGTCCCCGTCAATCATCTTCTACATCTGTTACCATCACCGGGTTGCCCAACTTCAGGCAATCCCTTTTCCAATGCCCCATTTGCTTGCAGTAAGCACACTGATCTTTCAGGAGGGGTTGATTTCCCCTAGGTGGGGCACTTACACCGCTTCTCGTGGCCCCCCTCCCTCCAACAGTGTTGTTTCTTGATGGGTTGCGAGGGGGTACCTGGCCCCCTGTGCTGCGTAAGGCAGCCACTGTAGCATTGGCAATTGTTTTGCTCATTACTCTCCCTTTCTGACTATCCCTATTCCGATACACTTGCCAGGCAGCCTCCAACAATTTCTCTAAATCTCTCATATCTGTCCCTTGCACTTTCTGTAACTTTCTCCTGATGTCATCTGCCGACTGTCCCAAAAACAGGAATATCAAATGACCCTTTCCCTCCTGAGAGGTAGGGTCTAAAGGGGTATATTTCTGCATTCCTTCTTTTAATCAGTTCAAAAAATCAGTAGGGGATTCTTTTCTATCTTGTTTAATTTCATACAATTTAGACCAATTCACTGATTTCGGGACAGCATTTCTTATTCCATAAGCAATCCATTCCCTGTACCGCACTAACAAATTCCGGGCTCCTGTCTGATTAGGGTCCCAACCGGGATTAGTAATCGGAACATGGTTATCCACCGTTCCGGGCAGAGTTCCAGCTAAAACCAGAGCCTGTACCTGGGTCCTAGCCGCTCTCACAACCATCTGCTTCTCTGACTCACTAAACACCGCATCCAGCATTGCATCCACATCTTCCCAGTCAGGGTCCTGGGTTTTAACAATCAATTCGAAGCCTTTAGCAACCTTTTCGGGATCATCCCGATAATCACCTGCAGTAGCTCGCCATCCCTCCAAATCTGCTAAAGTGAAAGGTACTTTAATTCTGACAGGTCCTCCTGCTCTCATTGCCTGTCTTAGTGGAGCCTGTATGATAGGTCCCACTTTACTTCGAGTTCTGGTAATGATGGGAGAAAATTTAACATTAATCTCTTCCCTTTCCCTTGCCTCTGATTCACCCCTAACAGCACCAGCATCTCCTTCTCTCTATCACCTTCTCCTTCTGGTAGAGGCAAGCAATCCTCTAATCTCTCATTCTGTGAACCGATCTTTAAACATCTTTGCCCAATGCTGCAAGCCGAGCAGCATCTTTTTAGCTTCCTATTTTGCTGCTTGTTCTCTTTTTCTATCACCAGGACCATAGGGTCCTGGGGTGCTAAATTGATTCCGCATTCTTTTTGCCATTCAGGGTGATTTCGCAAAGTGAAAAACATATCTGCATAAACCACTTCATCCCATTTTCCTCCTCGGCGCAGAAATAACATAAGCTGCAACAAAGTGTTGTACTTTAAAGTTCCGTTAAAAGGCCATTTTTCTTCATCATCTAGCTTCTATAAAGGCCACCACTGGTTACAATATTTAATTAAGGTCTTACGATTGAACAGTCCCTCCAGGTGGTCCCCCGATATCTTTCCAGTGGTCTAAAATGCAGCCCAAAGGGCTCTTTTTCAACACTCCGCCTTGTTGGTTCCCCATTCTGAATTTATAGGACACAAGGACAGGGGTCGGGGCACGAACACTACACACAACTAACAATTACTATCACAGTAAAATAACAACCATTAACTCCAACCATTAATTACCAGAGGTCCTTGTCTGCCCCCGCGAGGATCCGCCGAACCGGTGAGTCCCTCCAGAGAATTCTCCGGGGCCGGCCTAGGGAGTCGCCGACTCAGAGGTTCCTGCAGCCGGACAGAGATTGTCCCATCGGGGTCGCCGAAACTGAAACAACAAAGTAACTCAGTAACAACTAGTTGGTTATTAAGCAGGCATCCTTTAATACAGCGCTGGGCAGCACTGGGGATTTGTCCACCACGAGTGCTCCAACGGGTTAGCAAAGCACCTCAGTTCAGATACAGAAACATCATACATATTCATCAGGATTCTAAAAAGGGCGGTCTCATGTGGATGAGTTCCCGGAATTCATTTGCATAGTCCAAGCATGCGCAGTAAAATTAGGGTTAGGGTCTTTTCACCCTCCGGTGGTCGTTCATAGCCTTCCTCACACCGTCTGCTAGTTGAACTTCGGGCTTCCTTTGTCCATACATGGTCATGGAATTGGCCCATCCATCCTTTGGCCTCGGAATGTTACAAAAGGGTCACTTTGAACTAGTTCTTTGGCACTTATCTTGACACAAACGTCCCGAGTCCCTGTCATCAAGGATATACTCAGGAGGCATAATGAGCTACCTCAAGGCCCATTTGATCTTGTCAGGAAGGGAGTCAGACGTCTTGAGACATCCTATTATCAACTCTACTCAGCAAATAACTAAAACTATGCAAGTAAAGCTTTTATGTATGACAGTAGGGTCTCAGCCAGGGACCGTCAGCGATTTAACCCTTCATTCAGTAGCAGATGACAAGATGACTCTTGTCTTCTCAAGGGACTGGAATTAAGCATGCGGAGCAGATTTTTAAATTATTTAGAAGTGTACAAAAACCAAGGCAAGGGCCTATCATGCATTTTAAGGCTCACCAAACTGGACGAACCCCACGAGAAAGAGGCAATCAATTGGCCAATGGAACCGCTTGTAAGGTTGCAGGAAAGGGTAAAGGGATATATACTGGCGATAATACCTGAAAAGAAAATAGAATTAGGAGAATCCCCTAACTACGATAGTCAGGATAAGAATTTAATTAAGACGTTAAGAGCTGAAATACAGAAAAGTGGATGGGCTCTTACTGCCACGGGGAAGGTGATTCTAACCCCAGTTTTGATGCATGAAATAGTAAAGAAAGAATATAACAGTGTTGAGTGGGGAACTGAGAATTTACTGAAACATCTGCAGAAGTCAGTGGTGAGTCGTAATATGATAGAAATTACAAGGTCCGTAGTTGAAAGGTGTGAAACATGCCTTAGGAATAATCCAAAGACACAGAATAAAATTCAGTTTGGATTGACAAAACCAGGAAACATCCCAGGAGAACATTGGCAGAGAGATTCCACTGAACTGCCAAGGAAAGGAGGGCTGAGATATCTATTAGTATTGGTGGATACTTTCACAGGATGGCTTGAAGCCTTCCCATGTCGCACCAACAAAGCCTGATGGGGGGGCCACAATCTAGTGGATCAAACCTTAAAAATGCAATTGAGTAAGTTACTAAAGGTAGTACCTCCTGGGGTTTTGAAGAAATCTGGAATACTCTTACTTCTTAGCTTCCTAATTGGTCGTGGTTGAAAAGGCTGTTTTTATCAGTGATTTTTATTATCACAGTTTGTATTCTTGCCTGTATAATGGTTCAATGCTGTACCAACCTTGGTTCAAGATACAGTAAGTTTGTATAGTGAGGAACTGCAGCATGTAAGCTACAACTCCTCAAAAAGAAAAGGAGGGATTGATACCTGTACCAATGCAGGCAGTCAGGCAGTTAGAGCTGTTACTCACTAGATGTAACCAAAAGAAAAGGGGAATCTTTGTAACTTGGAAATAGTTAGAACAGTTGTAAGATAGGGAGCTCCGGAGTAATCTCACTTTAGGCAGCTCGGCCTTGGAAGAACAGATGCACGGAACCATAAAAATACGAAAGTTGCAAGATGAGTACAAAGCCAGCATTGAAGGACATGGTATACGTCATCCCAGGACTGAGCTTGCACAGAAATAGAGGTCACTTGGCAAACCCAGTGAAGAAGAGTACGAGCCTTCATCTGAATACCCCCGACGACCACCCAGAGGCACCAACAAGCATGCGCAAAGGGTATTAGCATATGCTAATGAGTTCTTGGAAATCCCTGAATATGACATGTAATTCTTGGAAATATAATGAGTATGTATGTAAACATAGTATAAAAACTCAGTAGTTTTGTCTTTGGGTATGCACGCTGGGTGGAATTATCCCCCGTGCATCCGGCGCCACAATAAAGAATGCCTGCTTTCTGAAACGTCACAACTAAGTTTTAGAGAGTGAATTATTTTGCCACCTTCCGGTAACAAAACCTCCGCTGGCGCAACTTGAGGCCATTCCCTCTGGTCCTATCACTTGTCACTTGGGAGAAAAGACCAACACCCACCTCTCTGCAATCCCCTTTCAGGTAATTGTAAAGAGCGAAAGGTCTCCCCTCAGCCTCCTCTTCTCCAGACTGGACAACCCCAGCTCCCTCAGCCGCTCCTCACAAGACTTGTGCTCCAGACCCCTCACCAGCTCCGTCGCCCTTCTCTGGACACGCTCCAGCACCTCAATGTCCTTCTTGTAGTGGGGGGCCCCAAACTGAACACAGCATTCGAGGGGCGGCCTCACCAGCGCCGAGTACAGGGGCACGATCACCTCCCTGCTCCTGCTGGCCACACCATTTCTGATACAGGCCAGGATGCCGTTGGCCTTCTTGGCCACCTGGGCACAGTGCTGGCTCATCTTCAGCCGGCTGTCGATCAAAATCCCCAGGTCCTTTTCCGCCAGGCAGCTTTCCAGCCACTGGTCCCCAAGCCTGCAGCGTTGCATGGGGTTGTTGTGACCCAAGTGCAGGACCCGGCACTTGGCCTTGTTGAACCTCATACAGTTGGCTTCGGCCCATTGATCCAGCCTGTCCAGATCCCTCTGCAGAGCCTTCCGACCCTCCAGCAGATCAACACTCCCGCCCAACTTGGTGTCATCTGCAACCCTTTTACAGGAAAGAATTTACATGATTCAGATGTATTTGAAGACTCTACTACCCTATTTGCACAACTACCAGGGCAATACTGGATAGGTGAGGAAAGGGCATTTGAGGATTTACCCTCAACCTGAGCTGAGAAGTGTATTCTAAGTGCACTAAGACCATGCACACAGGTTAGAGCCAGTATGTCTTCTGCCTCTGTAGCTCCTAGCTACTGATAGCTACAGGAGAAAGTGTTACAGCCCTCTGACAGAACGGGGCACTAAGTTCCACCTGTCTGTAACAGCTTTTACCCACAGTTAGGGGTTGCAAAACCGGAAAGAGCTATTGCAAATGTGTCCAGAGAATTAGAAAAAGCCATTAATGAAAGCGCAGATAGTATCACAGCCCTACAGGAAGAAATCAAATCCTTATCACAAATGGTAATATAGACTCGATTAGCCCTAGACCACCTTTTAGAAGTACAAGACAGAGTATGTGCATGATCGAATAACAGCTGCTGGGGGGGTTATTTAAATCAAGACCAGAAAAATGAAACTGAGAGAAACAAGAGAAAGACTCGTTGAACAATATTACATGAAGTAAGGCAGGGATCTCCCCTAAATCTATTTGGGTGGCTAACCTCTTGGCTCCCAGACTTAGGCAGAGGACCGTGAACTACAAGGATTTGCGTCGCTGTAGTCGTTCGCTTGTTTTGCTTTGTAATTCTATAGGTGTGTTTACAGTGTTGTATTACCTTATGAACTCGACTTACGACCTAAATAATGAAGAGTACAGTGTGAGCCTGATGGTCATAAGAAAAGGAGTGACTGTTAGGAAAATCTCATTCCCTAACTATGCTACCAATTAGGCTTAAGAGCATGACATTGTATAAACATAGGATATGCATCCCAGCCCCTCCGACACCTCTGGGAAACCCTCCCAACATCTGGCATCAGGGATACAGAACTGCAGCGAGACCGACTCCAGGGATGTCTAGGTCAAGAAAGAAGCAGATGGATGATGACGCCGTAGAATTAGAGTTGCTTTGCAAAACAGCAGCGCGTGTGCGTGTGTATGTTAGGTAGTGATTGGTCAAATTGCTTTGTACTTGAATGCCTGGAAGGCATAAGAATCATGTGCAAAACCACCTTCGGGGTGCCCCAGTTGGAATGGGACACCTCATGTCCATGAATAAAGAATTACTTTTTTAAATCTACACTTTGTGCCCTAGCCTCTCTCCTTGGGCAGTACAGGCCAGTTGCTAAATTTTCCTGACAGCTCCCCATCTTGGCCCCAAGGTACCGGTACCGTCTCCGGTCCCACCACAGTTGGGAGCAGCAGTTGCCCCTCCGGGGCAGAGAGGGGGAGCACAAAAAAACCCCAAAAGCACCCCGACCCCCACCATCCCCACCACCGGGGCTGGATGGGGCAGCACACACAGGTTGGCATCGCAGGGCCTCTAGTGCTGGCCCCATCCCTTCCCCTTGGACAGGAAATTGAGCTCCTTGCAAAAACCATGCTTGGCATGGGAAATCGTGGGGGTGCGAGACCGTTGGCATAGGAAACCCTCACAGGGCTGAGAAATCACTGTTGGGCTGGGAAACCACCGTGGGGATGGGAAATGATCATTGAGGATGGGAAATGATCATTGAGGATGGGAAATCACTGACATGGGAAGTTGTTGTGGTATGGAATATCTGGCTGGTTGAAGCAGGTGCTGGCGGAATGATCGCCATGGGGACGGAAGCCCCAACAAACCCCACCCTGAGCAACCGCCATGGCAGGTACAGCAGCCGGCTCCCGCTCCTCCTGCTGTTCCTGCCCTCCAGGTAACCCCCCAGCCGGCGCTGCCTGCCAATATCTCACCTTATCACCCCTCTTTGCCTCCCCCAACAGAGAGGTTCCCTCTCCGGCTGCCAACGGCATCGGAGGTGCCCGGTGTGAGCTTCACCGTTCCGGCCATGCCACCACCGGTTGCTGCCTCTGCGCTGCCTTCTGTCCCGGGGCTGCCGGTGTCCTCTGAGCTTGCCCAGGTCCACCCCATCACCTTCCAGCTGGCGCCGGCCAGCGTCTGGCATGGGGTGCCAGGGCCCCTGGGGACCCCAGGGCAGCTGGTGCAGGTCCCCTCCATGGTGCAGCTCCCCCGGGGGGTGCAGCTCCCCTCTGTGCTGCAGCTCCCTTGCGGGGTGCAGCTTCCCCCTGGGGCGCAGCTCCCCCACGGGGCGCAGCCTTCACGTGGGGTGCAGCTCCCTTGCGTGCCTGCTCCCTGTCCCCCTGCCTATGGCTGGGGACAGCAGGTGGTGATGGGGACGCTGCTGCCCCAACAGCCCATGGGGCTGGGGCTGGGAGCCGTGGTCCAGGGCCAGCCCCTGTACCCCACGGGCTCCCACCTGCTGCACATCCCTGCCTACCCTGGCCCCCCACAACCCTGCTGCGCCGCAGCTCAGCATTGGGTGCAGGGCCCCCCTGTGCTCCACACCCTTCCTGGCAGCACCCAGAAGCCATCGGAGGCCTCCAACAAGGACGGGGCAGCCATCAAGGACAGCATCCCTGCCGCCAGCCCCCGCCAGCCCGCCTTGGCTTCGCCGACCGGCACAATCACAACAAAGGCCAAAGGTGTGTTTTGGGGAGTGCCAGAGCTCGCAGGTGGGCGGCCAAGCTGAGGAAAGCTTGCATCGCCACGGGGTTGGGTTGGCTTTTTTGCTTTTTCAGCAGCGGTGACCACCCTGGCGGCCCCGGGGAAGCCCTCCAATCTGCCCGAGCAGGGGCCAGCCGCCTTGGCCCAGGCCTTTCCTGAGCAGGCAGAGGACACCACTGTCAACCATACGCTCGCCTGGCTCGACACCGCAGACGGCGAGGACACCGTCCCTGATGTCCCCGACAGCCCCAGCTTGGCCTCCTTCCTCCACGAGCTCCCCGACCTCTCCGAGGACGTGGCGGAGGGCGACTGCCCCAAGGAGCGAGTGGCAGTGGTGGGGCTGGGGGACAGCAAGGACACCGTCCCTGATGTCCCCAACTTGACTGCCTTCCTCGATGAGATCCCTGACTTCTCCGAGTACGTGGTGGAGGATGGCTGCCCCAAGGAGCGAGTGGTGGCGGCAGGGCTGGGGGACAGCAAGGACACCTTCCCTGATGTCCTTCATTTGCCCAACAGCCTCGCCAGAGCCGCTTTCCTCAGTGAGAACCACGACTTCTCGGAGTACGTGGCGGACGGCGACTGCCCCCAGGACCAAGCGGTGGTGGCACGACCAGGGCACAGCGAAGGCGCCATCTTGACCGCCAGTGTCCCCAGCTTGACCGCCCAGGTCCTCGATGAGCTCCCCGACCTCTCCGGGTACGTGTCAGAGGGTGGCTGCCCCAAGGAGCGAGCAGTGGCGGCGGGGCTGGGGGATAGCGAGGACACTGTCCCCGATGTCCCCAACCTGACCACCTCCCTCAACAAGCTTCCTCACCTCTTGGACTACAGGGCAGAGGGCAGCTCCGACAAGGAGCAAGTGGCGGTGCTCATGCTGCTGGACGGCGAAAACACCTTCCCTGATGTCCACGACAGCCTTGCCAGCAGTGCCTCCTTCAACGAAGTCTCCGACTTCTTGGAGGACGGGGTGGAAGGTGACTGCCATGAGGACCGCCTGGCAGCGGCGATGCTGGGGGACACCGACCCCTTCTGGGGGGTGGCGGCCTCCCCCTTGCAGGACCCCGAGGTGAAGCAGGGCGGACTTGCGGCAGACCTCCCCACCTGGCTGTCACTGTCTCCCTTGGAGACTTCCGAGGACAGCTCTCCACAGAGTTCTCTGGAGACTTCACAGGAGACTGCAGAGGACACTCCTGTGGAGAGTCCCTGGCAGGATCCCCTCAAGGCTCCTCCGGAGAGTGCCCTGCTGAGCCCCCTGCAGATCCCGCTGCCGAGTCCCCCGGCTGCCCGTCCGCGTCATCCACCTTGCATGGCCCAGCTGGTGGAGGAGGCACTGCGGAGGCAGCCACAGGTAGTTATGACCCGCTTGCCGCTGCTGCCGGGCGTCATCTCCTGCCAGGCGGTGGCCAGATCGGGAGAGGCGGGCAGCAAGAAGGCCAAGCGCCCCGCACCAGCCAGCACCCCCAAGGCGCAGGAGACCACCCGCACCACTCAGAAACAGTCAAAAACTCTCTGGCAGGGGAAGCTGGCTGGGGACGGCACAGCGGCGGGCAGCAGCGGGCAGCAGGCAGGAAGCAGCAAGCGGAGAGCATCCACCAACAACAAGGTGCTCTCCAAGCGACCTAGAACCTGGGGAGATGCCATGGGGCAAAGGTCCTTCATGCAGCCGGACGGGACAGGTTTTATGCAGCCGGTCCACCGTAACCCCACAGCACGGAGGCATTAAACCGCTGGACGGGGGCTCCGTCCCCACGCCCAGCCCAGCAACCTTTGCCCGCCGCAGTCCCCTGGCCCCCCGCGCTTTAAGCTATGGCTCCCCGCTGCCCAGGGACTGCGATATATGTTCAATGGAAGAGGCAGCACAGCGATGCCAGCTGCCAACACCGACAGTGTCAGGGCCTGGCTGGGCCCGCGGCTCCCGGCAGCACTGGGCCGCACACCGCTGCAGCGACCAGGGGCAGCCCCGGGAGGCCCCGGGCCGGGAGGAAGCCGCCACTTCCGCTTCTGCCACCTCAGCCCCGCGCCCTCACCGGCCTTGCCCCCGGAGAGGTGGCCATGCCCCCTGCCTGGCACAGGCTGCAGCCGTGGCTCCACCTCGCCGGTACAAAAAGGAACAACTGATACGGATCCAGCGTCCCCACCCTGGCCTGGCACCAGCACCCCTGGTACCGCCGTCTCTCCCCCATCCTGCTACTGGCAGCCCCACCACCGGCAGCCCCACCTCAGCCTGGTACCGGCCTCCCCACAACAGCATCCCCGCCCTGGGGCTGAGGACGCCCCGCACCAACCTGAGGGTGTACTTGCTCAACTCCATCCAGAGTTTCCACCCACTGGGGCAAAGACTGATGGTGGTGGGACCGGTGCGCCCACGGCCCAACCCGGAGCCCCAGGCCGGCCCCACTGTGCCCCCCAGGGTCCCCAGTGCCCTGCTGGTGGCCTCGAGACCCAGCGCGGGGTCGGCTGCCTCCAAGGCCCCGGCTGATGGCAAGAAGGAGACGGCACCGGCAGCGGCATCGAGCAGCAAGGCGCGCACCAGGGAGTGTGCCAAAGCCAAGCAGCCGAGCTGGCTGCGCCTGTCACCCACGGGGGGCCAAACCCCATGTGAGGGGCTGCCGCAGCAGCTGCACGTGCCGCCGTGGCTGCCGCGACCTTCTGAAGAGTCTGTGCTACCCCTCGGGCCTTGGGGTCCTCACGGCTGCACCCACCCCACTGGAGGAGCAGGAGGAGTCGGTGCCCATCACACCTGAGCAGCGGCCCTAGCGCAGCGCATGAAGAAGCTGGCCCAGGAGAAGTGGGAGCGGGCGGCCCTGCAGAAGTCACTGGGCCAGCGGCAGTTTTTTGTGCAGAGGGAGACCAACATGGAGACAGCCAGCGAGTACGGTACCCATAACCCGCCACTCTGGCACCGTCCCCCGTAGCACCCGCATGCAGAGGACATCTGGAGGCAGAGACCTGCACCCACATGCTCCAGCCCCAGCCCTCTCCCAGATCCCCCTTTTTGGCTTAATTCATTAAAAGAGTTGGCTCTTTGCTTTGTAGTGCCTCTCTCTGCTGGCGGTCATTTGCACAGTGGGAGGGGGGATGGGGGGGTTAATGCAGCCCCTGCCCACCCCGCGGGTGGCTGAGCTGGGCTGGGGATGGCCACCGAGAGGATGGGTAGATGGAGCATTGCTCCGGGTGGCGGGCACCCGTGGGAGACATCACGCTGATCAGCATCAATGCCAGGAGGACAGAGGCCTCCATCGCTGCCCCAGTACCAGCATCACCGCCCCGGTACTGGCATCACTATCACTGCCCCAGCACCAGCATCACTGCCAGCGAGCTGGATCTGACCCTGGGAAGGAGCTGCGGGAGCCCCGGGGGAGCAGGCAGGGACTGGCTGAGTGCAGAAGACTCAGCTGGCACCTAGCTGGCGAGGGGGCATCACTGCCCGGGGCTAACACGCCGAGATCCCGGAGCTGCTCAGCTCTCTCCAGCCCCTCTACGGCCTTGGCCGGCCCTGCTTGGACCTCGTCTGGCAAAATGCCCTGCCCACAGGTGAGCCCCGAGCCCCATTTGCTTGCAGTAAGCACACTGATCTTTCAGGAGGGCTTGATTTCCCCTAAGTGGGGCACTTACACCGCTTCTCATGGCCCCCCTCCCTCCAACAGTGTTGTTTCTTGATGGGTTCCGAGGGGGTACCTGGCCCCCCGTGGTACGTAAGGCAGCCACTGTAGCATTGGCAATTGTTTTGCTCATTACTCTCTCTTTCTGACTATCCCTATTCCGATACACTTGCCAGGCAGCCTCCAACAATTTCTCTAAATCTCTCATATCTGTCCCTTGCACTTTCTGTAACTTTCTCCTGATATCATCCACCGACTGTCCCAAAAGCAGGAATGTCAAATGACCCTTTCCCTCCCGAGAGGTAGGGTCTAAAGGGGTATATTTCTGCATTCCTTCTTTTAATCGGTTCAAAAAATCAGCAGGGGATTCTTTTCTATCTTGTTTAATTTCATACAATTTAGACCACTTCACTGATTTTGGGACAGCATTTCTCATTCCATAAGCAATCCATTCCCTGTACCGCGCTAACAAATTCCGGGCTCCCGTCTGATTAGGGGCCCAACCAGGATTAGTAATCGGAACATGGTTATCCACTGTTCTGGGCAGAGTTCCAGCCAAAACCAGAGCCTGTACCTGGGTTCTAGCCGCTCTCACAACCATCTGCTTCTCTGACTCACTAAACACCGCATCCAACATTGCATCCACATCTTCCCAATCAGGGCCCTGGGTTTTAACAATCAATTCAAAGCCTTTAGCAACCTTTTCGGGGTCATCCCGGTAATCACCTGCAGTAGCTCGCCATCCCTCTAAATCTGCTAAAGCGAAAGGTACTTTAATTCTGACAGGTCCTCCCATTGCCTGTCTTAGTGGAGCCTGTATGATAGGTCCCACTTTACTTTGCATTCTGGTAATGATGGGAGAAAACTTAACATTAATCTCTTCCCTTTCCCTTGCCTCTGATTCTTCACCCCCAACAGTGCCAGCATCTCCTTCTCTATCACCTTCTCCTTCTGGTGGAGGCAAGCAATCCTCTAATCTCTCATTCTGTGAACCAATCTTTAAACATCTTTGCCCAATGCTGCAAGCCGAGCAGCATCTTTTTAGCTTCCTATTTTGCTTCTTGTTCTCTTTTTCTATCGCCAGGACCATAGGGTCCTGGGGTGCTAAATTGATTCCGCATTCTTTTTGCCATTCAGGGTGATTTCGCAAAGTGAAAAACGTATCTGCATAAACCCCTTCATCCCATTTTCCTTCTCGGCGCAGAAATAACATAAGCTGCAACCAAGTGTTGTACCTTAAAGTTCCGTTAAAAGGCCATTTTTCTCCATCATCTAGCTTGTCTAAAGGCCACCACTGGTTACAATATTTAATGAAGGTCTCACGATTTACAGTCCCTCCAGGTGGTCCCCCGATATCTTTCTAAAGTGGTCTAAAATGCAGCCCAAAGGGCTCTTTTTCAACACTCCGCCTTGTTGGTTCCCCATTCTGAATTTATAGGACACAAGGACAGGGGTCGGGGCACGAACACTACACACAACTAACAATTACTATCACAGTAAAATAACAACCATTAACTCCAACCATTAATTACCAGAGGTCCTTGTCTGCCCCCGCGAGGATCCGCCGAACCGGTGGGTCCCTCCAGAGAATTCTCCGGGGCCGGCCTAGGGAGTCGCCGACTCAGAGGTTCCTGCAGCCGGACAGAGATTGTCCCATCGGGGTCGCCGAAACTGAAACAACAAAGTAACTCAGTAACAACTAGTTGGTTATTAAGCAGGCATCCTTTAATACAGCGCTGGGCAGCACTGGGGATTTGTCCACCACGAGTGCTCCAACGGGTTAGCAAAGCACCTCAGTTCAGATACAGAAACATCATGCATATTCATCAGGATTCTAAAAAGGGCGGTCTCATGTGGATGAGTTCCCGGAATTCATTTGCATAGTCCAAGCATGCGCAGTAAAATTAGGGTTAGGGTCTTTTCACCCTCCGGTGGTCGTTCATAGCCTTCCTCACACCGTCTGCTAGTTGAACTTCGGGCTTCCTTTGTCCATACATGGTCATGGAATTGGCCCATCCATCCTTTGGCCTCGGAATGTTACAAAAGGGTCACTTTGAACTAGTTCTTTGGCACTTATCTTGACACAAACGTCCCGAGTCCCTGTCATCAAGGATATACTCAGGAGGCATAATGAGCTACCTCAAGGCCCATTTGATCTTGTCAGGAAGGGAGTCAGACGTCTTGAGACATCCTATTATCAACTCTACTCAGCAAATAACTAAAACTATGCAAGTAAAGCTTTTATGTATGACAGTAGGGTCTCAGCCAGGGACCGTCAGCGATTTAACCCTTCATTCAGTAGCAGATGACAAGATGACTCTTGTCTTCTCAAGGGACTGGAATTAAGCATGCGGAGCAGATTTTTAAATTATTTAGAAGTGTACAAAAACCAAGGCAAGGGCCTATCATGCATTTTAAGGCTCACCAAACTGGACGAACCCCACGAGAAAGAGGCAATCAATTGGCCAATGGAACCGCTTGTAAGGTTGCAGGAAAGGGTAAAGGGATATATACTGGCGATAATACCTGAAAAGAAAATAGAATTAGGAGAATCCCCTAACTACGATAGTCAGGATAAGAATTTAATTAAGACGTTAAGAGCTGAAATACAGAAAAGTGGATGGGCTCTTACTGCCACGGGGAAGGTGATTCTAACCCCAGTTTTGATGCATGAAATAGTAAAGAAAGAATATAACAGTGTTGAGTGGGGAACTGAGAATTTACTGAAACATCTGCAGAAGTCAGTGGTGAGTCGTAATATGATAGAAATTACAAGGTCCGTAGTTGAAAGGTGTGAAACATGCCTTAGGAATAATCCAAAGACACAGAATAAAATTCAGTTTGGATTGACAAAACCAGGAAACATCCCAGGAGAACATTGGCAGAGAGATTCCACTGAACTGCCAAGGAAAGGAGGGCTGAGATATCTATTAGTATTGGTGGATACTTTCACAGGATGGCTTGAAGCCTTCCCATGTCGCACCAACAAAGCCTGATGGGGGGGCCACAATCTAGTGGATCAAACCTTAAAAATGCAATTGAGTAAGTTACTAAAGGTAGTACCTCCTGGGGTTTTGAAGAAATCTGGAATACTCTTACTTCTTAGCTTCCTAATTGGTCGTGGTTGAAAAGGCTGTTTTTATCAGTGATTTTTATTATCACAGTTTGTATTCTTGCCTGTATAATGGTTCAATGCTGTACCAACCTTGGTTCAAGATACAGTAAGTTTGTATAGTGAGGAACTGCAGCATGTAAGCTACAACTCCTCAAAAAGAAAAGGAGGGATTGATACCTGTACCAATGCAGGCAGTCAGGCAGTTAGAGCTGTTACTCACTAGATGTAACCAAAAGAAAAGGGGAATCTTTGTAACTTGGAAATAGTTAGAACAGTTGTAAGATAGGGAGCTCCGGAGTAATCTCACTTTAGGCAGCTCGGCCTTGGAAGAACAGATGCACGGAACCATAAAAATACGAAAGTTGCAAGATGAGTACAAAGCCAGCATTGAAGGACATGGTATACGTCATCCCAGGACTGAGCTTGCACAGAAATAGAGGTCACTTGGCAAACCCAGTGAAGAAGAGTACGAGCCTTCATCTGAATACCCCCGACGACCACCCAGAGGCACCAACAAGCATGCGCAAAGGGTATTAGCATATGCTAATGAGTTCTTGGAAATCCCTGAATATGACATGTAATTCTTGGAAATATAATGAGTATGTATGTAAACATAGTATAAAAACTCAGTAGTTTTGTCTTTGGGTATGCACGCTGGGTGGAATTATCCCCCGTGCATCCGGCGCCACAATAAAGAATGCCTGCTTTCTGAAACGTCACAACTAAGTTTTAGAGAGTGAATTATTTTGCCACCTTCCGGTAACAAAACCTCCGCTGGCGCAACTTGAGGCCATTCCCTCTGGTCCTATCACTTGTCACTTGGGAGAAAAGACCAACACCCACCTCTCTGCAATCCCCTTTCAGGTAATTGTAAAGAGCGAAAGGTCTCCCCTCAGCCTCCTCTTCTCCAGACTGGACAACCCCAGCTCCCTCAGCCGCTCCTCACAAGACTTGTGCTCCAGACCCCTCACCAGCTCCGTCGCCCTTCTCTGGACACGCTCCAGCACCTCAATGTCCTTCTTGTAGTGGGGGGCCCCAAACTGAACACAGCATTCGAGGGGCGGCCTCACCAGCGCCGAGTACAGGGGCACGATCACCTCCCTGCTCCTGCTGGCCACACCATTTCTGATACAGGCCAGGATGCCGTTGGCCTTCTTGGCCACCTGGGCACAGTGCTGGCTCATCTTCAGCCGGCTGTCGATCAAAATCCCCAGGTCCTTTTCCGCCAGGCAGCTTTCCAGCCACTGGTCCCCAAGCCTGCAGCGTTGCATGGGGTTGTTGTGACCCAAGTGCAGGACCCGGCACTTGGCCTTGTTGAACCTCATACAGTTGGCTTCGGCCCATTGATCCAGCCTGTCCAGATCCCTCTGCAGAGCCTTCCGACCCTCCAGCAGATCAACACTCCCGCCCAACTTGGTGTCATCTGCAACCCTTTTACAGGAAAGAATTTACATGATTCAGATGTATTTGAAGACTCTACTACCCTATTTGCACAACTACCAGGGCAATACTGGATAGGTGAGGAAAGGGCATTTGAGGATTTACCCTCAACCTGAGCTGAGAAGTGTATTCTAAGTGCACTAAGACCATGCACACAGGTTAGAGCCAGTATGTCTTCTGCCTCTGTAGCTCCTAGCTACTGATAGCTACAGGAGAAAGTGTTACAGCCCTCTGACAGAACGGGGCACTAAGTTCCACCTGTCTGTAACAGCTTTTACCCACAGTTAGGGGTTGCAAAACCGGAAAGAGCTATTGCAAATGTGTCCAGAGAATTAGAAAAAGCCATTAATGAAAGCGCAGATAGTATCACAGCCCTACAGGAAGAAATCAAATCCTTATCACAAATGGTAATATAGACTCGATTAGCCCTAGACCACCTTTTAGAAGTACAAGACAGAGTATGTGCATGATCGAATAACAGCTGCTGGGGGGGTTATTTAAATCAAGACCAGAAAAATGAAACTGAGAGAAACAAGAGAAAGACTCGTTGAACAATATTACATGAAGTAAGGCAGGGATCTCCCCTAAATCTATTTGGGTGGCTAACCTCTTGGCTCCCAGACTTAGGCAGAGGACCGTGAACTACAAGGATTTGCGTCGCTGTAGTCGTTCGCTTGTTTTGCTTTGTAATTCTATAGGTGTGTTTACAGTGTTGTATTACCTTATGAACTCGACTTACGACCTAAATAATGAAGAGTACAGTGTGAGCCTGATGGTCATAAGAAAAGGAGTGACTGTTAGGAAAATCTCATTCCCTAACTATGCTACCAATTAGGCTTAAGAGCATGACATTGTATAAACATAGGATATGCATCCCAGCCCCTCCGACACCTCTGGGAAACCCTCCCAACATCTGGCATCAGGGATACAGAACTGCAGCGAGACCGACTCCAGGGATGTCTAGGTCAAGAAAGAAGCAGATGGATGATGACGCCGTAGAATTAGAGTTGCTTTGCAAAACAGCAGCGCGTGTGCGTGTGTATGTTAGGTAGTGATTGGTCAAATTGCTTTGTACTTGAATGCCTGGAAGGCATAAGAATCATGTGCAAAACCACCTTCGGGGTGCCCCAGTTGGAATGGGACACCTCATGTCCATGAATAAAGAATTACTTTTTTAAATCTACACTTTGTGCCCTAGCCTCTCTCCTTGGGCAGTACAGGCCAGTTGCTAAATTTTCCTGACAGCTCCCCATCTTGGCCCCAAGGTACCGGTACCGTCTCCGGTCCCACCACAGTTGGGAGCAGCAGTTGCCCCTCCGGGGCAGAGAGGGGGAGCACAAAAAAACCCCAAAAGCACCCCGACCCCCACCATCCCCACCACCGGGGCTGGATGGGGCAGCACACACAGGTTGGCATCGCAGGGCCTCTAGTGCTGGCCCCATCCCTTCCCCTTGGACAGGAAATTGAGCTCCTTGCAAAAACCATGCTTGGCATGGGAAATCGTGGGGGTGCGAGACCGTTGGCATAGGAAACCCTCACAGGGCTGAGAAATCACTGTTGGGCTGGGAAACCACCGTGGGGATGGGAAATGATCATTGAGGATGGGAAATGATCATTGAGGATGGGAAATCACTGACATGGGAAGTTGTTGTGGTATGGAATATCTGGCTGGTTGAAGCAGGTGCTGGCGGAATGATCGCCATGGGGACGGAAGCCCCAACAAACCCCACCCTGAGCAACCGCCATGGCAGGTACAGCAGCCGGCTCCCGCTCCTCCTGCTGTTCCTGCCCTCCAGGTAACCCCCCAGCCGGCGCTGCCTGCCAATATCTCACCTTATCACCCCTCTTTGCCTCCCCCAACAGAGAGGTTCCCTCTCCGGCTGCCAACGGCATCGGAGGTGCCCGGTGTGAGCTTCACCGTTCCGGCCATGCCACCACCGGTTGCTGCCTCTGCGCTGCCTTCTGTCCCGGGGCTGCCGGTGTCCTCTGAGCTTGCCCAGGTCCACCCCATCACCTTCCAGCTGGCGCCGGCCAGCGTCTGGCATGGGGTGCCAGGGCCCCTGGGGACCCCAGGGCAGCTGGTGCAGGTCCCCTCCATGGTGCAGCTCCCCCGGGGGGTGCAGCTCCCCTCTGTGCTGCAGCTCCCTTGCGGGGTGCAGCTTCCCCCTGGGGCGCAGCTCCCCCACGGGGCGCAGCCTTCACGTGGGGTGCAGCTCCCTTGCGTGCCTGCTCCCTGTCCCCCTGCCTATGGCTGGGGACAGCAGGTGGTGATGGGGACGCTGCTGCCCCAACAGCCCATGGGGCTGGGGCTGGGAGCCGTGGTCCAGGGCCAGCCCCTGTACCCCACGGGCTCCCACCTGCTGCACATCCCTGCCTACCCTGGCCCCCCACAACCCTGCTGCGCCGCAGCTCAGCATTGGGTGCAGGGCCCCCCTGTGCTCCACACCCTTCCTGGCAGCACCCAGAAGCCATCGGAGGCCTCCAACAAGGACGGGGCAGCCATCAAGGACAGCATCCCTGCCGCCAGCCCCCGCCAGCCCGCCTTGGCTTCGCCGACCGGCACAATCACAACAAAGGCCAAAGGTGTGTTTTGGGGGGTGCCAGAGCTCGCAGGTGGGCGGCCAAGCTGAGGAAAGCTTGCATCGCCACGGGGTTGGGTTGGCTTTTTTGCTTTTTCAGCAGCGGTGACCACCCTGGCAGCCCCGGGGAAGCCCTCCAATCTGCCCGAGCAGGGGCCAGCCGCCTTGGCCCAGGCCTTTCCTGAGCAGGCAGAGGACACCACTGTCAACCATACGCTCGCCTGGCTCGACACCGCAGACGGCGAGGACACCGTCCCTGATGTCCCCGACAGCCCCAGCTTGGCCTCCTTCCTCCACGAGCTCCCCGACCTCTCCGAGGACGTGGCGGAGGGCGACTGCCCCAAGGAGCGAGTGGCAGTGGTGGGGCTGGGGGACAGCAAGGACACCGTCCCTGATGTCCCCAACTTGACTGCCTTCCTCGATGAGATCCCTGACTTCTCCGAGTACGTGGTGGAGGATGGCTGCCCCAAGGAGCGAGTGGTGGCGGCAGGGCTGGGGGACAGCAAGGACACCTTCCCTGATGTCCTTCATTTGCCCAACAGCCTCGCCAGAGCCGCTTTCCTCAGTGAGAACCACGACTTCTCGGAGTACGTGGCGGACGGCGACTGCCCCCAGGACCAAGCGGTGGTGGCACGACCAGGGCACAGCGAAGGCGCCATCTTGACCGCCAGTGTCCCCAGCTTGACCGCCCAGGTCCTCGATGAGCTCCCCGACCTCTCCGGGTACGTGTCAGAGGGTGGCTGCCCCAAGGAGCGAGCAGTGGCGGCGGGGCTGGGGGATAGCGAGGACACTGTCCCCGATGTCCCCAACCTGACCACCTCCCTCAACAAGCTTCCTCACCTCTTGGACTACAGGGCAGAGGGCAGCTCCGACAAGGAGCAAGTGGCGGTGCTCATGCTGCTGGACGGCGAAAACACCTTCCCTGATGTCCACGACAGCCTTGCCAGCAGTGCCTCCTTCAACGAAGTCTCCGACTTCTTGGAGGACGGGGTGGAAGGTGACTGCCCTGAGGACCGCCTGGCGGCGGCGATGCTGGGGGACACCGACCCCTTCTGGGGGGTGGCGGCCTCCCCCTTGCAGGACCCCGAGGTGAAGCAGGGCGGACTTGCGGCAGACCTCCCCACCTGGCTGTCACTGTCTCCCTTGGAGACTTCCGAGGACAGCTCTCCACAGAGTTCTCTGGAGACTTCACAGGAGACTGCAGAGGACACTCCTGTGGAGAGTCCCTGGCAGGATCCCCTCAAGGCTCCTCCGGAGAGTGCCCTGCTGAGCCCCCTGCAGATCCCGCTGCCGAGTCCCCCGGCTGCCCGTCCGCGTCATCCACCTTGCATGGCCCAGCTGGTGGAGGAGGCACTGCGGAGGCAGCCACAGGTAGTTATGACCCGCTTGCCGCTGCTGCCGGGCGTCATCTCCTGCCAGGCGGTGGCCAGATCGGGAGAGGCGGGCAGCAAGAAGGCCAAGCGCCCCGCACCAGCCAGCACCCCCAAGGCGCAGGAGACCACCCGCACCACTCAGAAACAGTCAAAAACTCTCTGGCAGGGGAAGCTGGCTGGGGACGGCACAGCGGCGGGCAGCAGCGGGCAGCAGGCAGGAAGCAGCAAGCGGAGAGCATCCACCAACAACAAGGTGCTCTCCAAGCGACCTAGAACCTGGGGAGATGCCATGGGGCAAAGGTCCTTCATGCAGCCGGACGGGACAGGTTTTATGCAGCCGGTCCACCGTAACCCCACAGCACGGAGGCATTAAACCGCTGGACGGGGGCTCCGTCCCCACGCCCAGCCCAGCAACCTTTGCCCGCCGCAGTCCCCTGGCCCCCCGCGCTTTAAGCTATGGCTCCCCGCTGCCCAGGGACTGCGATATATGTTCAATGGAAGAGGCAGCACAGCGATGCCAGCTGCCAACACCGACAGTGTCAGGGCCTGGCTGGGCCCGCGGCTCCCGGCAGCACTGGGCCGCACACCGCTGCAGCGACCAGGGGCAGCCCCGGGAGGCCCCGGGCCGGGAGGAAGCCGCCACTTCCGCTTCTGCCACCTCAGCCCCGCGCCCTCACCGGCCTTGCCCCCGGAGAGGTGGCCATGCCCCCTGCCTGGCACAGGCTGCAGCCGTGGCTCCACCTCGCCGGTACAAAAAGGAACAACTGATACGGATCCAGCGTCCCCACCCTGGCCTGGCACCAGCACCCCTGGTACCGCCGTCTCTCCCCCATCCTGCTACTGGCAGCCCCACCACCGGCAGCCCCACCTCAGCCTGGTACCGGCCTCCCCACAACAGCATCCCCGCCCTGGGGCTGAGGACGCCCCGCACCAACCTGAGGGTGTACTTGCTCAACTCCATCCAGAGTTTCCACCCACTGGGGCAAAGACTGATGGTGGTGGGACCGGTGCGCCCACGGCCCAACCCAGAGCCCCAGGCCGGCCCCACTGTGCCCCCCAGGGTCCCCAGTGCCCTGCTGGTGGCCTCGAGACCCAGCGCGGGGTCGGCTGCCTCCAAGGCCCCGGCTGATGGCAAGAAGGAGACGGCACCGGCAGCGGCATCGAGCAGCAAGGCGCGCACCAGGGAGTGTGCCAAAGCCAAGCAGCCGAGCTGGCTGCGCCTGTCACCCACGGGGGGCCAAACCCCATGTGAGGGGCTGCCGCAGCAGCTGCACGTGCCGCCGTGGCTGCCGCGACCTTCTGAAGAGTCTGTGCTACCCCTCGGGCCTTGGGGTCCTCACGGCTGCACCCACCCCACTGGAGGAGCAGGAGGAGTCGGTGCCCATCACACCTGAGCAGCGGCCCTAGCGCAGCGCATGAAGAAGCTGGCCCAGGAGAAGTGGGAGCGGGCGGCCCTGCAGAAGTCACTGGGCCAGCGGCAGTTTTTTGTGCAGAGGGAGACCAACATGGAGACAGCCAGCGAGTACGGTACCCATAACCCGCCACTCTGGCACCGTCCCCCGTAGCACCCGCATGCAGAGGACATCTGGAGGCAGAGACCTGCACCCACATGCTCCAGCCCCAGCCCTCTCCCAGATCCCCCTTTTTGGCTTAATTCATTAAAAGAGTTGGCTCTTTGCTTTGTAGTGCCTCTCTCTGCTGGCGGTCATTTGCACAGTGGGAGGGGGGATGGGGGGGTTAATGCAGCCCCTGCCCACCCCGCGGGTGGCTGAGCTGGGCTGGGGATGGCCACCGAGAGGATGGGTAGATGGAGCATTGCTCCGGGTGGCGGGCACCCGTGGGAGACATCACGCTGATCAGCATCAATGCCAGGAGGACAGAGGCCTCCATCGCTGCCCCAGTACCAGCATCACCGCCCCGGTACTGGCATCACTATCACTGCCCCAGCACCAGCATCACTGCCAGCGAGCTGGATCTGACCCTGGGAAGGAGCTGCGGGAGCCCCGGGGGAGCAGGCAGGGACTGGCTGAGTGCAGAAGACTCAGCTGGCACCTAGCTGGCGAGGGGGCATCACTGCCCGGGGCTAACACGCCGAGATCCCGGAGCTGCTCAGCTCTCTCCAGCCCCTCTACGGCCTTGGCCGGCCCTGCTTGGACCTCGTCTGGCAAAATGCCCTGCCCACAGGTGAGCCCCGAGCCCCATTTGCTTGCAGTAAGCACACTGATCTTTCAGGAGGGCTTGATTTCCCCTAAGTGGGGCACTTACACCGCTTCTCATGGCCCCCCTCCCTCCAACAGTGTTGTTTCTTGATGGGTTCCGAGGGGGTACCTGGCCCCCCGTGGTACGTAAGGCAGCCACTGTAGCATTGGCAATTGTTTTGCTCATTACTCTCTCTTTCTGACTATCCCTATTCCGATACACTTGCCAGGCAGCCTCCAACAATTTCTCTAAATCTCTCATATCTGTCCCTTGCACTTTCTGTAACTTTCTCCTGATATCATCCACCGACTGTCCCAAAAGCAGGAATGTCAAATGACCCTTTCCCTCCCGAGAGGTAGGGTCTAAAGGGGTATATTTCTGCATTCCTTCTTTTAATCGGTTCAAAAAATCAGCAGGGGATTCTTTTCTATCTTGTTTAATTTCATACAATTTAGACCACTTCACTGATTTTGGGACAGCATTTCTCATTCCATAAGCAATCCATTCCCTGTACCGCGCTAACAAATTCCGGGCTCCCGTCTGATTAGGGGCCCAACCAGGATTAGTAATCGGAACATGGTTATCCACTGTTCTGGGCAGAGTTCCAGCCAAAACCAGAGCCTGTACCTGGGTTCTAGCCGCTCTCACAACCATCTGCTTCTCTGACTCACTAAACACCGCATCCAACATTGCATCCACATCTTCCCAATCAGGGCCCTGGGTTTTAACAATCAATTCAAAGCCTTTAGCAACCTTTTCGGGGTCATCCCGGTAATCACCTGCAGTAGCTCGCCATCCCTCTAAATCTGCTAAAGCGAAAGGTACTTTAATTCTGACAGGTCCTCCCATTGCCTGTCTTAGTGGAGCCTGTATGATAGGTCCCACTTTACTTTGCATTCTGGTAATGATGGGAGAAAACTTAACATTAATCTCTTCCCTTTCCCTTGCCTCTGATTCTTCACCCCCAACAGTGCCAGCATCTCCTTCTCTATCACCTTCTCCTTCTGGTGGAGGCAAGCAATCCTCTAATCTCTCATTCTGTGAACCAATCTTTAAACATCTTTGCCCAATGCTGCAAGCCGAGCAGCATCTTTTTAGCTTCCTATTTTGCTTCTTGTTCTCTTTTTCTATCGCCAGGACCATAGGGTCCTGGGGTGCTAAATTGATTCCGCATTCTTTTTGCCATTCAGGGTGATTTCGCAAAGTGAAAAACGTATCTGCATAAACCCCTTCATCCCATTTTCCTTCTCGGCGCAGAAATAACATAAGCTGCAACCAAGTGTTGTACCTTAAAGTTCCGTTAAAAGGCCATTTTTCTCCATCATCTAGCTTGTCTAAAGGCCACCACTGGTTACAATATTTAATGAAGGTCTCACGATTTACAGTCCCTCCAGGTGGTCCCCCGATATCTTTCTAAAGTGGTCTAAAATGCAGCCCAAAGGGCTCTTTTTCAACACTCCGCCTTGTTGGTTCCCCATTCTGAATTTATAGGACACAAGGACAGGGGTCGGGGCACGAACACTACACACAACTAACAATTACTATCACAGTAAAATAACAACCATTAACTCCAACCATTAATTACCAGAGGTCCTTGTCTGCCCCCGCGAGGATCCGCCGAACCGGTGAGTCCCTCCAGAGAATTCTCCGGGGCCGGCCTAGGGAGTCGCCGACTCAGAGGTTCCTGCAGCCGGACAGAGATTGTCCCATCGGGGTCGCCGAAACTGAAACAACAAAGTAACTCAGTAACAACTAGTTGGTTATTAAGCAGGCATCCTTTAATACAGCGCTGGGCAGCACTGGGGATTTGTCCACCACGAGTGCTCCAACGGGTTAGCAAAGCACCTCAGTTCAGATACAGAAACATCATGCATATTCATCAGGATTCTAAAAAGGGCGGTCTCATGTGGATGAGTTCCCGGAATTCATTTGCATAGTCCAAGCATGCGCAGTAAAATTAGGGTTAGGGTCTTTTCACCCTCCGGTGGTCGTTCATAGCCTTCCTCACACCGTCTGCTAGTTGAACTTCGGGCTTCCTTTGTCCATACATGGTCATGGAATTGGCCCATCCATCCTTTGGCCTCGGAATGTTACAAAAGGGTCACTTTGAACTAGTTCTTTGGCACTTATCTTGACACAAACGTCCCGAGTCCCTGTCATCAAGGATATACTCAGGAGGCATAATGAGCTACCTCAAGGCCCATTTGATCTTGTCAGGAAGGGAGTCAGACGTCTTGAGACATCCTATTATCAACTCTACTCAGCAAATAACTAAAACTATGCAAGTAAAGCTTTTATGTATGACAGTAGGGTCTCAGCCAGGGACCGTCAGCGATTTAACCCTTCATTCAGTAGCAGATGACAAGATGACTCTTGTCTTCTCAAGGGACTGGAATTAAGCATGCGGAGCAGATTTTTAAATTATTTAGAAGTGTACAAAAACCAAGGCAAGGGCCTATCATGCATTTTAAGGCTCACCAAACTGGACGAACCCCACGAGAAAGAGGCAATCAATTGGCCAATGGAACCGCTTGTAAGGTTGCAGGAAAGGGTAAAGGGATATATACTGGCGATAATACCTGAAAAGAAAATAGAATTAGGAGAATCCCCTAACTACGATAGTCAGGATAAGAATTTAATTAAGACGTTAAGAGCTGAAATACAGAAAAGTGGATGGGCTCTTACTGCCACGGGGAAGGTGATTCTAACCCCAGTTTTGATGCATGAAATAGTAAAGAAAGAATATAACAGTGTTGAGTGGGGAACTGAGAATTTACTGAAACATCTGCAGAAGTCAGTGGTGAGTCGTAATATGATAGAAATTACAAGGTCCGTAGTTGAAAGGTGTGAAACATGCCTTAGGAATAATCCAAAGACACAGAATAAAATTCAGTTTGGATTGACAAAACCAGGAAACATCCCAGGAGAACATTGGCAGAGAGATTCCACTGAACTGCCAAGGAAAGGAGGGCTGAGATATCTATTAGTATTGGTGGATACTTTCACAGGATGGCTTGAAGCCTTCCCATGTCGCACCAACAAAGCCTGATGGGGGGGCCACAATCTAGTGGATCAAACCTTAAAAATGCAATTGAGTAAGTTACTAAAGGTAGTACCTCCTGGGGTTTTGAAGAAATCTGGAATACTCTTACTTCTTAGCTTCCTAATTGGTCGTGGTTGAAAAGGCTGTTTTTATCAGTGATTTTTATTATCACAGTTTGTATTCTTGCCTGTATAATGGTTCAATGCTGTACCAACCTTGGTTCAAGATACAGTAAGTTTGTATAGTGAGGAACTGCAGCATGTAAGCTACAACTCCTCAAAAAGAAAAGGAGGGATTGATACCTGTACCAATGCAGGCAGTCAGGCAGTTAGAGCTGTTACTCACTAGATGTAACCAAAAGAAAAGGGGAATCTTTGTAACTTGGAAATAGTTAGAACAGTTGTAAGATAGGGAGCTCCGGAGTAATCTCACTTTAGGCAGCTCGGCCTTGGAAGAACAGATGCACGGAACCATAAAAATACGAAAGTTGCAAGATGAGTACAAAGCCAGCATTGAAGGACATGGTATACGTCATCCCAGGACTGAGCTTGCACAGAAATAGAGGTCACTTGGCAAACCCAGTGAAGAAGAGTACGAGCCTTCATCTGAATACCCCCGACGACCACCCAGAGGCACCAACAAGCATGCGCAAAGGGTATTAGCATATGCTAATGAGTTCTTGGAAATCCCTGAATATGACATGTAATTCTTGGAAATATAATGAGTATGTATGTAAACATAGTATAAAAACTCAGTAGTTTTGTCTTTGGGTATGCACGCTGGGTGGAATTATCCCCCGTGCATCCGGCGCCACAATAAAGAATGCCTGCTTTCTGAAACGTCACAACTAAGTTTTAGAGAGTGAATTATTTTGCCACCTTCCGGTAACAAAACCTCCGCTGGCGCAACTTGAGGCCATTCCCTCTGGTCCTATCACTTGTCACTTGGGAGAAAAGACCAACACCCACCTCTCTGCAATCCCCTTTCAGGTAATTGTAAAGAGCGAAAGGTCTCCCCTCAGCCTCCTCTTCTCCAGACTGGACAACCCCAGCTCCCTCAGCCGCTCCTCACAAGACTTGTGCTCCAGACCCCTCACCAGCTCCGTCGCCCTTCTCTGGACACGCTCCAGCACCTCAATGTCCTTCTTGTAGTGGGGGGCCCCAAACTGAACACAGCATTCGAGGGGCGGCCTCACCAGCGCCGAGTACAGGGGCACGATCACCTCCCTGCTCCTGCTGGCCACACCATTTCTGATACAGGCCAGGATGCCGTTGGCCTTCTTGGCCACCTGGGCACAGTGCTGGCTCATCTTCAGCCGGCTGTCGATCAAAATCCCCAGGTCCTTTTCCGCCAGGCAGCTTTCCAGCCACTGGTCCCCAAGCCTGCAGCGTTGCATGGGGTTGTTGTGACCCAAGTGCAGGACCCGGCACTTGGCCTTGTTGAACCTCATACAGTTGGCTTCGGCCCATTGATCCAGCCTGTCCAGATCCCTCTGCAGAGCCTTCCGACCCTCCAGCAGATCAACATTCCCGCCCAACTTGGTGTCATCTGCAACCCTTTTACAGGAAAGAATTTACATGATTCAGATGTATTTGAAGACTCTACTACCCTATTTGCACAACTACCAGGGCAATACTGGATAGGTGAGGAAAGGGCATTTGAGGATTTACCCTCAACCTGAGCTGAGAAGTGTATTCTAAGTGCACTAAGACCATGCACACAGGTTAGAGCCAGTATGTCTTCTGCCTCTGTAGCTCCTAGCTACTGATAGCTACAGGAGAAAGTGTTACAGCCCTCTGACAGAACGGGGCACTAAGTTCCACCTGTCTGTAACAGCTTTTACCCACAGTTAGGGGTTGCAAAACCGGAAAGAGCTATTGCAAATGTGTCCAGAGAATTAGAAAAAGCCATTAATGAAAGCGCAGATAGTATCACAGCCCTACAGGAAGAAATCAAATCCTTATCACAAATGGTAATATAGACTCGATTAGCCCTAGACCACCTTTTAGAAGTACAAGACAGAGTATGTGCATGATCGAATAACAGCTGCTGGGGGGGTTATTTAAATCAAGACCAGAAAAATGAAACTGAGAGAAACAAGAGAAAGACTCGTTGAACAATATTACATGAAGTAAGGCAGGGATCTCCCCTAAATCTATTTGGGTGGCTAACCTCTTGGCTCCCAGACTTAGGCAGAGGACCGTGAACTACAAGGATTTGCGTCGCTGTAGTCGTTCGCTTGTTTTGCTTTGTAATTCTATAGGTGTGTTTACAGTGTTGTATTACCTTATGAACTCGACTTACGACCTAAATAATGAAGAGTACAGTGTGAGCCTGATGGTCATAAGAAAAGGAGTGACTGTTAGGAAAATCTCATTCCCTAACTATGCTACCAATTAGGCTTAAGAGCATGACATTGTATAAACAGAGGATATGCATCCCAGCCCCTCCGACACCTCTGGGAAACCCTCCCAACATCTGGCATCAGGGATACAGAACTGCAGCGAGACCGACTCCAGGGATGTCTAGGTCAAGAAAGAAGCAGATGGATGATGACGCCGTAGAATTAGAGTTGCTTTGCAAAACAGCAGCGCGTGTGCGTGTGTATGTTAGGTAGTGATTGGTCAAATTGCTTTGTACTTGAATGCCTGGAAGGCATAAGAATCATGTGCAAAACCACCTTCGGGGTGCCCCAGTTGGAATGGGACACCTCATGTCCATGAATAAAGAATTACTTTTTTAAATCTACACTTTGTGCCCTAGCCTCTCTCCTTGGGCAGTACAGGCCAGTTGCTAAATTTTCCTGACAGCTCCCCATCTTGGCCCCAAGGTACCGGTACCGTCTCCGGTCCCACCACAGTTGGGAGCAGCAGTTGCCCCTCCGGGGCAGAGAGGGGGAGCACAAAAAAACCCCAAAAGCACCCCGACCCCCACCATCCCCACCACCGGGGCTGGATGGGGCAGCACACACAGGTTGGCATCGCAGGGCCTCTAGTGCTGGCCCCATCCCTTCCCCTTGGACAGGAAATTGAGCTCCTTGCAAAAACCATGCTTGGCATGGGAAATCGTGGGGGTGCGAGACCGTTGGCATAGGAAACCCTCACAGGGCTGAGAAATCACTGTTGGGCTGGGAAACCACCGTGGGGATGGGAAATGATCATTGAGGATGGGAAATGATCATTGAGGATGGGAAATCACTGACATGGGAAGTTGTTGTGGTATGGAATATCTGGCTGGTTGAAGCAGGTGCTGGCGGAATGATCGCCATGGGGACGGAAGCCCCAACAAACCCCACCCTGAGCAACCGCCATGGCAGGTACAGCAGCCGGCTCCCGCTCCTCCTGCTGTTCCTGCCCTCCAGGTAACCCCCCAGCCGGCGCTGCCTGCCAATATCTCACCTTATCACCCCTCTTTGCCTCCCCCAACAGAGAGGTTCCCTCTCCGGCTGCCAACGGCATCGGAGGTGCCCGGTGTGAGCTTCACCGTTCCGGCCATGCCACCACCGGTTGCTGCCTCTGCGCTGCCTTCTGTCCCGGGGCTGCCGGTGTCCTCTGAGCTTGCCCAGGTCCACCCCATCACCTTCCAGCTGGCGCCGGCCAGCGTCTGGCATGGGGTGCCAGGGCCCCTGGGGACCCCAGGGCAGCTGGTGCAGGTCCCCTCCATGGTGCAGCTCCCCCGGGGGGTGCAGCTCCCCTCTGTGCTGCAGCTCCCTTGCGGGGTGCAGCTTCCCCCTGGGGCGCAGCTCCCCCACGGGGCGCAGCCTTCACGTGGGGTGCAGCTCCCTTGCGTGCCTGCTCCCTGTCCCCCTGCCTATGGCTGGGGACAGCAGGTGGTGATGGGGACGCTGCTGCCCCAACAGCCCATGGGGCTGGGGCTGGGAGCCGTGGTCCAGGGCCAGCCCCTGTACCCCACGGGCTCCCACCTGCTGCACATCCCTGCCTACCCTGGCCCCCCACAACCCTGCTGCGCCGCAGCTCAGCATTGGGTGCAGGGCCCCCCTGTGCTCCACACCCTTCCTGGCAGCACCCAGAAGCCATCGGAGGCCTCCAACAAGGACGGGGCAGCCATCAAGGACAGCATCCCTGCCGCCAGCCCCCGCCAGCCCGCCTTGGCTTCGCCGACCGGCACAATCACAACAAAGGCCAAAGGTGTGTTTTGGGGGGTGCCAGAGCTCGCAGGTGGGCGGCCAAGCTGAGGAAAGCTTGCATCGCCACGGGGTTGGGTTGGCTTTTTTGCTTTTTCAGCAGCGGTGACCACCCTGGCGGCCCCGGGGAAGCCCTCCAATCTGCCCGAGCAGGGGCCAGCCGCCTTGGCCCAGGCCTTTCCTGAGCAGGCAGAGGACACCACTGTCAACCATACACTCGCCTGGCTCGACACCGCAGACGGCGAGGACACCGTCCCTGATGTCCCCGACAGCCCCAGCTTGGCCTCCTTCCTCCACGAGCTCCCCGACCTCTCCGAGGACGTGGCGGAGGGCGACTGCCCCAAGGAGCGAGTGGCAGTGGTGGGGCTGGGGGACAGCAAGGACACCGTCCCTGATGTCCCCAACTTGACTGCCTTCCTCGATGAGATCCCTGACTTCTCCGAGTACGTGGTGGAGGATGGCTGCCCCAAGGAGCGAGTGGTGGCGGCAGGGCTGGGGGACAGCAAGGACACCTTCCCTGATGTCCTTCATTTGCCCAACAGCCTCGCCAGAGCCGCTTTCCTCAGTGAGAACCACGACTTCTCGGAGTACGTGGCGGACGGCGACTGCCCCCAGGACCAAGCGGTGGTGGCACGACCAGGGCACAGCGAAGGCGCCATCTTGACCGCCAGTGTCCCCAGCTTGACCGCCCAGGTCCTCGATGAGCTCCCCGACCTCTCCGGGTACGTGTCAGAGGGTGGCTGCCCCAAGGAGCGAGCAGTGGCGGCGGGGCTGGGGGATAGCGAGGACACTGTCCCCGATGTCCCCAACCTGACCACCTCCCTCAACAAGCTTCCTCACCTCTTGGACTACAGGGCAGAGGGCAGCTCCGACAAGGAGCAAGTGGCGGTGCTCATGCTGCTGGACGGCGAAAACACCTTCCCTGATGTCCACGACAGCCTTGCCAGCAGTGCCTCCTTCAACGAAGTCTCCGACTTCTTGGAGGACGGGGTGGAAGGTGACTGCCCTGAGGACCGCCTGGCGGCGGCGATGCTGGGGGACACCGACCCCTTCTGGGGGGTGGCGGCCTCCCCCTTGCAGGACCCCGAGGTGAAGCAGGGCGGACTTGCGGCAGACCTCCCCACCTGGCTGTCACTGTCTCCCTTGGAGACTTCCGAGGACAGCTCTCCACAGAGTTCTCTGGAGACTTCACAGGAGACTGCAGAGGACACTCCTGTGGAGAGTCCCTGGCAGGATCCCCTCAAGGCTCCTCCGGAGAGTGCCCTGCTGAGCCCCCTGCAGATCCCGCTGCCGAGTCCCCCGGCTGCCCGTCCGCGTCATCCACCTTGCATGGCCCAGCTGGTGGAGGAGGCACTGCGGAGGCAGCCACAGGTAGTTATGACCCGCTTGCCGCTGCTGCCGGGCGTCATCTCCTGCCAGGCGGTGGCCAGATCGGGAGAGGCGGGCAGCAAGAAGGCCAAGCGGAGAGCATCCACCAACAACAAGGTGCTCTCCAAGCGACCTAGAACCTAGGGAGATGCCATGGGGCAAAGGTCCTTCATGCAGCCGGACGGGACAGGTTTTATGCAGCCGGTCCACCGTAACCCCACAGCACGGAGGCATTAAACCGCTGGACGGGGGCTCCGGCCCCACACCCAGCCCAGGGACCTTCGCCTCCGCAGTCCCCTGACCCCCCGCGCTTTAAGCTATGGCTCCCCACTGCCCAGGGACTGCGATATATGTTCAATGGAAGAGGCAGCACAGCGATGCCAGCTGCCAACACCGACAGTGTCAGGGCCTGGCTGGGCCCGCGGCTCCCGGCAGCACTGGGCCGCACACCGCTGCAGCGACCAGGGGCAGCCCCGGGAGGCCCCGGGCCGGGAGGAAGCCGCCACTTCCGCTTCTGCCACCTCAGCCCCGCGCCCTCACCGGCCTTGCCCCCGGAGAGGTGGCCATGCCCCCTGCCTGGCACAGGCTGCAGCCGTGGCTCCACCTCGCCGGTACAAAAAGGAACAACTGATACGGATCCAGCGTCCCCACCCTGGCCTGGCACCAGCACCCCTGGTACCGCCGTCTCTCCCCCATCCTGCTACTGGCAGCCCCACCACCGGCAGCCCCACCTCAGCCTGGTACCGGCCTCCCCACAACAGCATCCCCGCCCTGGGGCTGAGGACGCCCCGCACCAACCTGAGGGTGTACTTGCTCAACTCCATCCAGAGTTTCCACCCACTGGGGCAAAGACTGATGGTGGTGGGGCCGGTGCGCCCACGGCCCAACCCGGAGCCCCAGGCCGGCCCCACTGTGCCCCCCAGGGTCCCCAGTGCCCTGCTGGTGGCCTCGAGACCCAGCGCGGGGTCGGCTGCCTCCAAGGCCCCGGCTGATGGCAAGAAGGAGACGGCACCGGCAGCGGCATCGAGCAGCAAGGCGCGCACCAGGGAGTGTGCCAAAGCCAAGCAGCCGAGCTGGCTGCGCCTGTCACCCACGGGGGGCCAAACCCCATGTGAGGGGCTGCCGCAGCAGCTGCACGTGCCGCCGTGGCTGCCGCGACCTTCTGAAGAGTCTGTGCTACCCCTCGGGCCTTGGGGTCCTCACGGCTGCACCCACCCCACTGGAGGAGCAGGAGGAGTCGGTGCCCATCACACCTGAGCAGCGGCCCTAGCGCAGCGCATGAAGAAGCTGGCCCAGGAGAAGTGGGAGCGGGCGGCCCTGCAGAAGTCACTGGGCCAGCGGCAGTTTTTTGTGCAGAGGGAGACCAACATGGAGACAGCCAGCGAGTACGGTACCCATAACCCGCCACTCTGGCACCGTCCCCCGTAGCACCCGCATGCAGAGGACATCTGGAGGCAGAGACCTGCACCCACATGCTCCAGCCCCAGCCCTCTCCCAGATCCCCCTTTTTGGCTTAATTCATTAAAAGAGTTGGCTCTTTGCTTTGTAGTGCCTCTCTCTGCTGGCGGTCATTTGCACAGCGGGAGGGGGGATGGGGGGGTTAATGCAGCCCCTGCCCACCCCGCGGGTGGCTGAGCTGGGCTGGGGATGGCCACCGAGAGGATGGGTAGATGGAGCATTGCTCCGGGTGGAGGGCACCCGTGGGAGACATCACTCTGATCAGCATCAATGCCAGGAGGACAGAGACCTCCATCGCTGCCCCAGTACCAGCATCACCGCCCCGGTACTGGCATCACTATCACTGCCCCAGCACCAGCATCACTGCCAGCGAGCTGGATCTGACCCTGGGAAGGAGCTGCGGGAGCCCCGGGGGAGCAGGCAGGGACTGGCTGAGTGCAGAAGACTCAGCTGGCACCTAGCTGGCGAGGGGGCATCACTGCCCGGGGCTAACACGCCGAGATCCCGGAGCTGCTCAGCTCTCTCCAGCCCCTCTACGGCCTTGGCCGGCCCTGCTTGGACCTCGTCTGGCAAAATGCCCTGCCCACAGGTGAGCCCCGAGCCCCATTTGCTTGCAGTAAGCACACTGATCTTTCAGGAGGGCTTGATTTCCCCTAAGTGGGGCACTTACACCGCTTCTCATGGCCCCCCTCCCTCCAACAGTGTTGTTTCTTGATGGGTTCTGAGGGGGTACCTGGCCCCCCGTGGTACGTAAGGCAGCCACTGTAGCATTGGCAATTGTTTTGCTCATTACTCTTTCTTTCTGACTATCCCTATTCCGATACACTTGCCAGGCAGCCTCCAACAATTTCTCTAAATCTCTCATATCTGTCCCTTGCACTTTCTGTAACTTTCTCCTGATATCATCCACCGACTGTCCCAAAAGCAGGAATGTCAAATGACCCTTTCCCTCCCGAGAGGTAGGGTCTAAAGGGGTATATTTCTGCATTCCTTCTTTTAATCGGTTCAAAAAATCAGCAGGGGATTCTTTTCTATCTTGTTTAATTTCATACAATTTAGACCACTTCACTGATTTTGGGACAGCATTTCTCATTCCATAAGCAATCCATTCCCTGTACCGCGCTAACAAATTCCGGGCTCCCGTCTGATTAGGGGCCCAACCAGGATTAGTAATCGGAACATGGTTATCCACTGTTCTGGGCAGAGTTCCAGCTAAAACCAGAGCCTGTACCTGGGTTCTAGCCGCTCTCACAACCATCTGCTTCTCTGACTCACTAAACACCGCATCCAACATTGCATCCACATCTTCCCAATCAGGGCCCTGGGTTTTAACAATCAATTCAAAGCCTTTAGCAACCTTTTCGGGGTCATCCCGGTAATCACCTGCAGTAGCTCGCCATCCCTCTAAATCTGCTAAAGCGAAAGGTACTTTAATTCTGACAGGTCCTCCCATTGCCTGTCTTAGTGGAGCCTGTATGATAGGTCCCACTTTACTTTGCATTCTGGTAATGATGGGAGAAAACTTAACATTAATCTCTTCCCTTTCCCTTGCCTCTGATTCTTCACCCCCAACAGTGCCAGCATCTCCTTCTCTATCACCTTCTCCTTCTGGTGGAGGCAAGCAATCCTCTAATCTCTCATTCTGTGAACCAATCTTTAAACATCTTTGCCCAATGCTGCAAGCCGAGCAGCATCTTTTTAGCTTCCTATTTTGCTTCTTGTTCTCTTTTTCTATCGCCAGGACCATAGGGTCCTGGGGTGCTAAATTGATTCCGCATTCTTTTTGCCATTCAGGGTGATTTCGCAAAGTGAAGAACGTATCTGCATAAACCCCTTCATCCCATTTTCCTTCTCGGCGCAGAAATAACATAAGCTGCAACCAAGTGTTGTACCTTAAAGTTCCGTTAAAAGGCCATTTTTCTCCATCATCTAGCTTGTCTAAAGGCCACCACTGGTTACAATATTTAATGAAGGTCTCACGATTTACAGTCCCTCCAGGTGGTCCCCCGATATCTTTCTAAAGTGGTCTAAAATGCAGCCCAAAGGGCTCTTTTTCAACACTCCGCCTTGTTGGTTCCCCATTCTGAATTTATAGGACACAAGGACAGGGGTCGGGGCACGAACACTACACACAACTAACAATTACTATCACAGGTAAAATAACAACCATTAACTCCAACCATTAATTACCAGAGGTCCTTGTCTGCCCCCGCGAGGATCCGCCGGACCGGTGGGTCCCTCCAGAGAATTCTCCGGGGCCGGCCTAGGGAGTCGCCGACTCAGAGGTTCCTGCAGCCGGACAGAGATTGTCCCATCGGGGTCGCCGAAACTGAAACAACAAAGTAACTCAGTAACAACTAGTTGGTTATTAAGCAGGCATCCTTTAATACAGCGCTGGGCAGCACTGGGGATTTGTCCACCACGAGTGCTCCAACGGGTTAGCAAAGCACCTCAGTTCAGATACAGAAACATCATACATATTCATCAGGATTCTAAAAAGGGCGGTCTCATGTGGATGAGTTCCCGGAATTCATTTGCATAGTCCAAGCATGCGCAGTGAAATTAGGGTTAGGGTCTTTTCACCCTCCGGTGGTCGTTCATAGCCTTCCTCACACCGTCTGCTAGTTGAACTTCGGGCTTCCTTTGTCCATACATGGTCATGGAATTGGCCCATCCATCCTTTGGCCTCGGAATGTTACAAAAGGGTCACTTTGAACTAGTTCTTTGGCACTTATCTTGACACAAACGTCCCGAGTCCCTGTCATCAAGGATATACTCAGGAGGCATAATGAGCTACCTCAAGGCCCATTTGATCTTGTCAGGAAGGGAGTCAGACGTCTTGAGACATCCTATTATCAACTCTACTCAGCAAATAACTAAAACTATGCAAGTAAAGCTTTTATGTATGACAGTAGGGTCTCAGCCAGGGACCGTCAGTGATTTAACCCTTCATTCAGTAGCAGATGACAAGATGACTCTTGTCTTCTCAAGGGACTGGAATTAAGCAGGCGGAGCAGATTTTTAAATTATTTAGAAGTGTACAAAAACCAAGGCAAGGGCCTATCATGCATTTTAAGGCTCACCAAACTGGACGAACCCCACGAGAAAGAGGCAATCAATTGGCCAATGGAACCGCTTGTAAGGTTGCAGGAAAGGGTAAAGGGATATATATTGGCGATAATACCTGAAAAGAAAATAGAATTAGGAGAATCCCCTAACTACGATAGTCAGGATAAGAATTTAATTAAGACCTTAAGAGCTGAAATACAGAAAAGTGGATGGGCTCTTACTGCCACGGGGAAGGTGATTCTAACCCCAGTTTTGATGCATGAAATAGTAAAGAAAGAATATAACAGTGTTGAGTGGGGAACTGAGAATTTACTGAAACATCTGCAGAAGTCAGTGGTGAGTCGTAATATGATAGAAATTACAAGGTCCGTAGTTGAAAGGTGTGAAACATGCCTTAGGAATAATCCAAAGACACAGAATAAAATTCAGTTTGGATTGACAAAACCAGGAAACATCCCAGGAGAACATTGGCAGAGAGATTCCACTGAACTGCCAAGGAAAGGAGGGCTGAGATATCTATTAGTATTGGTGGATACTTTCACAGGATGGCTTGAAGCCTTCCCATGTCGCACCAACAAAGCCTGATGGGGGGGCCACAATCTAGTGGATCAAACCTTAAAAATGCAATTGAGTAAGTTACTAAAGGTAGTACCTCCTGGGGTTTTGAAGAAATCTGGAATACTCTTACTTCTTAGCTTCCTAATTGGTCGTGGTTGAAAAGGCTGTTTTTATCAGTGATTTTTATTATCACAGTTTGTATTCTTGCCTGTATAATGGTTCAATGCTGTACCAACCTTGGTTCAAGATACAGTAAGTTTGTATAGTGAGGAACTGCAGCATGTAAGCTACAACTCCTCAAAAAGAAAAGGAGGGATTGATACCTGTACCAATGCAGGCAGTCAGGCAGTTAGAGCTGTTACTCACTAGATGTAACCAAAAGAAAAGGGGAATCTTTGTAACTTGGAAATAGTTAGAACAGTTGTAAGATAGGGAGCTCCGGAGTAATCTCACTTTAGGCAGCTCGGCCTTGGAAGAACAGATGCACGGAACCATAAAAATACGAAAGTTGCAAGATGAGTACAAAGCCAGCATTGAAGGACATGGTATACGTCATCCCAGGACTGAGCTTGCACAGAAATAGAGGTCACTTGGCAAACCCAGTGAAGAAGAGTACGAGCCTTCATCTGAATACCCCCGACGACCACCCAGAGGCACCAACAAGCATGCGCAAAGGGTATTAGCATATGCTAATGAGTTCTTGGAAATCCCTGAATATGACATGTAATTCTTGGAAATATAATGAGTATGTATGTAAACATAGTATAAAAACTCAGTAGTTTTGTCTTTGGGTATGCACGCTGGGTGGAATTATCCCCCGTGCATCCGGCGCCACAATAAAGAATGCCTGCTTTCTGAAACGTCACAACTAAGTTTTAGAGAGTGAATTATTTTGCCACCTTCCGGTAACAAAACCTCCGCTGGCGCAACTTGAGGCCATTCCCTCTGGTCCTATCACTTGTCACTTGGGAGAAAAGACCAACACCCACCTCTCTGCAATCCCCTTTCAGGTAATTGTAAAGAGCGAAAGGTCTCCCCTCAGCCTCCTCTTCTCCAGACTGGACAACCCCAGCTCCCTCAGCCGCTCCTCACAAGACTTGTGCTCCAGACCCCTCACCAGCTCCGTCGCCCTTCTCTGGACACGCTCCAGCACCTCAATGTCCTTCTTGTAGTGGGGGGCCCCAAACTGAACACAGCATTCGAGGGGCGGCCTCACCAGCACCGAGTACAGGGGCACGATCACCTCCCTGCTCCTGCTGGCCACACCATTTCTGATACAGGCCAGGATGCCGTTGGCCTTCTTGGCCACCTGGGCACACTGCTGGCTCATCTTCAGCCGGCTGTCGATCAACAGCCCCAGATCCTTTTCCGCCAGGCAGCTTTCCAGCCACTGGTCCCCAAGCCTGTAGCGTTGCCTGGGGTTGTTGTGACCCAAGTGCAGGACCCGGCACTTGGCCTTGTTGAACCTCATACAGTTGGCTTCGGCCCATTGATCCAGCCTGTCCAGATCCCTCTGCAGAGCCTTCCGACCCTCCAGCAGATCAACACTCCCGCCCAACTTGGTGTCATCTGCAACCCTTTTACAGGAAAGAATTTACATGATTCAGATGTATTTGAAGACTCTACTACCCTATTTGCACAACTACCAGGGCAATACTGGATAGGTGAGGAAAGGGCATTTGAGGATTTACCCTCAACCTGAGCTGAGAAGTGTATTCTAAGTGCACTAAGACCATGCACACAGGTTAGAGCCAGTATGTCTTCTGCCTCTGTAGCTCCTAGCTACTGATAGCTACAGGAGAAAGTGTTACAGCCCTCTGACAGAACGGGGCACTAAGTTCCACCTGTCTGTAACAGCTTTTACCCACAGTTAGGGGTTGCAAAACCGGAAAGAGCTATTGCAAATGTGTCCAGAGAATTAGAAAAAGCCATTAATGAAAGCGCAGATAGTATCACAGCCCTACAGGAAGAAATCAAATCCTTATCACAAATGGTAATATAGACTCGATTAGCCCTAGACCACCTTTTAGAAGTACAAGACAGAGTATGTGCATGATCGAATAACAGCTGCTGGGGGGGTTATTTAAATCAAGACCAGAAAAATGAAACTGAGAGAAACAAGAGAAAGACTCGTTGAACAATATTACATGAAGTAAGGCAGGGATCTCCCCTAAATCTATTTGGGTGGCTAACCTCTTGGCTCCCAGACTTAGGCAGAGGACCGTGAACTACAAGGATTTGCGTTGCTGTAGTCGTTCGCTTGTTTTGCTTTGTAATTCTATAGGTGTGTTTACAGTGTTGTATTACCTTATGAACTCGACTTACGACCTAAATAATGAAGAGTACAGTGTGAGCCTGATGGTCATAAGAAAAGGAGTGACTGTTAGGAAAATCTCATTCCCTAACTATGCTACCAATTAGGCTTAAGAGCATGACATTGTATAAACATAGGATATGCATCCCAGCCCCTCCGACACCTCTGGGAAACCCTCCCAACATCTGGCATCAGGGATACAGAACTGCAGCGAGACCGACTCCAGGGATGTCTAGATCAAGAAAGAAGCAGATGGATGATGACGCCGTAGAATTAGAGTTGCTTTGCAAAACAGCAGCGCGTGTGTGTGTGCGTGTGCGTGTGTATGTTAGGTAGTGATTGGTCAAATTGCTTTGTACTTGAATGCCTGGAAGGCATAAGAATCATGTGCAAAACCACCTTCGGGGTGCCCCAGTTGGAATGGGACACCTCATGTCCATGAATAAAGAATTACTTTTTTAAATCTACACTTTGTGCCCTAGCCTCTCTCCTTGGGCAGTACAGGCCAGTTGCTAAATTTTCCTGACAGCTCCCCATCTTGGCCCCAAGGTACCGGTACCGTCTCCGGTCCCACCACAGTTGGGAGCAGCAGTTGCCCCTCCGGGGCAGAGAGGGGGAGCACAAAAAAACCCCAAAAGCACCCCGACCCCCACCATCCCCACCACCGGGGCTGGATGGGGCAGCACACACAGGTTGGCATCGCAGGGCCTCTAGTGCTGGCCCCATCCCTTCCCCTTGGACAGGAAATTGAGCTCCTTGCAAAAACCATGCTTGGCATGGGAAATCGTGGGGGTGCGAGACCGTTGGCATAGGAAACCCTCACAGGGCTGAGAAATCACTGTTGGGCTGGGAAACCACCGTGGGGATGGGAAATGATCATTGAGGATGGGAAATGATCATTGAGGATGGGAAATCACTGACATGGGAAGTTGTTGTGGTATGGAATATCTGGCTGGTTGAAGCAGGTGCTGGCGGAATGATCGCCATGGGGACGGAAGCCCCAACAAACCCCACCCTGAGCAACCGCCATGGCAGGTACAGCAGCCGGCTCCCGCTCCTCCTGCTGTTCCTGCCCTCCAGGTAACCCCCCAGCCGGCGCTGCCTGCCAATATCTCACCTTATCACCCCTCTTTGCCTCCCCCAACAGAGAGGTTCCCTCTCCGGCTGCCAACGGCATCGGAGGTGCCCGGTGTGAGCTTCACCGTTCCGGCCATGCCACCACCGGTTGCTGCCTCTGCGCTGCCTTCTGTCCCGGGGCTGCCGGTGTCCTCTGAGCTTGCCCAGGTCCACCCCATCACCTTCCAGCTGGCGCCGGCCAGCGTCTGGCATGGGGTGCCAGGGCCCCTGGGGACCCCAGGGCAGCTGGTGCAGGTCCCCTCCATGGTGCAGCTCCCCCGGGGGGTGCAGCTCCCCTCTGTGCTGCAGCTCCCTTGCGGGGTGCAGCTTCCCCCTGGGGCGCAGCTCCCCCACGGGGCGCAGCCTTCACGTGGGGTGCAGCTCCCTTGCGTGCCTGCTCCCTGTCCCCCTGCCTATGGCTGGGGACAGCAGGTGGTGATGGGGACGCTGCTGCCCCAACAGCCCATGGGGCTGGGGCTGGGAGCCGTGGTCCAGGGCCAGCCCCTGTACCCCACGGGCTCCCACCTGCTGCACATCCCTGCCTACCCTGGCCCCCCACAACCCTGCTGCGCCGCAGCTCAGCATTGGGTGCAGGGCCCCCCTGTGCTCCACACCCTTCCTGGCAGCACCCAGAAGCCATCGGAGGCCTCCAACAAGGACGGGGCAGCCATCAAGGACAGCATCCCTGCCGCCAGCCCCCGCCAGCCCGCCTTGGCTTCGCCGACCGGCACAATCACAACAAAGGCCAAAGGTGTGTTTTGGGGAGTGCCAGAGCTCGCAGGTGGGCGGCCAAGCTGAGGAAAGCTTGCATCGCCACGGGGTTGGGTTGGCTTTTTTGCTTTTTCAGCAGCGGTGACCACCCTGGCGGCCCCGGGGAAGCCCTCCAATCTGCCCGAGCAGGGGCCAGCCGCCTTGGCCCAGGCCTTTCCTGAGCAGGCAGAGGACACCACTGTCAACCATACGCTCGCCTGGCTCGACACCGCAGACGGCGAGGACACCGTCCCTGATGTCCCCGACAGCCCCAGCTTGGCCTCCTTCCTCCACGAGCTCCCCGACCTCTCCGAGGACGTGGCGGAGGGCGACTGCCCCAAGGAGCGAGTGGCAGTGGTGGGGCTGGGGGACAGCAAGGACACCGTCCCTGATGTCCCCAACTTGACTGCCTTCCTCGATGAGATCCCTGACTTCTCCGAGTACGTGGTGGAGGATGGCTGCCCCAAGGAGCGAGTGGTGGCGGCAGGGCTGGGGGACAGCAAGGACACCTTCCCTGATGTCCTTCATTTGCCCAACAGCCTCGCCAGAGCCGCTTTCCTCAGTGAGAACCACGACTTCTCGGAGTACGTGGCGGACGGCGACTGCCCCCAGGACCAAGCGGTGGTGGCACGACCAGGGCACAGCGAAGGCGCCATCTTGACCGCCAGTGTCCCCAGCTTGACCGCCCAGGTCCTCGATGAGCTCCCCGACCTCTCCGGGTACGTGTCAGAGGGTGGCTGCCCCAAGGAGCGAGCAGTGGCGGCGGGGCTGGGGGATAGCGAGGACACTGTCCCCGATGTCCCCAACCTGACCACCTCCCTCAACAAGCTTCCTCACCTCTTGGACTACAGGGCAGAGGGCAGCTCCGACAAGGAGCAAGTGGCGGTGCTCATGCTGCTGGACGGCGAAAACACCTTCCCTGATGTCCACGACAGCCTTGCCAGCAGTGCCTCCTTCAACGAAGTCTCCGACTTCTTGGAGGACGGGGTGGAAGGTGACTGCCCTGAGGACCGCCTGGCAGCGGCGATGCTGGGGGACACCGACCCCTTCTGGGGGGTGGCGGCCTCCCCCTTGCAGGACCCCGAGGTGAAGCAGGGCGGACTTGCGGCAGACCTCCCCACCTGGCTGTCACTGTCTCCCTTGGAGACTTCCGAGGACAGCTCTCCACAGAGTTCTCTGGAGACTTCACAGGAGACTGCAGAGGACACTCCTGTGGAGAGTCCCTGGCAGGATCCGCTCAAGGCTCCTCCGGAGAGTGCCCTGCTGAGCCCCCTGCAGATCCCGCTGCCGAGTCCCCCGGCTGCCCGTCCGCGTCATCCACCTTGCATGGCCCAGCTGGTGGAGGAGGCACTGCGGAGGCAGCCACAGGTAGTTATGACCCGCTTGCCGCTGCTGCCGGGCGTCATCTCCTGCCGGGCGGTGCCCAGATCGGGAGAGGCGGGCAGCAAGAAGGCCAAGCGCCCCGCACCAGCCAGCACCCCCAAGGCGCAGGAGACCACCCGCACCACTCAGAAACAGTCAAAAACTCTCTGGCAGGGGAAGCTGGCTGGGGACGGCACAGCGGCGGGCAGCAGCGGGCAGCAGGCAGGAAGCAGCAAGCGGAGAGCATCCACCAACAACAAGGTGCTCTCCAAGCGACCTAGAACCTGGGGAGATGCCATGGGGCAAAGGTCCTTCATGCAGCCGGACGGGACAGGTTTTATGCAGCCGGTCCACCGTAACCCCACAGCACGGAGGCATTAAACCGCTGGACGGGGGCTCCGTCCCCACGCCCAGCCCAGCAACCTTCGCCCGCCGCAGTCCCCTGGCCCCCCGCGCTTTAAGCTATGGCTCCCCGCTGCCCAGGGACTGCGATATATGTTCAATGGAAGAGGCAGCACAGCGATGCCAGCTGCCAACACCGACAGTGTCAGGGCCTGGCTGGGCCCGCGGCTCCCGGCAGCACTGGGCCGCACACCGCTGCAGCGACCAGGGGCAGCCCCGGGAGGCCCCGGGCCGGGAGGAAGCCGCCACTTCCGCTTCTGCCACCTCAGCCCCGCGCCCTCACCGGCCTTGCCCCCGGAGAGGTGGCCATGCCCCCTGCCTGGCACAGGCTGCAGCCGTGGCTCCACCTCGCCGGTACAAAAAGGAACAACTGATACGGATCCAGCGTCCCCACCCTGGCCTGGCACCAGCACCCCTGGTACCGCCGTCTCTCCCCCATCCTGCTACTGGCAGCCCCACCACCGGCAGCCCCACCTCAGCCTGGTACCGGCCTCCCCACAACAGCATCCCCGCCCTGGGGCTGAGGACGCCCCGCACCAACCTGAGGGTGTACTTGCTCAACTCCATCCAGAGTTTCCACCCACTGGGGCAAAGACTGATGGTGGTGGGGCCGGTGCGCCCACGGCCCAACCCGGAGCCCCAGGCCGGCCCCACTGTGCCCCCCAGGGTCCCCAGTGCCCTGCTGGTGGCCTCGAGACCCAGCGCGGGGTCGGCTGCCTCCAAGGCCCCGGCTGATGGCAAGAAGGAGACGGCACCGGCAGCGGCATCGAGCAGCAAGGCGCGCACCAGGGAGTGTGCCAAAGCCAAGCAGCCGAGCTGGCTGCGCCTGTCACCCACGGGGGGCCAAACCCCATGTGAGGGGCTGCCGCAGCAGCTGCACGTGCCGCCGTGGCTGCCGCGACCTTCTGAAGAGTCTGTGCTACCCCTCGGGCCTTGGGGTCCTCACGGCTGCACCCACCCCACTGGAGGAGCAGGAGGAGTCGGTGCCCATCACACCTGAGCAGCGGCCCTAGCGCAGCGCATGAAGAAGCTGGCCCAGGAGAAGTGGGAGCGGGCGGCCCTGCAGAAGTCACTGGGCCAGCGGCAGTTTTTTGTGCAGAGGGAGACCAACATGGAGACAGCCAGCGAGTACGGTACCCATAACCCGCCACTCTGGCACCGTCCCCCGTAGCACCCGCATGCAGAGGACATCTGGAGGCAGAGACCTGCACCCACATGCTCCAGCCCCAGCCCTCTCCCAGATCCCCCTTTTTGGCTTAATTCATTAAAAGAGTTGGCTCTTTGCTTTGTAGTGCCTCTCTCTGCTGGCGGTCATTTGCACAGCGGGAGGGGGGATGGGGGGGTTAATGCAGCCCCTGCCCACCCCGCGGGTGGCTGAGCTGGGCTGGGGATGGCCACCGAGAGGATGGGTAGATGGAGCATTGCTCCGGGTGGAGGGCACCCGTGGGAGACATCACTCTGATCAGCATCAATGCCAGGAGGACAGAGACCTCCATCGCTGCCCCAGTACCAGCATCACCGCCCCGGTACTGGCATCACTATCACTGCCCCAGCACCAGCATCACTGCCAGCGAGCTGGATCTGACCCTGGGAAGGAGCTGCGGGAGCCCCGGGGGAGCAGGCAGGGACTGGCTGAGTGCAGAAGACTCAGCTGGCACCTAGCTGGCGAGGGGGCATCACTGCCCGGGGCTAACACGCCGAGATCCCGGAGCTGCTCAGCTCTCTCCAGCCCCTCTACGGCCTTGGCCGGCCCTGCTTGGACCTCGTCTGGCAAAATGCCCTGCCCACAGGTGAGCCCCGAGCCCCATTTGCTTGCAGTAAGCACACTGATCTTTCAGGAGGGCTTGATTTCCCCTAAGTGGGGCACTTACACCGCTTCTCATGGCCCCCCTCCCTCCAACAGTGTTGTTTCTTGATGGGTTCTGAGGGGGTACCTGGCCCCCCGTGGTACGTAAGGCAGCCACTGTAGCATTGGCAATTGTTTTGCTCATTACTCTTTCTTTCTGACTATCCCTATTCCGATACACTTGCCAGGCAGCCTCCAACAATTTCTCTAAATCTCTCATATCTGTCCCTTGCACTTTCTGTAACTTTCTCCTGATATCATCCACCGACTGTCCCAAAAGCAGGAATGTCAAATGACCCTTTCCCTCCCGAGAGGTAGGGTCTAAAGGGGTATATTTCTGCATTCCTTCTTTTAATCGGTTCAAAAAATCAGCAGGGGATTCTTTTCTATCTTGTTTAATTTCATACAATTTAGACCACTTCACTGATTTTGGGACAGCATTTCTCATTCCATAAGCAATCCATTCCCTGTACCGCGCTAACAAATTCCGGGCTCCCGTCTGATTAGGGGCCCAACCAGGATTAGTAATCGGAACATGGTTATCCACTGTTCTGGGCAGAGTTCCAGCTAAAACCAGAGCCTGTACCTGGGTTCTAGCCGCTCTCACAACCATCTGCTTCTCTGACTCACTAAACACCGCATCCAACATTGCATCCACATCTTCCCAATCAGGGCCCTGGGTTTTAACAATCAATTCAAAGCCTTTAGCAACCTTTTCGGGGTCATCCCGGTAATCACCTGCAGTAGCTCGCCATCCCTCTAAATCTGCTAAAGCGAAAGGTACTTTAATTCTGACAGGTCCTCCCATTGCCTGTCTTAGTGGAGCCTGTATGATAGGTCCCACTTTACTTTGCATTCTGGTAATGATGGGAGAAAACTTAACATTAATCTCTTCCCTTTCCCTTGCCTCTGATTCTTCACCCCCAACAGTGCCAGCATCTCCTTCTCTATCACCTTCTCCTTCTGGTGGAGGCAAGCAATCCTCTAATCTCTCATTCTGTGAACCAATCTTTAAACATCTTTGCCCAATGCTGCAAGCCGAGCAGCATCTTTTTAGCTTCCTATTTTGCTTCTTGTTCTCTTTTTCTATCGCCAGGACCATAGGGTCCTGGGGTGCTAAATTGATTCCGCATTCTTTTTGCCATTCAGGGTGATTTCGCAAAGTGAAGAACGTATCTGCATAAACCCCTTCATCCCATTTTCCTTCTCGGCGCAGAAATAACATAAGCTGCAACCAAGTGTTGTACCTTAAAGTTCCGTTAAAAGGCCATTTTTCTCCATCATCTAGCTTGTCTAAAGGCCACCACTGGTTACAATATTTAATGAAGGTCTCACGATTTACAGTCCCTCCAGGTGGTCCCCCGATATCTTTCTAAAGTGGTCTAAAATGCAGCCCAAAGGGCTCTTTTTCAACACTCCGCCTTGTTGGTTCCCCATTCTGAATTTATAGGACACAAGGACAGGGGTCGGGGCACGAACACTACACACAACTAACAATTACTATCACAGGTAAAATAACAACCATTAACTCCAACCATTAATTACCAGAGGTCCTTGTCTGCCCCCGCGAGGATCCGCCGGACCGGTGGGTCCCTCCAGAGAATTCTCCGGGGCCGGCCTAGGGAGTCGCCGACTCAGAGGTTCCTGCAGCCGGACAGAGATTGTCCCATCGGGGTCGCCGAAACTGAAACAACAAAGTAACTCAGTAACAACTAGTTGGTTATTAAGCAGGCATCCTTTAATACAGCGCTGGGCAGCACTGGGGATTTGTCCACCACGAGTGCTCCAACGGGTTAGCAAAGCACCTCAGTTCAGATACAGAAACATCATACATATTCATCAGGATTCTAAAAAGGGCGGTCTCATGTGGATGAGTTCCCGGAATTCATTTGCATAGTCCAAGCATGCGCAGTGAAATTAGGGTTAGGGTCTTTTCACCCTCCGGTGGTCGTTCATAGCCTTCCTCACACCGTCTGCTAGTTGAACTTCGGGCTTCCTTTGTCCATACATGGTCATGGAATTGGCCCATCCATCCTTTGGCCTCGGAATGTTACAAAAGGGTCACTTTGAACTAGTTCTTTGGCACTTATCTTGACACAAACGTCCCGAGTCCCTGTCATCAAGGATATACTCAGGAGGCATAATGAGCTACCTCAAGGCCCATTTGATCTTGTCAGGAAGGGAGTCAGACGTCTTGAGACATCCTATTATCAACTCTACTCAGCAAATAACTAAAACTATGCAAGTAAAGCTTTTATGTATGACAGTAGGGTCTCAGCCAGGGACCGTCAGTGATTTAACCCTTCATTCAGTAGCAGATGACAAGATGACTCTTGTCTTCTCAAGGGACTGGAATTAAGCAGGCGGAGCAGATTTTTAAATTATTTAGAAGTGTACAAAAACCAAGGCAAGGGCCTATCATGCATTTTAAGGCTCACCAAACTGGACGAACCCCACGAGAAAGAGGCAATCAATTGGCCAATGGAACCGCTTGTAAGGTTGCAGGAAAGGGTAAAGGGATATATATTGGCGATAATACCTGAAAAGAAAATAGAATTAGGAGAATCCCCTAACTACGATAGTCAGGATAAGAATTTAATTAAGACCTTAAGAGCTGAAATACAGAAAAGTGGATGGGCTCTTACTGCCACGGGGAAGGTGATTCTAACCCCAGTTTTGATGCATGAAATAGTAAAGAAAGAATATAACAGTGTTGAGTGGGGAACTGAGAATTTACTGAAACATCTGCAGAAGTCAGTGGTGAGTCGTAATATGATAGAAATTACAAGGTCCGTAGTTGAAAGGTGTGAAACATGCCTTAGGAATAATCCAAAGACACAGAATAAAATTCAGTTTGGATTGACAAAACCAGGAAACATCCCAGGAGAACATTGGCAGAGAGATTCCACTGAACTGCCAAGGAAAGGAGGGCTGAGATATCTATTAGTATTGGTGGATACTTTCACAGGATGGCTTGAAGCCTTCCCATGTCGCACCAACAAAGCCTGATGGGGGGGCCACAATCTAGTGGATCAAACCTTAAAAATGCAATTGAGTAAGTTACTAAAGGTAGTACCTCCTGGGGTTTTGAAGAAATCTGGAATACTCTTACTTCTTAGCTTCCTAATTGGTCGTGGTTGAAAAGGCTGTTTTTATCAGTGATTTTTATTATCACAGTTTGTATTCTTGCCTGTATAATGGTTCAATGCTGTACCAACCTTGGTTCAAGATACAGTAAGTTTGTATAGTGAGGAACTGCAGCATGTAAGCTACAACTCCTCAAAAAGAAAAGGAGGGATTGATACCTGTACCAATGCAGGCAGTCAGGCAGTTAGAGCTGTTACTCACTAGATGTAACCAAAAGAAAAGGGGAATCTTTGTAACTTGGAAATAGTTAGAACAGTTGTAAGATAGGGAGCTCCGGAGTAATCTCACTTTAGGCAGCTCGGCCTTGGAAGAACAGATGCACGGAACCATAAAAATACGAAAGTTGCAAGATGAGTACAAAGCCAGCATTGAAGGACATGGTATACGTCATCCCAGGACTGAGCTTGCACAGAAATAGAGGTCACTTGGCAAACCCAGTGAAGAAGAGTACGAGCCTTCATCTGAATACCTCCGACGACCACCCAGAGGCACCAACAAGCATGCGCAAAGGGTATTAGCATATGCTAATGAGTTCTTGGAAATCCCTGAATATGACATGTAATTCTTGGAAATATAATGAGTATGTATGTAAACATAGTATAAAAACTCAGTAGTTTTGTCTTTGGGTATGCACGCTGGGTGGAATTATCCCCCGTGCATCCGGCGCCACAATAAAGAATGCCTGCTTTCTGAAACGTCACAACTAAGTTTTAGAGAGTGAATTATTTTGCCACCTTCCGGTAACAAAACCTCCGCTGGCGCAACTTGAGGCCATTCCCTCTGGTCCTATCACTTGTCACTTGGGAGAAAAGACCAACACCCACCTCTCTGCAATCCCCTTTCAGGTAATTGTAAAGAGCGAAAGGTCTCCCCTCAGCCTCCTCTTCTCCAGACTGGACAACCCCAGCTCCCTCAGCCGCTCCTCACAAGACTTGTGCTCCAGACCCCTCACCAGCTCCGTCGCCCTTCTCTGGACACGCTCCAGCACCTCAATGTCCTTCTTGTAGTGGGGGGCCCCAAACTGAACACAGCATTCGAGGGGCGGCCTCACCAGCACCGAGTACAGGGGCACGATCACCTCCCTGCTCCTGCTGGCCACACCATTTCTGATACAGGCCAGGATGCCGTTGGCCTTCTTGGCCACCTGGGCACACTGCTGGCTCATCTTCAGCCGGCTGTCGATCAACAGCCCCAGATCCTTTTCCGCCAGGCAGCTTTCCAGCCACTGGTCCCCAAGCCTGCAGCGTTGCATGGGGTTGTTGCGACCCAAGTGCAGGACCCGGCACTTGGCCTTGTTGAACCTCATACAGTTGGCTTCGGCCCATTGATCCAGCCTGTCCAGATCCCTCTGCAGAGCCTTCCGACCCTCCAGCAGATCAACACTCCCGCCCAACTTGGTGTCATCTGCAACCCTTTTACAGGAAAGAATTTACATGATTCAGATGTATTTGAAGACTCTACTACCCTATTTGCACAACTACCAGGGCAATACTGGATAGGTGAGGAAAGGGCATTTGAGGATTTACCCTCAACCTGAGCTGAGAAGTGTATTCTAAGTGCACTAAGACCATGCACACAGGTTAGAGCCAGTATGTCTTCTGCCTCTGTAGCTCCTAGCTACTGATAGCTACAGGAGAAAGTGTTACAGCCCTCTGACAGAACGGGGCACTAAGTTCCACCTGTCTGTAACAGCTTTTACCCACAGTTAGGGGTTGCAAAACCGGAAAGAGCTATTGCAAATGTGTCCAGAGAATTAGAAAAAGCCATTAATGAAAGCGCAGATAGTATCACAGCCCTACAGGAAGAAATCAAATCCTTATCACAAATGGTAATATAGACTCGATTAGCCCTAGACCACCTTTTAGAAGTACAAGACAGAGTATGTGCATGATCGAATAACAGCTGCTGGGGGGGTTATTTAAATCAAGACCAGAAAAATGAAACTGAGAGAAACAAGAGAAAGACTCGTTGAACAATATTACATGAAGTAAGGCAGGGATCTCCCCTAAATCTATTTGGGTGGCTAACCTCTTGGCTCCCAGACTTAGGCAGAGGACCGTGAACTACAAGGATTTGCGTTGCTGTAGTCGTTCGCTTGTTTTGCTTTGTAATTCTATAGGTGTGTTTACAGTGTTGTATTACCTTATGAACTCGACTTACGACCTAAATAATGAAGAGTACAGTGTGAGCCTGATGGTCATAAGAAAAGGAGTGACTGTTAGGAAAATCTCATTCCCTAACTATGCTACCAATTAGGCTTAAGAGCATGACATTGTATAAACATAGGATATGCATCCCAGCCCCTCCGACACCTCTGGGAAACCCTCCCAACATCTGGCATCAGGGATACAGAACTGCAGCGAGACCGACTCCAGGGATGTCTAGATCAAGAAAGAAGCAGATGGATGATGACGCCGTAGAATTAGAGTTGCTTTGCAAAACAGCAGCGCGTGTGTGTGTGCGTGTGCGTGTGTATGTTAGGTAGTGATTGGTCAAATTGCTTTGTACTTGAATGCCTGGAAGGCATAAGAATCATGTGCAAAACCACCTTCGGGGTGCCCCAGTTGGAATGGGACACCTCATGTCCATGAATAAAGAATTACTTTTTTAAATCTACACTTTGTGCCCTAGCCTCTCTCCTTGGGCAGTACAGGCCAGTTGCTAAATTTTCCTGACAGCTCCCCATCTTGGCCCCAAGGTACCGGTACCGTCTCCGGTCCCACCACAGTTGGGAGCAGCAGTTGCCCCTCCGGGGCAGAGAGGGGGAGCACAAAAAAACCCCAAAAGCACCCCGACCCCCACCATCCCCACCACCGGGGCTGGATGGGGCAGCACACACAGGTTGGCATCGCAGGGCCTCTAGTGCTGGCCCCATCCCTTCCCCTTGGACAGGAAATTGAGCTCCTTGCAAAAACCATGCTTGGCATGGGAAATCGTGGGGGTGCGAGACCGTTGGCATAGGAAACCCTCACAGGGCTGAGAAATCACTGTTGGGCTGGGAAACCACCGTGGGGATGGGAAATGATCATTGAGGATGGGAAATGATCATTGAGGATGGGAAATCACTGACATGGGAAGTTGTTGTGGTATGGAATATCTGGCTGGTTGAAGCAGGTGCTGGCGGAATGATCGCCATGGGGACGGAAGCCCCAACAAACCCCACCCTGAGCAACCGCCATGGCAGGTACAGCAGCCGGCTCCCGCTCCTCCTGCTGTTCCTGCCCTCCAGGTAACCCCCCAGCCGGCGCTGCCTGCCAATATCTCACCTTATCACCCCTCTTTGCCTCCCCCAACAGAGAGGTTCCCTCTCCGGCTGCCAACGGCATCGGAGGTGCCCGGTGTGAGCTTCACCGTTCCGGCCATGCCACCACCGGTTGCTGCCTCTGCGCTGCCTTCTGTCCCGGGGCTGCCGGTGTCCTCTGAGCTTGCCCAGGTCCACCCCATCACCTTCCAGCTGGCGCCGGCCAGCGTCTGGCATGGGGTGCCAGGGCCCCTGGGGACCCCAGGGCAGCTGGTGCAGGTCCCCTCCATGGTGCAGCTCCCCCGGGGGGTGCAGCTCCCCTCTGTGCTGCAGCTCCCTTGCGGGGTGCAGCTTCCCCCTGGGGCGCAGCTCCCCCACGGGGCGCAGCCTTCACGTGGGGTGCAGCTCCCTTGCGTGCCTGCTCCCTGTCCCCCTGCCTATGGCTGGGGACAGCAGGTGGTGATGGGGACGCTGCTGCCCCAACAGCCCATGGGGCTGGGGCTGGGAGCCGTGGTCCAGGGCCAGCCCCTGTACCCCACGGGCTCCCACCTGCTGCACATCCCTGCCTACCCTGGCCCCCCACAACCCTGCTGCGCCGCAGCTCAGCATTGGGTGCAGGGCCCCCCTGTGCTCCACACCCTTCCTGGCAGCACCCAGAAGCCATCGGAGGCCTCCAACAAGGACGGGGCAGCCATCAAGGACAGCATCCCTGCCGCCAGCCCCCGCCAGCCCGCCTTGGCTTCGCCGACCGGCACAATCACAACAAAGGCCAAAGGTGTGTTTTGGGGAGTGCCAGAGCTCGCAGGTGGGCGGCCAAGCTGAGGAAAGCTTGCATCGCCACGGGGTTGGGTTGGCTTTTTTGCTTTTTCAGCAGCGGTGACCACCCTGGCGGCCCCGGGGAAGCCCTCCAATCTGCCCGAGCAGGGGCCAGCCGCCTTGGCCCAGGCCTTTCCTGAGCAGGCAGAGGACACCACTGTCAACCATACGCTCGCCTGGCTCGACACCGCAGACGGCGAGGACACCGTCCCTGATGTCCCCGACAGCCCCAGCTTGGCCTCCTTCCTCCACGAGCTCCCCGACCTCTCCGAGGACGTGGCGGAGGGCGACTGCCCCAAGGAGCGAGTGGCAGTGGTGGGGCTGGGGGACAGCAAGGACACCGTCCCTGATGTCCCCAACTTGACTGCCTTCCTCGATGAGATCCCTGACTTCTCCGAGTACGTGGTGGAGGATGGCTGCCCCAAGGAGCGAGTGGTGGCGGCAGGGCTGGGGGACAGCAAGGACACCTTCCCTGATGTCCTTCATTTGCCCAACAGCCTCGCCAGAGCCGCTTTCCTCAGTGAGAACCACGACTTCTCGGAGTACGTGGCGGACGGCGACTGCCCCCAGGACCAAGCGGTGGTGGCACGACCAGGGCACAGCGAAGGCGCCATCTTGACCGCCAGTGTCCCCAGCTTGACCGCCCAGGTCCTCAATGAGCTCCCCGACCTCTCCGGGTACGTGTCAGAGGGTGGCTGCCCCAAGGAGCGAGCAGTGGCGGCGGGGCTGGGGGATAGCGAGGACACTGTCCCCGATGTCCCCAACCTGACCACCTCCCTCAACAAGCTTCCTCACCTCTTGGACTACAGGGCAGAGGGCAGCTCCGACAAGGAGCAAGTGGCGGTGCTCATGCTGCTGGACGGCGAAAACACCTTCCCTGATGTCCACGACAGCCTTGCCAGCAGTGCCTCCTTCAACGAAGTCTCCGACTTCTTGGAGGACGGGGTGGAAGGTGACTGCCCTGAGGACCGCCTGGCAGCGGCGATGCTGGGGGACACCGACCCCTTCTGGGGGGTGGCGGCCTCCCCCTTGCAGGACCCCGAGGTGAAGCAGGGCGGACTTGCGGCAGACCTCCCCACCTGGCTGTCACTGTCTCCCTTGGAGACTTCCGAGGACAGCTCTCCACAGAGTTCTCTGGAGACTTCACAGGAGACTGCAGAGGACACTCCTGTGGAGAGTCCCTGGCAGGATCCGCTCAAGGCTCCTCCGGAGAGTGCCCTGCTGAGCCCCCTGCAGATCCCGCTGCCGAGTCCCCCGGCTGCCCGTCCGCGTCATCCACCTTGCATGGCCCAGCTGGTGGAGGAGGCACTGCGGAGGCAGCCACAGGTAGTTATGACCCGCTTGCCGCTGCTGCCGGGCGTCATCTCCTGCCGGGCGGTGCCCAGATCGGGAGAGGCGGGCAGCAAGAAGGCCAAGCGCCCCGCACCAGCCAGCACCCCCAAGGCGCAGGAGACCACCCGCACCACTCAGAAACAGTCAAAAACTCTCTGGCAGGGGAAGCTGGCTGGGGACGGCACAGCGGCGGGCAGCAGCGGGCAGCAGGCAGGAAGCAGCAAGCGGAGAGCATCCACCAACAACAAGGTGCTCTCCAAGCGACCTAGAACCTAGGGAGATGCCATGGGGCAAAGGTCCTTCATGCAGCCGGATGGGACAGGTTTTATGCAGCCGGTCCACCGTAACCCCACAGCACGGAGGCATTAAACCGCTGGACGGGGGCTCCGTCCCCACGCCCAGCCCAGCAACCTTCGCCCGCCGCAGTCCCCTGGCCCCCCGCGCTTTAAGCTATGGCTCCCCGCTGCCCAGGGACTGCGATATATGTTCAATGGAAGCGGCAGCACAGCGATGCCAGCTGCCAACACCGACAGTGTCAGGGCCTGGCTGGGCCCGCGGCTCCCGGCAGCACTGGGCCGCACACCGCTGCAGCGACCAGGGGCAGCCCCGGGAGGCCCCGGGCCGGGAGGAAGCCGCCACTTCCGCTTCTGCCACCTCAGCCCCGCGCCCTCACCGGCCTTGCCCCCGGAGAGGTGGCCATGCCCCCTGCCTGGCACAGGCTGCAGCCGTGGCTCCACCTCGCCGGTACAAAAAGGAACAACTGATACGGATCCAGCGTCCCCACCCTGGCCTAGCACCAGCACCCCTGGTACCGCCGTCTCTCCCCCATCCTGCTACTGGCAGCCCCACCACCGGCAGCCCCACCTCAGCCTGGTACCGGCCTCCCCACAACAGCATCCCCGCCCTGGGGCTGAGGACGCCCCGCACCAACCTGAGGGTGTACTTGCTCAACTCCATCCAGAGTTTCCACCCACTGGGGCAAAGACTGATGGTGGTGGGACCGGTGCGCCCACGGCCCAACCCGGAGCCCCAGGCCGGCCCCACTGTGCCCCCCAGGGTCCCCAGTGCCCTGCTGGTGGCCTCGAGACCCAGCGCGGGGTCGGCTGCCTCCAAGGCCCCGGCTGATGGCAAGAAGGAGACGGCACCGGCAGCGGCATCGAGCAGCAAGGCGCGCACCAGGGAGTGTGCCAAAGCCAAGCAGCCGAGCTGGCTGCGCCTGTCACCCACGGGGGGCCAAACCCCATGTGAGGGGCTGCCGCAGCAGCTGCACGTGCCGCCGTGGCTGCCGCGACCTTCTGAAGAGTCTGTGCTACCCCTCGGGCCTTGGGGTCCTCACGGCTGCACCCACCCCACTGGAGGAGCAGGAGGAGTCGGTGCCCATCACACCTGAGCAGCGGCCCTAGCGCAGCGCATGAAGAAGCTGGCCCAGGAGAAGTGGGAGCGGGCGGCCCTGCAGAAGTCACTGGGCCAGCGGCAGTTTTTTGTGCAGAGGGAGACCAACATGGAGACAGCCAGCGAGTACGGTACCCATAACCCGCCACTCTGGCACCGTCCCCCGTAGCACCCGCATGCAGAGGACATCTGGAGGCAGAGACCTGCACCCACATGCTCCAGCCCCAGCCCTCTCCCAGATCCCCCTTTTTGGCTTAATTCATTAAAAGAGTTGGCTCTTTGCTTTGTAGTGCCTCTCTCTGCTGGCGGTCATTTGCACAGCGGGAGGGGGGATGGGGGGGTTAATGCAGCCCCTGCCCACCCCGCGGGTGGCTGAGCTGGGCTGGGGATGGCCACCGAGAGGATGGGTAGATGGAGCATTGCTCCGGGTGGAGGGCACCCGTGGGAGACATCACTCTGATCAGCATCAATGCCAGGAGGACAGAGGCCTCCATCGCTGCCCCAGTACCAGCATCACCGCCCCGGTACTGGCATCACTATCACTGCCCCAGCACCAGCATCACTGCCAGCGAGCTGGATCTGACCCTGGGAAGGAGCTGCGGGAGCCCCGGGGGAGCAGGCAGGGACTGGCTGAGTGCAGAAGACTCAGCTGGCACCTAGCTGGCGAGGGGGCATCACTGCCCGGGGCTAACACGCCGAGATCCCGGAGCTGCCCAGCTCTCTCCAGCCCCTCTACGGCCTTGGCCGGCACTGCTTGGACCTCGTCTGGCAAAATGCCCTGCCCACAGGTGAGCCCCGAGCCCCATTTGCTTGCAGTAAGCACACTGATCTTTCAGGAGGGCTTGATTTCCCCTAAGTGGGGCACTTACACCGCTTCTCATGGCCCCCCTCCCTCCAACAGTGTTGTTTCTTGATGGGTTCTGAGGGGGTACCTGGCCCCCTGTGGTACGTAAGGCAGCCACTGTAGCATTGGCAATTGTTTTGCTCATTACTCTTTCTTTCTGACTATCCCTATTCCGATACACTTGCCAGGCAGCCTCCAACAATTTCTCTAAATCTCTCATATCTGTCCCTTGCACTTTCTGTAACTTTCTCCTGATATCATCCACCGACTGTCCCAAAAGCAGGAATGTCAAATGACCCTTTCCCTCCTGAGAGGTAGGGTCTAAAGGGGTATATTTCTGCATTCCTTCTTTTAATCGGTTCAAAAAATCAGCAGGGGATTCTTTTCTATCTTGTTTAATTTCATACAATTTAGACCACTTCACTGATTTTGGGACAGCATTTCTCATTCCATAAGCAATCCATTCCCTGTACCGCGCTAACAAATTCCGGGCTCCCGTCTGATTAGGGGCCCAACCAGGATTAGTAATCGGAATATGGTTATCCACTGTTCCGGGCAGAGTTCCAGCCAAAACCAGAGCCTGTACCTGGGTTCTAGCCGCTCTCACAACCATCTGCTTCTCTGACTCACTAAACACCGCATCCAACATTGCATCCACATCTTCCCAATCAGGGCCCTGGGTTTTAACAATCAATTCAAAGCCTTTAGCAACCTTTTCGGGGTCATCCCGGTAATCACCTGCAGTAGCTCGCCATCCCTCTAAATCTGCTAAAGCGAAAGGTACTTTAATTCTGACAGGTCCTCCCATTGCCTGTCTTAGTGGAGCCTGTATGATAGGTCCCACTTTACTTTGCATTCTGGTAATGATGGGAGAAAACTTAACATTAATCTCTTCCCTTTCCCTTGCCTCTGATTCTTCACCCCCAACAGTGCCAGCATCTCCTTCTCTATCACCTTCTCCTTCTGGTGGAGGCAAGCAATCCTCTAATCTCTCATTCTGTGAACCAATCTTTAAACATCTTTGCCCAATGCTGCAAGCCGAGCAGCATCTTTTTAGCTTCCTATTTTGCTTCTTGTTCTCTTTTTCTATCGCCAGGACCATAGGGTCCTGGGGTGCTAAATTGATTCCGCATTCTTTTTGCCATTCAGGGTGATTTCGCAAAGTGAAGAACGTATCTGCATAAACCCCTTCATCCCATTTTCCTTCTCGGCGCAGAAATAACATAAGCTGCAACCAAGTGTTGTACCTTAAAGTTCCGTTAAAAGGCCATTTTTCTCCATCATCTAGCTTGTCTAAAGGCCACCACTGGTTACAATATTTAATGAAGGTCTCACGATTTACAGTCCCTCCAGGTGGTCCCCCGATATCTTTCTAAAGTGGTCTAAAATGCAGCCCAAAGGGCTCTTTTTCAACACTCCGCCTTGTTGGTTCCCCATTCTGAATTTATAGGACACAAGGACAGGGGTCGGGGCACGAACACTACACACAACTAACAATTACTATCACAGGTAAAATAACAACCATTAACTCCAACCATTAATTACCAGAGGTCCTTGTCTGCCCCCGCGAGGATCCGCCGGACCGGTGGGTCCCTCCAGAGAATTCTCCGGGGCCGGCCTAGGGAGTCGCCGACTCAGAGGTTCCTGCAGCCGGACAGAGATTGTCCCATCGGGGTCGCCGAAACTGAAACAACAAAGTAACTCAGTAACAACTAGTTGGTTATTAAGCAGGCATCCTTTAATACAGCGCTGGGCAGCACTGGGGATTTGTCCACCACGAGTGCTCCAACGGGTTAGCAAAGCACCTCAGTTCAGATACAGAAAAATCATACATATTCATCAGAATTCTAAAAAGGGTGGTCTCATGTGGATGAGTTCCCGGAATTCATTTGCATAGTCCAAGCATGCGCAGTAAAATTAGGGTTAGGGTCTTTTCACCCTCCGGTGGTCGTTCATAGCCTTCCTCACACCGTCTGCTAGTTGAACTTCGGGCTTCCTTTGTCCATACATGGTCATGGAATTGGCCCATCCATCCTTTGGCCTCGGAATGTTACAAAAGGGTCACTTTGAACTAGTTCTTTGGCACTTATCTTGACACAAACGTCCCGAGTCCCTGTCATCAAGGATATACTCAGGAGGCATAATGAGCTACCTCAAGGCTCATTTGATCTTGTCAGGAAGGGAGTCAGACGTCTTGAGACATCCTATTATCAACTCTACTCAGCAAATAACTAAAACTATGCAAGTAAAACTTTTATGTATGACAGTAGGGTCTCAGCCAGGGACCGTCAGTGATTTAACCCTTCATTCACACTCACTTTGTCAAATGTTTTTCAGCTGCAGTGAGACTCAGTTACTGTGATTTGTATGCTCCTTATCTAACATATTGACAAAAATGCCATATGGCAAGTGGATATTTTCATGAGTTTCGTAGGTTTTATTGAGAATTAAACATGGTATAGTGTGGTATTACTGGATCTCTGTATTCTGCTCCCCCCATCCAGAGCTGGAGTATTACAATGAAAACAGGGAATATATTTAGGTGTTACCGAAGTGTTTCTCAGCATTTCAAATGGCTACTGCAGTAAATTATTTCTATAGCTTTTCTCCCATCCCCGTAGTAAAATGTGTGCACAGAAATGGATTTCATACTTAATTTTTATTCTTATTTTTCTTTTGATAGGCAATCCTCAGGAAACACACAATTCCAAAGTCTTGGGATGCTCTAAAACAAATATTGCAAGCATGCCTGCCATCTTTTTTTTCTTTCTTAAAATCTTTCTTTGGACCAGGGATTTTCTTGCTGAGAGAACACACTTTTGCGTGGGTGTTCTCCTGAGCCTTGGAGGGAATATAATTAAAACTGAGTCTGAGGTTTTATTCTAAAATGTTCTAGTCTTTCATATTCCAGTAAGTAGACTTGTTGAAAAACAGAGGGGGATGTACTGTTTACATTTTGTCTGTTCTTCAAGAATTCAAAGAGATACTTTGCATTTTTTGGTGCTTTTCCTTGATTATTGGACTTGGAGATTTTTTCCACTTGAAATCTCAATGCAATAAACAATACTACAGAGCAGAGCACAGCAGTCATGGAAATGTAATTATAATGTATTTTACTTCAAGGAATCAGGATTATGACATTATTAAGGAGAAATTGCATTTATGGAAACAATGGTTTAAAATATTTAAATCCTTTGAAATACACAAATTTTCTGTTTAAGAATAAAAATACCAGTCTTGATGACATTTTTCTGGGGAAGGAATGGTTCATAATCACAATTAGAACAGTTTATCTGCGTAATCTTTCAGGAATCATTCAATACAAAACAGGGATTTTTTGTGTGGGAGGGTAGTTTTTGTCCTACAGTACAGTATTTATTTTAAAAGGTCTGTCTTTCATTGTAGCACCCTCTATGAATGACACTTCTGCTGGGCTGTGCTCTGTCCTGACTAACTTTCCTTTCTTTAGTAGCCAAAAGAGGAACCTGACAGCAAGCTTCAAAGAATGCTATGTTCTTAGGTGATGAACCTAATCACAGGATGCCCTGTAATGAACGGGCACATCAGCATGGGCCACAGCTGATCTGCTTTGGTTTTTGAGAGTGCTGGAGATGCTTGATAATACTTACCTGATGAGAAAGCCGTCCTTATTTCTTTTTAGTAAAACCCTGCTTGCTTTTTAACAAGTGGCAGTGCTGAACGTTATGGAGTATGGTGGTATGTAGTCATCTTTTCAGAGCAGTGTCATGAGCGTGTCTTTGCTTGTGGTGTGGGTGCCTGTTGCTCTCCCATCTCTGCTGCTCACGGTGGGAGGAGGGGACTCGCTTTCAGAGAAGCCTCCCTGCCCTCCTGCTTGTGAAAGTCTTGTAGGGTCTAGTTTAAAGTGCATTGGCTTGCACATTGCTTTCCCTGCTAAGTACCCGCTTGCAGAATTTGCTGCATTCTGGTGTTTGGCAGCCCAGAAATGAGTCGCTCTGCTTTGTTTTTCTTCTGTATCGCAGTGTAGTGATGCTGTTCGTCTGTTGCAGCATCTTCTGATGAGCTTGAAGCTAAGGTGAGGAGACTAGAGCAGACTGGTCACCAAGTGGACTTCTCTGTGATACAGTGGGGACCCGTTCTCAGATGTCTTTCAAGCTTGATGGTAAGAAATTCAAGTTGCAAAGCAAGAGTATTGTGGAGGTGAAAAGCTGAGCAGAAGCAAAATGTGGTAGAAACGAATGCCGTGGTTAGCTGACACCTAGTCCAGATTTCACAAGCTAGTGTAGCGGTAGCTCGTGTTCACACTCGTGCTCAGTGGCGATGCGGGATGCTTTGACCTGACTGAAACCCATGTGTAGCCTGTTTGCCCTTCTCCTAGCTTTTGTGATGTGCGTATCCTCCAAGTACCAGTACCTGGCACCTCCTGTCTGTCTGTCTGACAGGTCTGCTTGCACGCAGCCGCACAAAATGGGGACATCCAGCAGCAGCACCTCAGATTATTCTAGAATAACCTTTGCTTTGAAATGCATTACTTCTTGCTAGAAAGTGGGAAAAGGCCAAGAACAAAATACCTTCCGCTTGATGCATTTAATAAAAATTCATCTCTGTTCTTAGATCTGCCTATTCTATCCAAGGCTTATTGCATTCCTGAAGGGCAATCTCCTTGGTTCCTTCCTCTCTGCCTTCCCAAGGTGAATTCATTTGGTAGGGTGGAGGGATTCCCCTTTCTGCTTGGTAAAGTCAGTGTCGTATCTGGTGCTTATGGTAGCATCTTGCATTTGGGAAAAGCAAGCGAGGAACACTTGTTGCCTGTGGGGAGGCCAGTAGCAAGGTTTGTAGTTGTTGTGGACTCTTGCAGAGCAATATCGCATCTGAGCAGTCCTGAGATAGCTGTCCTGAGTCAATATGCTTTCCCTTTGCTGTATGTGGTTCTCTGTGCTTGAAGCGTAGTCCTGCCGGCAGTTATATTTAAATGGGAATGTTTTTAGGAATGATATTTCTGTAAAAGTACTGATATTTTATAATTCTGTAAATAATGATATCTGTCTGTAGATTTCTATGAAATAGATATAAAGACTTTTCTATTTAGTCCGAAGGGGTATGTCTCTGTATTAGATACTGCCCAAGAGTCTGACCAGTTCACTGAGTTCCTGGGTGCCCTCCACAACAGGGTGAAAGCAGGGTTAGCTGAATGTGCTTCCTTCTTCCTGCCAGGGGAAAGAAAGGTGGGGGGAGGAACTTGAGCTGAACACGGCCAGCTTTCCCCAGGAGGAGCTGTCCTGTGTCTTCTCATGTTCCTGCCAGCCCTGTGCTTTCCAGAACTGTTTTACTTGTCCCATCTGGCCTCAGATGGCTTCAGATGGGAAGACCTAGCCTTTAAACCCTGCCTTCCTTTCTGTTACCTGTTTGCAATGGCTTTAGTGTGCCCTAGGCTTGCCATGCTTTTGTTCTCTAGAAGTGATGGAAGGTAAGGGTGGTTGTCTCCAGCAACTCCCCTGATGTCCTAGGAGCAAGTGTAGTGCTCCGCAAACGCTTTTGTAGAGGTCTTAACATGAGCAGTTGCTGGTGATGAATTGGGAGAATACTGGAGTGACGTGAGAAATCTCTGGGGATTCTTAGAATGGGGTAGGTGTGGGGGGGGGTCCTCCCGATGCCATCTGGTCTGATTTCCTGCTCGGAGCAGGTCCAGTCAGATCATGTTGCTCAGGGCTGTGTCCAGTCCCGTTTGGAGTATCTCCAAGGAGGGAGATTCAGCATCACCTCTGGCAACTTGTTCCAGTGCTTGGGCACCCTCGTGATGAGCAACTTTCTTTGTCTTGAGTCAGAATCTGCAACTTGTCCATTTCCCCTTGTCCATCCAGTGTGCCCCTCAAGAAGAGTCTGGCTTTGTTTCCTCCAGTGAGGGAGAGAAGTAGGAGAGAGAAGTGGGGCAAACACCCCCCCAAAACACACACCCAACCCCCTGCCCACACACCTCTGCCCTGTGTAGCATCTTCTCTAGCTTTTCCTTTGTCCTCTGCCAGTAAGTTCCTTTCCTGTTGAGCAGTGGCTCGCATTTCCCTTAGCTTCCAGTAGCCTTCCAGAAGACCCTCCTGTTGTCCTTCATCTCTTCCTAGTTTGCCTCCAGCTAAGCTGTGGCTTTCCACAATCCATCCCTGCATGCTTGCGCAATGTCTCTCTGTTCCTCCTGGGTATCCCATCTCTGTCTGTGCCTTGTGTGTTCTTCCTTTTTGGCGTTTGAGGTGTCTCAGGAGTTTCCTGTCCGTCAGTGCTGGCCTTCTGCTACTTGTGACCGACTCTGTGTTTTGGCACGGACCCTTCTGGTGCCTGGGGAGGTGGGGGCTGTGGTCCTTGAAGTTCAACCAGTTGCCCTGGGCCCCTTTGCCCTCCAGGCCGGTCTCCTGTTGGCTCTTGCCTAGAAGCTCCTCAGGAAGCAGAGTCTGAGAAGGCTGTGGTGGTGTATGTGGTTGCAGGCCTTCCTCACTGGGTTAGCCAGCCTGCTCGCAGAGACTCTCTTGCATGCTCAGTCAAGGGAGCCGTGTCCCTGGGCCGGCAGTCCTTATTCCTTGTGCTCCTCGAGGAAGGGTCCTGTGGTCATAGGAGCCGAAGCCCTGACTGTGCCACCAGCCCGGTGGTGCTAAGCAGCAGGATGTGTTTGCTCCTACTTGAGCCTTCCTGAGGACAATCCTGCCAGAGCCCCGGGCTCTTCCCCCTGGATGTCATTGGGATGAGGGCCTGATGAGCCTCCTCAGCCTCCCTGGAGCATCGTGGCCCTGAGCACCCAGTGAGCTGCAAGCCACTTGAGCCTTCAGGCCAGGCTGGCAGAAGGGTGCCTCTACCTGGCTGCAAGAGGAGGGCTCTGATAGCTGCCAGCCCCCCGGCAGCCTTGCCTTGCCTTGCCTCACCCTTCTGCCTGTGCTCTACAAAGAGGGCATTGCCTGTGTACAGGCAGGAGAAGCCCACCTTCCCCTGCCTCTCTGGGTCTGTTGTGCAGATGAGCAGTGTATGTTCTAAGTACAGAGATACCTCTCTGCTCTATAGACAGCCTGTATTCCACATACAGGCGGAAGAGCCTCATACTTACTACCTGCGTGCACCAAGTCTTTGCTCTGCCAAGAGAAAAGCCTCACCTCCCCTGTTCGTGTGCTTCTGTAGGCAGAGTGTGCCTGATGTATGGAGACACTCCCCCTCCCCCCCCAGCCTCCCCAGATGTCACACACAGGTGGGTGGGAAGGCCCTGCCTCACCTGGCCCGTCTCTGCTCCATCAGCAGAATACGTTTTGCATCCCAACAGGAAAGTGGTGTGTAGTGCTCTCCGTATGTATTCTCTGTACAGCCATTTTATAGCCTGTCTGGTGACAGAAAGCTATTGCCCCACCTTCATATTCTGTTGGTTTCTGTTCTCTATACGGCCAGTTTTCATTGCATAAGCAGACCCAAAAGCCCAGCCTTGGCAGTATCTAGCCCATGAGTAGACATGCTTTGCCTGCATACAGTCTATCTACAGAAGAAATAGAGTCTGTATCTGGAGAGAAAAGCCTCACCATCTCTTTTCTGATAGGCAAAGTACATCCTGGTATACGCTGCATACTGAGAAAGCAAGCCTGGCTTTGCCCGTCCATGCGTAGTCTTGAGGAAGACAGTATGTAGTCTGTACAGTGACAGAAAAGCCTCCCCTTGTTGCTGGCATGTTGTGTGCACACAGATGGTCGTTATTAGATGTAGAGGTAGGTGAGGCTCTGCCTTTCTATGTACATGTGTTCTATTGAGCCCATATATTCTCTATGCAGACAGAAAAGCCTCTCATCACCTTGCCTGCCTATATTCCACATATGCATAGGCTGTATTCAAAGAAAAGACTGACAAGCCTTCCTCTCCTGTCGAATATATTCGATAGAGATAAACCAAATCCTCTCTTCAGCCCTGTGTGTATTTGGTAGTTAGGATCTCTTGTGCGTACAGACAGAAAAGCGTGACTGTATGGGTCTTCTATAGTCTTCTATGGAAAGAGGCTCTCTTCTGGAAGCAGAGAAGACCTGCCTCAGCTCTTTGTATCTACTCTACACAGAGTTAGGACATATTCTATATAACGGCAATACGTGAGCTCTATGCAGACAGAAAAAACATACCTTGCCTTTCTCTCTGTGTATGTCTGCATGTAAAGTGTGCGTATTCATGTGCATGTGTTCCAAGTCAGGACAGCATATGCTCCACACACAGAGAAAAATGACCCTCCTCCCTTGGCCTTGAAAATGTCTGTGTTCCGTGCAGAGACAGTATTGATTCAATATGAAGACATCGACATTCGTATTCAACATAAAGACATGAAGCGTAGCTTCCCCTTACCTGACTGTTTTGTGTAGTATGTACACAATTAACACATTGTATGTCTATTCTGCATGTTCTATGTGTGTGTTCTGTGTAGAGAGTGCATCTACGGAGAGAAAAACATGGTTGTGCTTCCTGTGTCTGTATACTTTTTTTATGCGTAGATAATCTATCTTCTGAATCAAGAGAGGAAAAAAGCCTCAGCGAGGTGAGGTCAGCTGAGGCTTCTCTTCCTGCAGGCAGAGAATATAGTGTCTGTGGGTGTTCTGTATAGACCGTGCATGGGGGGGGGTGTATCTGAGTTTGCAAAAGACATATATTTATGTGTATCTCTATGCGTCTATGCGTATGATTCTGTTTATACTTGCTGCATGTTTTCTGTGTATATTCTATGCCTATAAAGGTACCGAGATGGTGTCACACCTGTGTGTATTTTATATCCAGACAGAAGTTCCCTCGCTTGGGCAATGCAGGACTTGTTCTGTATGTAGACTATACGCAACCTACAGATAATGTAAATAAAATGAAGAAAGCTTCAGCTAAGCAAGGTGAGGTTTTTTTGCTTCAGTGCAAAATACATACTTTCTTGTTTATGCCTTGTTCACAGGTGCAAAAACCTCAGCCAGACTCTTCTGAGTGTAGGCAGTAAACATAGTGTCTAGTTCTATTCAAGCTGTAGATGGAAAGCAGGGACATAGTCGAAACCCTTTTGTCAGTCTGCCGAGTCTCTGCTGTCTGAACGTCTTCTACCTTCAGCCTGGGGAGCTCGGCTGAGCCTTCTGTATTGCCATAGATGTGGACTTTGTGCTGCTTGTGTATCTCTTGGGTAGCGGGTGAGGGCGAGGTGAGAGTGACCAGAGGAGCAGGGAGGTGGCTCCCAGGTGAAACAGGAGCTCTCCAGGTGGTCATTTAAAGGGGCTGAGGGGAATGTTTTGGGGGCCACCTTTTATCTCGGCCAGAAGGGGCCTTCTGTGAGTTGCAGGTTTCTTCAAAGGCAGAGAAGTGGATTGCGCCCCTGCGCCAGTGCCACCTGTGAAGGGTGAAAGCTCACTAGGAAGCATTAAGAGTGGTGGGCCACAGAGTTGACTAATCCCTGTGCAATAAACAGGAGGGGTCTGGGAAGAGGTGCGGCATTTGCGTCCCCATCAGGTGTAGTCCGACTCCACGCAGGCAGCCTTTCCGTTGTGGGAATGTGCAGCGTGGCTTTTTGGCACAGCAAAATGAGGGAGAGATGAGGACTTTCCCAGGAACCCCTAGGAGATGAAGAATTGGGATGCATTCAAGGACTTTCACAGGACTTGCTAGGAATGACTGTCTCTAGGAGACTGCAGGAACATTGTACAGCTGTTGGCTAGGAATTTCCAAATGGGAATAAAAATACCTGTTCCACTGCTGTTTTCTAGGATTGCCCACAGTCTGGGATTGCCCACACTAGTTTTGAAGCGTGTGAGGAGCACATCACCATATGGCTCTGGAGGAGGGCTTCACCACCTGGTTGTTTTTCTTGCAGTCCTGCGCTGTTTGGTTTTTTGGGAGCTGTCCTGCCTGGGACTTTCTGGGAATGTAGTGGTTCAATGAATCCTCCAAACACCATGAGCAAACGTGGCAAGCAAAAAGAGAAGTCCCAGACTGCCACTTCCAAGAGACTCTTTTCCACCCCCTTGCTGGTCTTCTCTTTGTGCCCGTGCAGCTGTCTTCTGCAGATGTCTGCTCAGCAAACAGAACCCATGAAGCAACCAGCTCAAAACCAACCCACCAAACCAAGGCTTATTTTTGGAAGCCTCATTTTGTTAGCCTGCCTAGTCAAGCTCTTCAGGTCCTCCTCCTTCTCCTCAAAACCAGATGGCCCAAGGACTATTTCATCCAGTCCTGAAAGTGACAGAGAGAATCTGAATCCTTTTTTCTGAAAGGTAGATCAGAACTTTTCTACATAGATAAATACAGTATTTTTAGGCTATAGGAGTAGATTTGTTGCCCCCTTCCCTGCAGATCATGCCACTTTTCTGACTTGCACAATTATAGCTACTCTGTTTCTTGTAGTGAGATAGTAAACCTGTCATTTAGTCAGAGAAAAGACGCAGGTCAGTCAGGCATGCTCCATCTTAAGTGAATGCACGTAGGACTCCATCTGCTTAGTTTGATGGTGTTGATTAATTCTTTCCTTCGCAAATTCTCCAGAGCCTTGCATACTACTGATGTCAAACCCATTAGGCTATAGCTGCGCAGCTGCCTGACTCCAGTTCTTTGGGGAAATGTTTTCTGTAGCTCACTAACAAATCTGCAAAGTCAGAGGTAGAAGATGTCGGAAGTTCTTGCTCTGAGATAGGACTTCAGTTGCATGGGCAAGTTCTTTCTGAATTCTGAAACAAGTTCCCTGACTGCTTTGATCCAGCCTGCTGAACTCAGTCCTTGCTTCCTTGTCCCACATGTACATTCCTGCTCAAGATCATTCTTTCTGTTTAAAAAGGAGACAAAGGATTTGTTTGAAGATCATCTACATACAACTCAAAACTGGGAATCTCCCTGCCTGCCTCCTGACCTCTTTCCTCCTGTCCTTTCTTTTCATCTTGGTGAGGCTGAAGACTGCTCTAGTTTGATTTCTCTTAGGACCTTCCCCTGGCTGTTTGTGGTTCTAACGCTTGTCATTATATTCCTGCAGTTCTTCTCCCTGTGACACGGCTACCTCGTCCCCATTCCCAACTGCCTTCCTCTCTACCCTCTTGAGTTTCTTAAAGAAGACTTTGGTTCAGACATCTTCCCCCCAAAACCTGAACCAGGTGAGGGCAAAAATGCGTCTGCCAGACGGCCAGTTGCTGCTTCCAGAATTGCCCCCGGTATCTTTTGTTTTGTTCTCTGCTCCCTTTGCACGCGGGACTGTGGCCTCTCCCCGTTTGTCTTTCTGTTGCTGAATTTGACTAGAAATCATCTGGTAGCACTGAGCAGAGCTTTTCAGTGGCCAGTGTGTGCCAACCTTCCAGAGCACTTCAGCTCCAGTCATAAATACCAGACTGGCCAGCGTGGGCCTGTATGTCAGGGGAAGGATCCATACAGGAGATGTCTCTGGATCTGGCAGCCTTACATACTGCTGGACTCTGCCTCTCTTGAAAACGGCGATTGCCTGAGCCGTTGGGCAGCTCCTTCAGGCTCTGTAGGGGAAGAGAGCGAGCAGCAAGGTCGTGTTCTCGAGGATCTCGGCTTGAGAATGCCGTTTATGGAAGAGCCTCCTCCTAGACCTTGTCTCTTACAAACGGCTTGCTTAAGCAACCCTCTGTGGTGCAGGCTGCCTGGAGACCTTGGGAAGGACCCATTGCTCGTGACCAGCTGTTTCTCCATCCCTGTGCTTGGCGTATGGAAGCTGCTCTCAGCGCTGATGCTGGGAGGTCTGAGGCCTTCTGTAAAAGCTCTGAGTTATCTGCTGGCTCTGGTTTTCCCAGACTGTGCATCAAGTACAGCTTTGTTGAGCCTCAAGTGGGGCTCTTGTTCTTGTCCAGATTTTTGCTCTGACACCATCAAGTGCCGAGGACTGGGATTTTTCAGAAGCACCATGTTTCTCTTTGGGCTTCCTGGGGAGGGGTTGCAGTTGTGCAAGGCATGTTGGGGAGCTCAATCTTCCTTTGGGATGCTCTCTGTGGGACTGGAGGACAACTTATTTGAGCTGCCTGTATTTCTGGAAGGCTTACCCACATTTGCCTTCCATCAGAAATACTGCTTAGTGGAACTTGGTTTTAATTAATAAAAAAGGGCGGGGAGGGAGGGGTGTGTGAATAGCAGAGTGTGAGTGTACAATGAATGATCTTCTCCTGTTTAGAGTAAATGGTTTTATCATTAAAAATATCCCTTCAGTGTTCCAAAATCAGTTCCCTTAAAGATTGAAGTGCTTGCTGATGGATTCCTAGCTGACAAAATCCCCTCCCAGCTTGCTTCAATATGAAATCCTCTTTAAAGTGGCATTGAGATTATCTGGCGTGATTTCCTTCAATTAATCATACTTGTCTAAAGCCTGTATTTTTGTTCCTAAATACTAGGATCAGAAGTTCATAGAAACATCTTCTGTGTCTGGTTTAAATGAGTTAAAGCTCTTGTCATGTCGGGTTGAGGGTTTCTAATGTTATTTTTTCCTCTTTCAGAGGGAGATGAACACGCACATCTCGCCCTCCAGGAGCGAGGACGCCGTGTCCGGGTTCAAGCCCGTGCTATCCTCAAAGCTTGCGTCCTGGAGTTGGGCATGGAGGGGCGTCACCCTGGGAAGGTGTGGTGTGTTGTAGCAGTTGGAGCTGTGAGGTCTGGAAGGCACCAGCGCTGTGAAGTCTGGTGGGTGGTGGGGGGTGGATGCGGCTGTTGGGGGGTCCGTCATTTGCATAGCCCCGCCCTCCCCCGCACGCTTCAGAACGTTTGGGTTCCGGTGGCAGTTTGTGAGTGGTCCCTCCCAGGTGGCTCAACGGACCCGGCACAGCCAGTGGATCCCGTTGGAGCTCCTCTCTCTGGCATAAACCCCTCCGTGTTGGAGATTTAGAAGAGGTGACATTTGAATCTCCAGGTCTCCTTAGATGACCTTCAGGAGCTGTGGGCCGTAGATGGGGACTGTGCCTCTTTCCACTTCCTAAGTGGAACAGCTTTAAGAGGTGAATCTGCCATTTCCCTTCTTCTGGGGGTTACGGGAGCTGTTTGGGAGGTGAGGGAGATGTAAATTCACGGTCTTGAGCCAAATTGGATAGAGCAGAGATGGACTGTCATTTGTCTGACCTCAGTTGTGTATCTGTAATGTAGCTGTAATCGTCTCCGCCTGCAGAAGTGGACTGAGGTCCTATTTTGTTTTAAAGGAGATATAACAAATAAAATCAGTGAGTCTAGTGTGCGGTCTTTCTGCCCAAATATGTAAGCATTTACTTTAGGATAAGGTAAGCAGTGCCTTGAACTCACTGGTTCTACTGAGTAACTCTCTGTTGTCTAAAAATGGGACCGAGGTTGGCTCAGACGCGGGTGTCTACGTTAGAGACATTCGTGTTTAGTCAGATGAATCCCACCCCAGTCTCCTGTGGTCCTCATCAGGTCTCTGACAGCTCTGCTGTTAGCCCTTATGGAAGCCAAGTACAGTCTCTGTCTCTTCTATTTCTCCTTTTTTTAGGGAGGTTTATTTGGGGTTTTTTTTCATTGAACACAAAGTCAGTCTTGGACATTCAGCTGCAGAAGAAGGTTTGTGTTTGAAGATCACGCTTGGATCTTTCAAGTAGGTCTAATTAGATGCCTTTTCCTCTTCCGTTGATCCCTAATAAGCTTAGGCACTCTCTGTTTTTTTGTCCTGTTTCTGAGGACCGCTGCCCAAGGTGCCTAGCATTGCACAGGGAAATTTCTGTATCATCTCATTTCACACCATGAGCTTTGTTAGTCAGCAGGAATGAATTATTTTTAGGACATAAGCTAACTAAATTGCACTGAAGTGAAAAAGGTGCTCTGTAGCTTCCAAGAGGTAATATTAGAATATAATCGGAATATAACTATTTTGAGCAAAAGATGCTTAAAAATTTGGTAAAAATTAGTAGCATAGTGCTATTTTTTTAGTTTGGATTTTTATACGTTTTAGATTTTAAAGTTTGAATTTAAACCAATTTAGTTGAATTGATGTGGAAAACATGTTCAAATAGCCAAGCATTTCTTTCAAACGAGAATAAGTAAAGTAGCACCTACGAAGAGTGTTTCGGCTTTAAAGTGTTTTGTATTTTTGAACCCGAATCTTCATGTTCCTGTTGGATTAAAGTGGCCTGGAAAAATGATCTTTTAATTCTGTGTCGCAAATTTTATGAGCCACCCCCTTCTAAAAAATGATGGTTGCTGTTGCTTAGTGGAGATGTAGACCATTAGTGGTTGGGCTGTGGCCTCTCAAGACACGTCTCGCCTTTTGTTCAGAAGACTCTTAGGCTGTAGCAAGTGCCCAGACGTCACAGCGAAAATGGAGGATGCAAAAAAGAAGTCAGCAAGTTACAAAGGAGGAATGGGCAAGTAAAAGGCAAAAGCCTGAATCCCATCTGTCCTAAATAATGAACTGCTCAGCCCTGGGCTGGTGGCACAGGCCACCTGCAATTCAGGGTGTCGGGCACAAATCTTCTGCAGTTAGGTACTTATCTCCTTCCTCACCAAAAAAAAAAAAAAAAAAGAAAGAAAAAGAAAAAAAAAAGAGATGCCTGTTACTTAGTTCAGTAAAGGGAAAAGAAACTTCTATTTAGATGTGTGTGCACATGGACTTGAGGACAGAGGAGAAGGGCGCCCTAACAGCAGTCTGCTTGGCAGGCTGAGGGGATGCGGGGAGTCTGCTCCCAGGGAAGGTATTCCCCTTCGTAGAATTTAGTAACTGTTTTGTTGGGGGTTTGAAGCCGAGTTCCCAGCAGGCACACCATAACTCCTTTCTCTCTCTCTCTCTGGCCCGTTAATTGTCTCGATACCGCTCCAGATTTACAGAGAGTGGGATGCCCACCGTTAAAGGGAGGTTCTCGCCTCAGGATGCCTGCCACCTCGAGCTTAGCCTTGTGCTTGGTCCATGAGAAAGCCACGGCTCCGACTGCAAAGCTGAGTGAGTAGGGGATGCAGAGATGGGACTTTTGCAGGGAGCGCCTGCGCCGCCGGGCTGCTGGACAGGGTGAGACCCATGCCAGCCAATTCATCTTTTAGCTCCACATGCCTTTTGGCAGAGATGCAGCTCTCGTGGGGATTGTGGGGACGTGCTCCTGCATCTGGAAAAGATGGCTGAGTTCTGGCATAAGAAGGGCCTTGGGGTTTCAAGGTCAGAGTTGAGGCAGGTATGGAAGATGGCAATAGCTGTGATCTTTAGTCAAAAAAAATCCTTTTTGTATATTCAGACAGTCTGGAAGATGAGTCAAAAAAGAGAAGCCGATGCTACACACACTGCGCACTCTTAAGTATTTGTTTTAAAATAGGTGTGAGGTCAAGCTAGAACATGCTTTGCAATTTGGGTATTTACTGCAGCAAATTTTCTGCTCTTTCTGACTGTTTTCTGTGACTTTCAGCCAGTTCCACCTCCACAGAAAGAAATACTGTGCATATGAAAGAGGCCATTATGAATCTTCCCTTGGGAGATATTTTTTTTGTGCTCTGCTTTTAAATTACAATCTTTATTATTTATGCCAATGTTTAAAATAGCTTTCTGATTCCCTGGTTAAAGTATTTTGAACCTACTCCAGCTACATTTTACTATGCACAACTCCCACCAACCATCAGATTTTATTTCAAGTCATTTTTCATGAAATAACACGCATCGCAGCCAGAATCCTGTGTTGCTGTTACCTGGTTTTCTCTACAGTTTCTCTACAGTTTTCCAGCTGTGTTCCTCCTCCCTGTGTTGCCAGTATTTCTTTTTATCTGAGAACACACAAGTTCCCATCATCTCCCTTCCTAAACAGTGCCCTGTAATCCTGTTACCATTTTTGTTGACCTTTTTTGGGATTCCTGCAGGTTATTAACGCCTTTTTAATGAGAATCCTGGGATTGGAACTGTTTTCTGAGCAATGTTTACTCAGGAATTGGTAGATTATTCCCTGTTCTCTTTTCCTTTACATCCCCTATTTCTTTTTTTGTCTGACACCTTGTTATGTTCAAAGTGGAACTATGGGACTAACTGATTCGGGGCTTTGCTGCCAAATCACTACATTAAAGGAAACCTGTGTTTCAGACTGAACAAAGATGATACTCCACCTAAAATATTTAGAATGACTGGGGAGATTTTTTAATGTTTTCACCCCTTTTTAAAAGAAGAAAGAAATTCAACATTTTTCAAAATTAAAGTGTCATTTCGGACAGAAAAAAAATTCTGGTTTTCCATTTTCTGGCCATGTTTGACTTCAAATCATAAATAGTTTCAGTGTTCGCTGAACTTTGGGTTTTGGTGACCAAATTACTTCCCTAAAAGTTTTTGTTTCCCTCAGAGCGATTCCTTTTAATACTTTTTGAGCAGTGTTGAGTAGATATGTCTGTATGTTCCTTCTGTTTATGTATCTGTATTTATATGTAGGCATAGAAAGCAAAGGGAATGTCTTTATCTTAGTCATGCACATCTCACGTACTTGATTTCACTGTGGTATAAGGCCATGGGGTAAGTGGTGGTTACTGGGCTCAAAAGTGGAAGCTCGACCATAAAGACCTAAGCAGGTCTTTGCAGAGAGATAGTGGTGGCATTTCAAACATTTGGCCCCTTTAAACACTGGGATTTTACTTGCGTTTATGTACCTAGATACCTAAATCCTGGGGAAGTTGTGTTTTAGATGCCTTCACTCTATTTTTCGTTCTCATTTGACATCACAATTGTGTGTTCTGAATCCCTGGGCTTCTGAAGGAGCCACGTGAGCAGCCTCATTCACGTGCTGATGGCTGTGAGAAAGCAAACAGGTTGTCACAACAAATGTTCCTAGCTGCATCCTACAATGGCTTCTGTAGCATGAGGGGTTTGTGTTCAAGTGTTTTTTCTGCTCTTGTTGAAGTGCTGGTTCTGAAGACACGTTGAAAATCTGGAACAAGCCCAGCGCTTGTCCTCAGGGATGTTTGAAAATTCATGCGACTTCTAAAATTCACTCAGGACAGACAAAGGAAGGATGCTTGTGATTCATTGTTATTTTGAAAACAGACTTTGAGTTATCATCATGTTTTTACTCTTCCCTTTTCCTTGCCAGGGAGTGAAGCCGATTTCAGGTCTTCAGGCAGCATGGGCGGTATTTCAGCACCTGAAGTCCATGTGTCTGCTGCTGGAAGCAAAAGATCTTCTTTTTCTCTCAAGTAAGCAAAGCAATCTTTCGTGAATAGTGCAAGCGTCACTAGTGCAGATGTAGACTACTCTGTAAGGTCTTGCAGCTAATACAGACAATAGCAGTATTGTGAGTTTTAAAACAATTTGGGTGATGCTGTGCTCTCGGGCAGTACTTATGTTGATGAGAACTGTGATATGAGAAAGAAGAAAAAAAATACAAATGCTGTGTTTGGAGACCAAAACCAAAGAGTTCAAACAGACAGGACTGGTTTCCTGCCCTTTGTGGAAGAGCTGGCAGGCACGCTGGGACCGGCAGTGGGATAGCCCTGTGCTTAAGGCACACACGTCTCCAAGGTCGCAGCGTGCCCCAGTGTACAGAGGTTGGCAGAATGATGCTTAATGAGCAGTTTCCTGTCTGTGTCATGAGACTGTTGGAAAAATAAATGTTACTGAAGTGCTCTCTAGGTTATACCTAAAAAGTAAAGGTACTGGCTGGGGGAAAAAGCAATACTAGATATAATATGAAGCCCTAAAATCACCTTACTTGCAGTAAGATGATGTATCGTTTCATAGATTATTGTGCGTTTAAATGTAACTTTACATTAGAGCATGCTGACCTACTTAATTGGACAGAAGTCCTCTGTAAGAATGCTCCTTCCAATGCATGGCTGTGTTATGCACAGTCTGGGCAAATTCTGCCTCACACAAGAGTTGATGCTGTACTGTACCGAGTGGAAAGAGATGTCTCCTTTGCAATATGTTCTCTTTTAACTGTTTGGCTTAAGTCGCTGTGAAACGTTTCCATGTTGTCACAAGCCACAGTCCTGCACTTCATTGTGAAATGGTTATAAAATGAGTGAAATGGTTATAAAATGACCCAAACGGCAGCAGTGCGATGAAGGTCTGCAGCAGCCACTCAGCCACCTGTTCCTTATAAACTGTTCCATTTTTGGAGAAGGGAGGAAACCAAGTCAGACGATTGTGAGAAGAGAGCTTGCTTCCTAATTCTGTGGTATTTCAATTTTTATGTTTAAGCTTTCTCTTTTGCTGGCTAGATTTGTCTTTTTCCGTATTTTTTTGAAACCAGCCCTTCCGTTACAGTTTAGAAGAACAACTGGCATGAGAGGATGAAGTTAGCGGCGTAGTAGTGCAGAAGGCAAAGCAAGTGAGCAAGTGAGGAATGCCCCTCGAGAAGCTGTCCTCAGAGCACCCCAGCCCTTTGGCAGCTGTCGGGCAGTGCAGATACCAATTGCTTTCAAGCACGTGGTTGACAGTCTGATTCTTTAGTAAAGACTGGGAAAAGAAAGGTAGATATGTATGAGGGAAACTGGAAGGAAGAAAGAAAAGGCTGTGCTTTTTTAATACTCTTTCAGACTGCTCACAGTGGGTTTTGAACTATATCTAAGCAAGTGAATAGCTGACAATGGCAGCTGAAGCAGCCGGTATGCCAAAGGCAGGAAAGAACAGTGGCTCAACCAAAATCTGTTTTCACTGCACGCTGTGATCCTTCAGGCTGCTTGCTGAGGAGCTTGAAAGCAGTCCTACAGCAGACCTCCGTGGACAGGCATCTCTATGCAGACTTGGCTGGGAAAGGCTGAAGCGTGGTTCTTCTGGCACTAGTCCAGGCTGCAGTTCTCTCATTACTTAATGGAGTCAGAGGTTCAGGGAACGTGGATGATCTGATGGAGTCACTGGGAATTGTGCTATCCACTGAGAAATGTGAAAATGGCCGAGGTTTTCCTAGATCACGTAATTCAGACTGAGTGCCCCACAGTCAGTGAAAGAACGTGCAGTGGCTGATGACTTTGGGACTGACTTTCTTCACAGCCACTCACAGTTTCCTGTCTGTTTTAGTGTTTAGACAACTTTGTGTGTAAAATAAGACACATAATGGGTTGCGTGATGAGGATAATCCAATATGCCTTAACCGTGTTGCTTCCCCTGCAGCCGTGGCCCTTATGGTCGGAATGATGGATCCTTATCCTACAAGTTCTTAGCCAGCCCACCTGCTTCCTGTGAAAAGGACCCTTTGTCAAGACTGGGCAAAAGCCAGCTGAGTCCTGCTAACGTCCGCCAGAATCACGGGGCTTCTTCAGCCAGCAGGAGCAAGTCAGGCTCATGCAAAGGAAGCAACAGCAGCTCAGTGATGAGGCAAGTCTTTATTTCAGCATGCCAGTGTTCAGCGCACTGACTTACCGTCTCTGCACGGTAATGTGGCATTGGCTGTCTGGGTTGCCGTGCAGGTCAACTTGCTCCTCAGCATAGGTGTGACTCCTCATATTGGTGGCTCGCCAGTCAACAGGGTGCTCCATCCCCTGTAAAACCTTTATTGTTTCAGCACTGTAAAATTCAAGGTTACTTTTAGTCAAAGCCCTTTGTAGTTGGTTGTCACTCCAAGGCAAGCTCCTTCATGGGGTTTCATGGCATCAATTCCCATGTGGATTTACTGGTTCTTTTGTATAAGGGTCCTTTCACTTTGGAGAGTCTTGGATGGGGTAGTATAGAAAATATGATACACTCAGGTGAAAATTCACCCTGCCCAGCCTTAGGCACCTCTCTGTGCAGTTTCCCGTACAGGAAAGAAAACAGATACCTGTCAGAGCATGCAACCCGTATTGCAGAGAAGAAATTGCCACCACACTGCTGCTGTTGCCCTCTCTCTCTCTTAACAGCCAAGCGTTATCAGATGCGCACCTAAAGCTAGACAGGATGAATCTAGGTTTCAGGGTGCTCAGCTTCCTACCTGACATGTGGAGCTGAACGCAGTCCCTACACTACCTCACCTGACCGTGTCTGCAGCTGGGTGCCTTTGCCGGTGGCCCGGCTGCCTGCCCTTGGGCACACCACACCTGTTTAGGGTGAGGGGTTGGCTGGGTGTTTTAAAGTTAAATGTCTCCCTACACTGAAAACAAGTACAATAAATAGCAGATTTTGCACTATAGCCACAAATCAGCCATTTCCTCAAGTACTTTGATTTGCCAGAGGGAGTCACTAGTGCGGACACTGAGGAGCCCCAAATGAGTCAAGCTTTGTATCAGTCTATGGGATGTTTTTCTTTTTGCCAGGACTGAAGAACTGTAGGAGTGATGTTATGTGATGGTTTGTTTTTTTTTCTTGTCACCATTTCTTGTGGTGACAATCACAGCATGAAGCCAGAAAATCCAGAGCAGTATTTAACTCCTCTGCAGCAGAAAGAAGTTACAGTACGGCATTTGAAAACAAAGCTGAAGGAATCTGAGAGCAGACTTAAAGAAAGGTATATTTCACTTCAGAAATCAGAGTCAGAAAGATTTATGCAGGAGCATTTAGGGGTGGGAATCCTGAATGTTTTTACTCATTTCTTGGCCACATAAAGTCTTCATTAAGAAATTTGAAATGTGATCAATCTGATTTGGTTGGTTTCAGATATTTCAGGTTTCATAGCGTGCTCCGTGAATACGTACCATGCAGTTTAGTTATGAATATGGCTGTCTCTTTTTCCCTTTTTTGAACTTCCCTAGCAGAATATTTTTAAAGGGTCATTTTTTACCAGTCTGATTTAGCATTGAGACCTTTTCTACATAAACCAGTTTCTACCTGCAAGCATGTCTTAGCTTAGTCTCCTGTTCTGCCTTACGCAGTGAAATATGACTACAGCTGTCCCCCTTCTCCCCTAATGAAAGAAAAGCTCTTACACCAACCAGTGTGCCCGCTTGTGGTTTTGTCGCTTAGATACTGAATTTTTTGCAAGAGCCCTTTGTATGGATGCTGAGCAAAGAAGCGACAACGTGCATTCCACAGCAACAGACGTCATCTCTTTTGCTAAAGCTGCACTCTGAGAGCTGGCTCTCCAGCACACACAGCCCAAGCGGGCACAAAGGGGTGTTTGAGTGGAGCCCCAAGGCACAGTCCCAGGGACCCCTTGGACCAGCTCGGGATAGCCCAACCTCTGCATCTGGGAGGGCTGGATCTCAGTAAGGGCCCCCTCTCCCCACTTGCTTGCAAGTCAAGGCAGCAGCCTCTGGCTCCACGCTGGGCTGGGTGGGTGCAAAGCAAGCCAGGTGCCTGCAGCCCCGAGCCCTCCTGCTGTCTGAGGCCAGTGTTGGCTCTGGCTGTACGTGACGAGTTGCTGGCAGGCACGGGGGACGCATCCAGGCAGCAGTTCCTCATTTCACAGAATCACAGAATCATTAAGGTTGGAAATGACCTGTAAGATCATCAAGTCCAACCATCAACCCCACACCACCATGCCCACTAAACCGTGTCCCACAATGCCACATCCACACATTCCTTGAACACCTCCGGCGATGGTGACTCCACCACCTCCCTGGGCAGCCTGTTCCAATGCTTCACCACTTTCTCAGTATAGAAGTTTTTCCTAATATCCAACCTGAACCTCCCCTGGCGCAACTTGAGGCCATTTCCTCTTGTCCTGTCACTCGTCACCTGGGAGAAGAGACCAACACCCACCTCACCACAACCCCCTTTCAGGTAGCTGTAGAGAGCGATGAGGTCTCCCCTCAGCCTCCTCTTCTCCAGACTGAACAACCCCAGCTCCCTCAGCCGCTCTTCATCAGGCTTGTGCTCCAGACCCCTCACCAGATTCCTTGCCCTTCCTTCTCTGGGCACGCTCCAGCACCTCAATATCTTTCTTGTAGTGAGGGGCCCAAAACTGAACACAGCATTCGAGGTGTGGCCTCACCAGCACCAAGTACAGAGGCACGATCACCTCCCTGCTCCTGCTGGCCACACTATTTCTGATACAGGCCAGGATGGCGTTGGCCGCCTTGGCCACCTGGGCACACTGCCGGCTCATCTTCAGCCGGCTGTCGATCAACAGCCCCAGGTCCTTTTCTGCCGGGCAGCTTTCCAGCCTCCAGCTTTCCATTTCCTCCAGAGTGAGGCAGTAGGTGAGATGTTAAGCGCTGCACTGGTTGGACCTTACCTAGAGCCAGCACTTGCACCTCAGTATGTCCAGGATCAGAGCACAGCCCACAAGGCTGCTGGCTGTGTGGCGAGGTCGGTGACTCTAGTTAGCAATCAGCCGGCGTGTCTGGGCAGCCGACTTACATCTCTGCCAGCTCCGTCGAAGGCAGCAGCAAGTGCTGCATGGAAAAACTTGCTTCTTTCTTGGAGCATCTCTGCAGCATAGCCATCCCAGTGCAGTGGAGCCTCACGTTGACTCTTTAACTGACCGGACAGCAGAAGCGTTATAACTTTTTTATTTTGCTACAGGGAAGTGGAAATAGAAGAACTCAAAGCTCAGCTGGGACGGATGAAGGAAGACTGGGTTGAGGAAGAGTGTCATCGTGTGGAGGCAGAGCTGGCCGCCTTGGAAGCAAGAAGGGAAGTTAAACAACTCAAGCAGGTTATTGAAAGCATGAAAAACAGCTTGGCTGAGAAAGACAAAAAAATGCAGCAATACTTCATAGCCATTAGCATTGAAAACAAGAAACTGGAGTCTTTGCTGCAGAGCATGGAGATGGCTCAGAGCAGCTCTGTGAGAGATGAGCAGTGCCTGGAGCACAGGTGTGACTCAGAGGGGAAGCCGTTGGTGTTGTGTGCCGCAATGCCAGACAGCCTCACCACAGAGGACCAAGCTCTGGAGGAGGTGGCAGATAGTGGGCTGCTTCTTAATGAGGGCACAGCTAATGGGACTGATTCCTGTGAAGACAGTTTGACCACCATAACCTCTGAGTTGAGTGATCCAGCTCCCTCCAGTTCTGCTGTGACTCAAGAGATGCTTGCAAGTGTTCTGGATGAGAAAGTAACTTCTTTCCAGGAGGAGGAAAAAGTCAGCAATGTGATGGTGGAACAGGCCATCCAGACTGACGTGGTGCCATCTAGCCTAGATGTGGAGCAGCTCATTCAAAACATCTTCAGAGCTCAAGACGCCTGTCCTCTAAGCCCACCGTCTTCACTGAAGGAACTGGGTGAATTTTCTCCTGGAAGGTTCAGTGACTCTGGTATCGTAGTGGACTTAACTCCAAGTCATCTAAACGCTGCCATCCTTTTGTCTCCTGTGGAGTCTCCCTGCAGGAAGGTGGAGCACGGAGTTAATGAAAACCATTTCGTGAAAGAACGTGATTTTACAGAACCTCATGATGATGAAGCCTTTGGGTATGTCAAGACAGGAATAAAGAAGAGATACTTTAGCAGCCCCTGTTGTACCAACTATCCTGTGGGCTTTCCGTACTCGGAGAGGAGGAACAGATCCCGTTTACAGTATTGGAGCATTGTTTTGTGTTTGCGGCCTGGTGGCCCTGCACTCTTTACACCATACACCCTTCAAGATGAGAACCTGAAGTCCACTCCATCCCTGGGCACCGGCTGGCTGAGGCAGAGAGAAAGAGGGATGAGAGAGATCGTAAAATGTTATTGTCTATTCTGGTAGTCCACCATTTTGCTCCTGACTATTTGATTGGCACTATAAATTGTTTTGAAAACATGATTCTTGTTTCAAAATGAAAAAGCTGAACGCTGTAGTTCCACAAGATGGTTTTAACTGGTGTTTTTAACAGTACTGCTGCCTACAGAAATAGTCTTCCTGCTCCCAGGCACTGTGTCCCTCCCCTGTGCTGGTGTCTTTCTGGTGCCAGCACATCTGCACAGTGAACATGACCAGGGAAATCAAGGAGAATTACAGCTAGCGCTCTGCCATGTTTGTTTGCTGAATTAGCTTGAAGGTCAATCAGTTTCCCTGGCCGGTTCACTGAGCAAACGTACAAGTGCTTTGCACTGGCTCAAGGGTAGCAGGAGATGCGCATGGGAACAGATGGCCGGAGAAAGGTGGGGTATGTCTTTAGGCAGCACTAACCTGAAACATTTGTGAAACTACAGTGTTAAGTGAGGGACGTGGAGACTGGTTCCCACTAAGGGTATCACTCATGTACTCCAGAAAGGCTGCTAGTGTTTACAATTTGTTGTCCAAAGAGTCAATTCAATTTAGAGGTAAAACCCGTATTTCCCAGGAAGCTTCAAGCACATCATTCATGCCTGTCTCGTGTAGTGCTCTTAATCGTTGTTGGGAGCCTTCAAAAGTGTTACAATGCTAAGTATAGGTGTGGATACACTTTGAAGATTGATGTTGTTTTAAAGTCTTAATGAGTTGGAACCTGATAGTCATTTGAGCCCTTTGAAATACTTTGTATAAATGTGTGGTGTTTTAACTTACTGTTTGTTTAATCGCTTTATTGTAAATTGCCTTTATAATCACAAGTTCAGTAAAGCATGTTAAAAATGTTAAACATGTGTGAGTGTTTTCTTGTAGCAAAGCTATATAAAATAGACCGTCTCAGCTGAGCTATCAGGCACAGGCAGAGCTGGAGGGGGCACTGTGTCAGGGCATAAGGAACCATCAGGACCCGGAGAACACCTCATTTCAGCTCCAAGCGTAAGCACTCAGCCAGAGAAAAAGGCTCCAGCCGGTCTGTGGACACACAGGCCACCCGCTCTGCCGCATCCACGCTGCATTGAAGATGCAAGTGACCTCATCTTTAACCCAATGCAATCTTCCAGAAGCTTGCAACTTCTCCTTTCTGCACTGCCAGGAGAGTATCAGTCTTCCTGGCATTTAACAGAAATCCAGAAGGCCTCGTTTAACCCGGCCGAGAGGCATGCAGTCTCCATGTGCCCAATGAGATGCCACTGTGACCATCAAACCACGAATTCTCCGTGTCTCAAACTTGAGATCTGTGCCTAGGTCAGATGAGGGCAATGCTATCCAACAGATGAAATAGTGGAGTTTGTCTGGCTCCACCCAACCTTTCATCAACACCTTACCAAGAAGGTAATTCTTACTGTCTTGCTTGCTCAATTACTTCTCTTTTAAACAAAACTTGTGTCAGAACCTACTTATGACTTAGTTAAAATTTCTGGTTTTCTAGGCAGAGATGATCTAGGCAGATAGCTCCCCCCACCCCTTCCCATTCTTTTACAACTTCACTGTTCCCTGTGTTACAAATCTGTAATATAAAAACTCACCTACACACTGTACGTAGGTGAGCAGACACTTCTTTATTGCAGCGCTGGACGCACAGGGGATCGCTCCACCTCGTGTGCGTGCTTAGTTTCTCTGCTACAAAAGTTATATACAATCAAAGTATACATATTCATCACATTTCCAAGAAACAATTAACATACTCATACCATTTCTGAGAACTCATTAATATATGTAAATGCTCGTGACGCATGCGCCTCCAGGTACACAGGTGGTCGTCTAAGGTCCTCTGGTGGTCGTCCATAGTCTTCCTCATGGTGTCCTTTAGTTGAACCCAATCTTTGCGCCTGCTCAGGTTGGTTGTAAAATTCCATTCTTGGAATCTTCTTAAGTTTTCCTCGGTTTACTGGCCAGGCCTACAACTTATCATTCTCTTGACAAGCAAATTCTACCTATTCACGATGCTACATTGTTCAACAGTTAGTTTATGATTAAATCACAGATAAATCATACCTAGTTACCTTCATACAGAATATATATAATTTAATTTTTATTAATCGCTCTCTGGATTATACCATTCTACCAATATCCATCCTTAAAACAATCAATGGTTATTTCTATTAATATTGATTGATTGGCATTCTTGATATTTGAATCAAGGTGGGAAAGGTAAGGAACTTTCCAAGCAGCATCACTGGTGCATATCAGGTCACATTGTCACAGGACTCAGATGAAACTTTTCAATTCTTCATCGTTCCATCTCGTTACTGTTAGTTCCTTAGTATGGAACAGCGACTCCCTGGTGAGGTTCCTATGGTTATTGTTTCTAACTTAGCAATCCTAACTTATGCCTTTGTATTTTATTATTTTATTTGTTAATCAAATTTAACCTTTCTATATGATCATATTTTGATTATTTTAGAAAATCAGAGTATTTACAACACCTGTATGCACAGGGACTAAGGCTCAGGCACAGAATTTGCTGCCTTCACTCATCTGTCACAAGATAGGAAATCCATACAACCTATGAATTCAGGGATAATAGCATCCACACAGCAGAAGATGGAGAAGGTATTCACCGAAGCTCTGAGCGGCACCTAAGAACCACAGGGACTCCCCTCTTCCTACACACTTTTCCTTCCCCCAGACATTAACTTTTCCTCTTCATTAAAGCACTGTTGCCTTCTACTGCATATTTACCTTGCACACTTTTCCAAGAGGAATTCCACCGTAAATACACGTAGTAAGTGTACAAAAATTGCATTTGAGAAAAGCTGTTAACTGAACTGAGTTTTCACAGTAGCTTTATGAACAGGAGGATGCAAATTTTTTTCAGTTATGCTACCTATGTAACGAGTATAAGGTGGGAGGATTTTTTTCCCTAACTGTAGGAAATAAAAGAATTTCTGCTAGAAATACGAATTTACCAATAGAAGTAAGTGGTTAAATCGCTCCCCTACATCCACAACATCAACCTTCCTCAGAAAGGAGCGGTGTGCACCACTGTTCTGTGGTGATGCCCCTGCTGGTAACCACTGCAGTGTTGTAAATGGCCATGGTAGCGCAGGAAGCTGCAAGTGACAAAGTGACAAGAAATCCACTTTAGTGTTCAGCTCTAACTTGTGCTCTACCATAGTGGCCTCTACCAGGAGTACATTTAGAGTTGCAGGTCAGCCATAACAAGTCATTTTCTTCTGCACACGTCACTATGATCTCCCATGGAAAATGGTGAAGTATTTAGAAACACTTTGATAAAAAAGCAAAAGCAGACATTCTTCATCAGGCAGGAAGCAAAGGGTTCTTTAAAACTCTTTAATGACATGTTTCAGGTAAGCACAGCTTCTCAGATTAATCTAGTCTTAGGCAGTAATATTTGTTCAAATACTGTACAACCTAAAGCCACTCAATTCTCAAAGATTCAGAGTAAGTGAGTCAGTGAGAGCACAGGACAGTTACAAGGCCTCGAGCCTATTTAGAAAAATCTATCGAATGCTTTGAGTAACACGATTATCCGTATTGTCACATTCAGACCAAAACAATTTGACTTGTCTAGAACATCGAGTTGTGTTCCCCCCGCTTTCCCTCAGCAGAGGCATCAGCAGCTCTCCTCTTTGTAACGCAAGTGCTACAAACATTTTCCTCATGGTCAGATGAGATGATAACTTCTAATATTCCCTTTCACGTGTTCAGGATCTGTGTTGTAGTCTATTGTTCACTACAAATATATACAAGGTATTTCTACTTCTCGTTTAGAATCACGGCTACATTTGATCCTCAAAGCTGAAGACCATCTGTGATCTCCCAAATACAATCCCCGCAGCACGCAGACATCAATCCGTCTTACCTGAAATTCTTATTCCGGCACCGGCAGAGGATGTGACCTGAGTAGCTGAGGTTTACAAGAAGTCTGTGCGCTCAACAGTGAAGTGACACAGGATATACGTCTGGACCCACGTCGCCTGAAAGGAAATGACTCGCCGCTAAAAGGCACAGAAGGGGTCCAGAATGGGACTTCAGTTTCGGGGGGGAGCGGGGTTTTTTTTTGGGGGGGTGGTGTTACACAAAGACGTACGTGTCCAGGGCCAGTGCCAGCAGAACACAAGCTGGCGAGATCTCTGTTTCAAACGTTTTTGAAGCCGTTTTCAGCACTAAAAAAGCATCGCAAACACACGTCGGTGAAGGATCCTTCAGAACCGATGACTGTCAACTAGCACTGCAGCCGTCAGTAACTAAGCGAAGTAAATCAGACACGAATTCCACACGCGGGACTTGAACTGGGGCTCCTCGCCCCGCGCACCCCCCCGCGAGCCAACCCGAGGGGTGGCCCGAGGGAAGGAGGCAGGGCCCCCCTTCTCTCCAGCACCTCCAGCCGGGGCTTCTTCCGCAGCCGCCCCCCAGCCCCGCGTCTGCTCCGCCCGCCCCCCCCGCCCCGCTCCGTGCGGAGAAGACCTTTCCCGGACGCCGTTCCCCCCCGGGAAGAAGCGGAGCCGAACCCCCGCGGGAAGGCGCCGCCCCCCCCCACCTCCGCCGAGCCGCGCCCGCCCCTCCCGCGCCAGGGAGGGCTCCGGCAGCGCCCCGCCGCCCTCAGCGCGGGCCGGGGGGCCCGGCGGGACCGGCCCTCCGCGGCGGGGCCCCTCCTCGGGGGCGGCTCTCCCCCCTCGTCGGGGCCGGCGGGAGGCGCTCGGCAGCGCCCGGCCGTGCGGGAGGGCAGTCTGCGGACCCCCCGCGAGGGGTTCCGCGGCCCGGGGGGAAGCGCCGGGAGGGCAGCCGGCAGCCGGATCCGGTCCCTTGGCCAAGGGGGGAGTGGGGCGTGAAGGGGCGTGCTGGGTCACCCCTCCTCCCCTGTCTTTAATGCACAGCTTTAACTCCCTTCCACGTACCCACCTCCGCCGGAGCTTCACCAGAGGTTGATCCCAGCGATTAGATCTCTTGTTGTCCAGGCACTCGTGTGCAGGAACTCTTATTCTCTTCTTTAGGAACTCTTCTTTAATCTGGTGGGTTTTTTTCCCCACCCTCCATTCCACCCTGAGCTGAGAGACTGTGGTCAGGCACTGGTCACACAATTTTATTTTAAAAAGAAACGGAAATCATCCATGGAACACCGAGGAGTTCAGAGCTTGTGAGGTGTGGAGCACGGTGGCGAGCTGAGCTTTTACCGTTTTCTTCTTTGCAGGAAGAACTCGCAGCACAAGGTAGAACACAAGCGCCGTGCACCTCCAGGTAAGCCAAGTTGTTTAATACAGCTCAAAGGTGTGGGGGGGGGAACCAACCCCAACCCAGCAACGGATCGAAAAAATGGGAATGAAATGCTTTCAGCTGCTGTAAGTGAAGAACACTGCATTTGCAGCTTACTGCGTATTACGCTGCGCTCTCGCTTGTCTGAAGGTTGAGGTCTCGCCCTTGTCTGCGATGAGGTTGCTTGGCCGCTGCGAACTTGCGCTCGCTTTGTGAAATGTTTTTCAGCTGCAGTGAGACACAACTGATGTGGTTTGTCCGCTCCTGTGTCTTACGTATTGACAAAAAAGCTGTGTGGCAAGTGGATATTTTCATGAGTTTCGTAGGTTTTGTTGAGAATTAAAGATGGTATAGTGTGGTATTACCGGATCTCTGTATTCTGCTTCCCCCCGTTCAGAGCTGGAGTCTCGCAGTGAAAACAGAGAATATATTCAGGTGTTACTGAAGTGTTTCTCAGCATTTCCAATGGACACTTTGCCTTTTTTGGTGCTTTTTCTTGATGATTGGACTTGGAGGTTTTTTCCGCTTGAAATCCCGATGCAATAAACAATTCAGAGCGGAGCAGAGCCGTCATGGCAATTTAATGATAATGTGCTTTACTGCAAAGAATCGGGATTATGACATTATTAAGGAGAAATTGCACCCAGGCGGCGCCCGCCCCCCGCCCCGGCTCCGTCCCCGTCCCCGCCCGCAGCCCCGTTATTACAAACTGCTGCGAAACGAGGAAAAGCAAATGCACACGCCGGTGCGCGCGCGCGGTGCCCACCCGGGACGTGGCGGGTCGCCGGCGGGACGCTCCCCACCCCGCTCCCCGCAGCGGGGCTCGGCGGCGGCGGAACCGCCTCCCGTGGGAGATGCTCCGCGTCCCGGGGCTGGAGCCAGCCGGGCGTCCCCGGCCAGGGCCCCCTCGCTCCGGGAGCTCCTGCGGGGGGGCGCGTTTGGGGTCGGCAGCCGGGGGCCTCTTCCACCCGCTTCGGTGCCGCCGCACGGGTGGGCGTGGGGCAGCAGCCCCGGGACAGCCGCTGCGGACCCCTCTGTCCCGGGAGGGGCGGGGAGGGGCGGGCCGGGACCGCCGCGCCTCTGCCCTGCGCCCGCCGGGGTCTCTCGGTCCCGCCGGCTGCCGCCCAGCGAGGGGGGTTCGGCGGAGCTCGGCAGGGGTGTCCCGGGACCCGCCCGAGGAGAGCTCCTGCGTGGGCAGCGCCCGGGCCGGTTCGCCTGGGCGGGGGCTGCGGCACCGGCACCGGGCCCGGCCCAGACCCGCCCCGCCGAGTCCCGCCGAGTCCCGCTGAGTCCCGACGAGCCCAGCCGAGCCGAACCGGGCACAGCCGGGCCCAGCCGAGCCCCCCCGGCCGGTCGGGGCGCAGCGGCAGGGGCGGGCGGGGCGGGCAGCGTTGCCCGCGGGCGCGATGCCGTTCCTCCCGCCGCAGGCGATGGCGGGCAGGAACCGGCCCCTCGGCACCGCGCACCGGGCGCTGCAGCTCCGCGTCCTGCCCCGCTCCGGCGGGGGTGGGGGGGCAGGACGCTGCCGGGGGCCGGGGAGCGCCCCGGGGGTCCCCGTGTCCCGGGCGGAGACAAGGACGCCGAGGCCGAGGGGCCGAGCCGGCTGCCGCCGTCCCGGCGCTCCCCGGAGGCGCACGGTGCCGGCCGGGACGAAGCCCGCGCCGGCCCTCGGCCGCACCCGCGGCAGACTGCGCCCGGTGCTCGGCGCTGCCGGCCGGCCCGGCCCCGCCGCCGGGCTCGGTAGCCAGCCGGGCTCGGTAGCCTTCCGGGCTCGGTAGCCAGCCGCGCCCGGGCTCGCCCCGCTCCCGGGGGCGCGCCCCGCTCGGGAAGCCCGGCCCGGGCCGGCCCCGGGAGGGGACCGGCTCGGGAGCGTGTTCCTGCTGCCGCCGCTCCCGCCCGTCCCCCGCGCAGGTCTCCGCCGGGCTCTGCCCGACGGGACGGGACCCCTCGGGCTCCGTGTGCGCAGCCCTGCCCCGCACGCTGGGGACGGGCAGCAGCGCCATCCCGCTGCAGCTGCCGCGGGGACAGAGCCGCGGGGGGAGAAGGGGCGGGCGGGGGCGCGGGTGGGGGCCGCGGGAGGCGGCGGGGCCGGGCGGGCTGCGGGTGCGGTCCCTGTCCCTACACCGGGGCTCTTCGCCCGCTGTGCACAACGCCCGTCAGCACCGGGGGCCGAGACCTCGGTCCGTATCGCCGCTCTGCAGAGCGGGGGTGCCGGGCACTGCCCATCAGCCAGCGCACCCCTGGGACACACGGGGGTCCTTCGTAGGGAACAGCGACAAGGACAGAATCACATCGCAGTCACGGACTGGTCGCTCACACCAAAGTCCGTCTGCGCCTGTCTTCGTTTTAATGTCACTCGTTGCACTGAGGCGGACCTGTACTTGCACCTAAAATCTCCTCCGAGGGGTCCATTTTTTACTCTTAAAATCACTAACTGAGATTAGTTTAGGATCCCAGTCTTGATGAAATCCCAGACTCCTTCTCCACAACAACTCCCACGTCCCCACACGCCATCGCACACACTCAGTAGGTTGTTGCTGTTACAGGACATCTTGAAAAACAAGGGTTAAAAGTAAGAGAGAAGAATGTAAAGAAGATACTTCATAACATCTGCGCCTGGCACTTAGACATATTAGACTGTCTTCACTAACTCTCTGCTAACTAGCAATAATGATTAGCACAAAGACGAATCGTAGAAAAATAGAATGACTGCCAAAATAGTGCCCTAGTGTTAACTCGTCTCATTATAATCTCATTCTAATGCTAAGGAACACACCTCCTAGCTAGAAAAGCCCCAACCCAATTAAGCCCCCCACTCTCTGAGCATGTGTGGTGAATTAAAAGAGAACTGTAACTTTAAGATGAAGTAAGAAAGGTATTAACCAAGAGTTAATTAAGGGGTAGCACCAGGAGGCGTAACTAACTTTGTTAACTGTTTTAAATACCTGTCGTGATTTTTACCCGGTGTGCATGTCAGGAGGAGAAATCCCCTTGCACCCGGGACCGCAATAAACCAATGTCAGCTTTATAACTCTGTGTGAGTTGTGAAGTTCGTTTCCGCGTGTCAATTTTGGCACCCCAGGTGGGACCCTCTCTGCCCGGCTGCGGGACCGGCTGAGAGGGGGACATCCTCGGCGCGCCCCGAGATTTCTCGCAGGACCTCCCTCGCTCGGCCGATCACTGCAGGGACAGACACGGACCATCAGCGGACCCGGTGTGTTAAGGGAGGGGAACCTGTAAGTCGTGAGGAGACGTCCTACGGGAGGTAAAGAGCGTTGTGCTCGCCCCGGGTGGGATTCGAATCCAGCAGTGAGGGCGCGGGAACCCCTGGATAGGGAAGTACGCGGGCGCGGGAATCCCTGGATAGGGAAGTACGCGGGGGGATGCTCTTCGCTGAAATTGCAGGAGTGAAGGATACCTACACGAACGCGGGAATCCCTGAATAAGGGAAGTACGCGGGGGTGCTGTCGTTTGTACCAACTATTATAACCCATGGGAACTGAAATTCGTATTATTGTGGCTCTAATTGGCATTTTATGATAGTCATTACAACCTATATACTTAGGAAGTTTTGTGCCCGGTACCGTGTATTCTGTGAAAAGTGCTTCATTATACAATTAATGTTGTTGTAAGTTGGGTGAGTGTTTGAGTGAGTGAGGCGCAGTCGGACTGCGGGGCGAGTGCGGAGTCCTGATCCGCGGTTCCGCGTTCTCTGCGAGGAGAGCGGCCGGAGACGGACGAAGCGTATGACGGACTGTGTTAATCGAACCGATTGTTAACCCTTATTGTCCTATACACAGATATCAGGAATTTTCATGCAACCCAATATATGTTTTTGAATGTTTTGGTTGTAAACAGAACGCTTGAGGACGTTTTGGGGACGAGACGATTTTTGGTGTAGTGAGTGTCAAGGAAATGAAATAAGATTGAGCGCTCAGGCCAGCTTAGGCAGGTGCTTTGTGGAAATATAAGAGGTAGAAGGAATCAGTAGGAATGTCTCTGGTATGTGTGTGTGGGGGGGAATGTAGATGTAGTGATGGGTTTATTTGGCGTGGAGCAAGGACGAGTGCCTGTCTGATTTGCCATTGGTGTTGCCTGTTTGTTAAGTGTTTGGAGTGTTTGTTAAGTGTTTGTTCGTGTTAAGTGTTTGGAGTGTCATTAAGTACATTTTTTCCTTTTCGGCAATTGTCTTGAATTTCGGTGCATTCGCTGTGGGGCGAGTACGCCCTTGCATCTTTTGCCTTGCATAGGGCAGTATTGCTGTCAGTTCAATCAGGTGGTGTTCTTAGGCTGAGGAATAAGCCCCTGCGGGCAGGGTGTTCATTATGGGAGGTAAACAAAGGGGCGGAATATTGAAAAGGAGCCCTCTAGGCTGTATTTTAGCTCACTGGGAGGAGGTAGGAGAGCTGCCAGGAGGAAGCGTGAGCAGAAAAACTTTAATAAAATATTGTCATCAATGGTGGCCTTTGTATAAATTGGATGATGAGGAGAAATGGCCCTTCAATGGAACCTTGAATTAGAATACCTTGGTGCAATTGATGTTGGTTTTGAGGGGGAGCCGGTACCGCGTTTCCCGGATGGGGGGAAGCAGGGAAACGTCCCCGCGGCCTCCCCCGGCTGGGGAGGGAGCTGGAGCCCAAAAAAACCGCTGTGACGAGGCCCGAGCGCGGTGCTGCGTGGTGTGTGCCCCAACCAGCGCCCAAGGGGGCCCCTCCCGCCTCAGCGGTGCTTCTCGGAGGCAGCAGCCCCGCTGCTCAGAATGACAGAGAAAGGGCAGACCCTGTCCTTGATTTTATTTTCTCAAGATGAAACCTATCAACCAAGCTTTAACACCTACGGATGATGATTTTGTAACGGTACAGGGAGCTACTGGCCAAAGTGAAAAGGGGTATTTTTTAAAAACCTCTTTACTTTAGATTGGGAAAAGAATTGGGAATACGCAAATTCTTATCTGTGCCTAACTCACCAAAACCTCTGTTGGGGTGAGACTTATTGGAACAACTAAAAGCGGAAATAAAATTTGAGAAAGGAATTAGTTAAGGCACTAATTATAAATGCATTAGATGCGGCTCAGACTAATGTTCTAAAGCACTTAGTTGTATCCAAGCTCAATTATGGATACAGACAATAGCAGCTGCAATCATTAGGGAAGGTGAAGACGGAATCCTACCAAAAGAAATCCGAAAGGTGATTTGGAATAACAAAACGGAATTCAAATATTTGCATTCAAATATTTGCGTTTGCAACTTTGTTAGTCTTACAGGATGTGATTTTAACTACACGGCTCCTGTTACTACTTATCAATTGCTACAATTTAATTATACATCGATTCAGGATATACAGCCCACCCCTATTGGAATGAATCTCACTCTAATAAGAAAACTATTGCATCATGAAAATTTAAAAAGGTTGTTAAAACAAGTTGAAGAAAGTGGAAGAAAGACTTTAATTACTGTCCATCATGATGCCGAGGAAATATACCAAGCAGTGGAACGAGTGAGGTCAGAGGGAGAGCACCATTGGTGGGATGTGTTTAGGGGTTATTCCCCGTCAGCTACCAAAATCTTGAACATAATGACCCACCCGGTGTTGGTCTTACTAATAGCTACGACAACATTAACAATAATAAATCTTATCCTTTGGTGTAAACTCAAGGAACTTATTGGGCAAGTATGGACACTAAAAATAATAATGAAACGTAACGAACCACTTTTAAAAGCCAAAGAATTTGCTTAGGGGAAAGAAAAGGGGGAAATTGATACAGGACGTCTTGAAAAAAAAGGGTTAAAAGTCAGTGAGAAGAATGTAAAGAAGATACTTCATAACAACTGCACCTGGCACTTAGAAATATTAGAGATAAAGACTGTCTCACTAATTCTCTGCTAACTAGCAATAACGATTAACACAAGGACGAATCGTAGAAAAATAGGATGGACTGGCAAAATAGTGCTCTACAGTTAACTCGTCTCATTATAATCTCATTCTAATGCTAAGGAACACACCTCCGAGCTAGAAATGCCCCAACCGAATTAAGCCCCCTACTCTCTGAGCATGTGTGGTGAATTAAAAGAGAACTGTAACTTTAAGATGAGGTAAGAACAGTATTAACCAATAGTTAATTAAGGGGTAGCACCAGGAGGCGTAACTAACGTTGTTAACTGTTTTAAATGCCTGTCATGATTTTAACCCGGTGTGCATGTCAGGAGGAGAAACCCCCTTGCACCCGGGACCGCAATAAACCACTGTCGGCTTTATACCTCTGTGTGAGCTGTGAAGTTTGTTTCCGCGTGTCACCGCCCCCTCGAAGGCCCTCGCACAGCACCGTCCTCTTCGCCAGGACGCGTGTCCCAGCGACCGGGGTGAGTCCCCGTCCCCGTCCCCGGGGACACCCGAACCCCCTCGCTATGGCGCGGTCCCAGACACGGCAGGAGGGGCGGCCGAGGGGGTGCGGTGCCTCCGCCCGGCAGAGTGGCGGGCGGGTCCCGCAGGAGAGAGCTGCTTCCAGCACCGCGGGAAGCTCCCCCGGAGGGGCCTGGGGCCGCTGCCCGGCTGTGGCGGAGAGGCGCGGGCCGTGGCCGGGGCGAGCTGCCCCGCAGCCGGCCCGGCCCGCAGCGGAGCGGAGCGGAGCGGCAGGTCTGGGCGCAGCGGGGGGCTCCCGGGGCGGGAAGCGCCCGGGCCGCGGAGAGAGCCGCCGGCAGCTGCCGCCAGAGCCGGGGCGGGGCCGGGGCGGGGCCGGGGCGGGGCCGGGGCGGGGCCGGGGCGGCGGCGGGCGGTCGCCCCGCGCTGTAACGGACAGGAGCGGCCGGTGGCCGAGGGGAGCCGCTCCGGAGCCGGCCCGGCCCGCAGCGGAGCGGAGCGGCAGGTCTGGGCGCGCCGGGCCGCGGCCGCCCCCGCGGCTCTCGACAGCGGCCGGGGCAGCGCTGGCGCCCGGAGCGGGCGAGGCCGGCGTGGCAGCCGGGAGGAGCTCGGCTGCGGTGCCCCGCCGGCAGAAAGCCGCGTCCTCTGCGCTCGCCAGGCCGGCGGCGGCAGCCGGAGAGAGCCCCCCCGAGAAGGGGCAGCCGCCCGGGCCTCGGGCTGCCGGGCGTGCCGGAGCCTGGGGCTGGTGCCGGCGGGCGGGAGCGAGAAGAGCTGCGGAGGGGTGACCCAGCGGAGCGCCTGCTCGGCCCGGTGGGAGAGCTGCGGGGGGAGGTAGGAAGGTGGGGGGGCGTCGGGGGGCTGAGACGGAGCTGGGCTGGGGGAGCCGCGCGCTGGAAGGAAACAGACGGAGCCGGTCTGTTAATACACGTCTCTGTGACTCCTGCCCCCATCACAGTTTGGGGTTTTTTGATAATGGGATGGCCTACACGGCACCAGGCCAGCTGGGGTCGGATGGGATTTCTCAAAGGGGGAAGAGGGTCTTTGCTGCCGAGCTAGCGGGTCTCATTGACAGAGCGTTAAACTAGACTTGGAAGGGGAGGGAGATGATATCAGGCTTGCCCTGACAAGCTGTGGGATGACACGCCAAGGTTAGCGGGACAGGGTGCTAGCGAGGGCCCTCGGCCTGTTGCTCTGAGATGTGCTGGGTACAGGGCAGCAGACGTGAAGTCTTACAGAGATGAGCCGGGGGGCTCCTGAGGTCATAGGAGCCAAGAGGGAAACAACAGTGAAATCACAGAGTCATAGAATGTTGTGGGTTGGAAGGGACCTTTAGAGGTCATCTAGTCCAACCCCGCCCCTGCCATGAGCAGGGACATCTTCAACTAGGTCAGGTTGCTCAGAGCCCCGTCCAAGCTGACTGTTTCCAGGGATGGGGCATCTACCACCTCTCTGGACAGCCTCTGCCAATCCCTCACCACCCTCATTGTAAAACATTCCTTCTTATATCAAGTCTAAATCTACCCTCTTTTACTTTAAAGACATTACCCCTTGTCCTATCGCTACAGGCCCTGTTAGAAGTCTCTCCCCATCTTTCTTATAAGCCCTTTTTAAGTACTGAAAGGCCACAAGAAGGTCTCCCTGGAGCCTTCTCTTCTCCAGGCTGAACAACCCCACCTCTCTCGGTCTTTCCTCATAGGAGATTTGTTCCTCCCTCTGACGTTTTTTTTGGCCCTCCTCTGGACCTGCTCCAACAGGTCCGTGTCTTTCCTGTGCTGAGGACTCCAGAGCTGGACGCAGTATTCCAGTTGGGGTCTCGCCAGAGCGGAGTAGAGGGGCAGAATCACCTCCCCTGACCTGCTGCTCACGCTTCTTTTAATACCTCAAAGGAATTAATGTGTGTTCCTCTGAGGAGGTGACATGCTGAAGTGCCTCTGCACCAATGCACGGAGCATGGGCAGCAAACAGGAGGGGTTGGAAGCCACCGTGCTGCTAGAAAGCTACGACCTAGTTGCCATTACTGGTGGGAGGAACTCCATGACTGGAGTGGGGCTATGGATGGCTACAGGCTGTTCAGAAGGGACAGGCAAGGAAGGAGGGGGTGAGGGCTTGCCCTCTATGTCAAGAAATGGATAGATTGTGAAGAGTTGTCTCTGGAGAATAGCCACGAGCAAGTTGAAAGCCTGTGGGTGAGAATTAGAGACTGAGGAAACAAAGGTCACCTTATGCTTGGTGTCTACTACAGGCCAGCAGATCAAGGGGAGCCTATTGACAAAGCCTTCTCACTCCAGCTACAGGAGGCATCGCACTCGCAGGCTCTCGTCCCGCTGGGGGACTTCCACCACCCCGACATCTGCTGGAAAAGTAGCACGGCGAGCTGTAGGCAATGCAGGAGACTCCCGGAGAGCACTGAGGATAACTTCTTAAGCCAGGTAATGGACAGCATGTCGTGGATGGCATGATAGATGCACTTTGCTCCTAAGAGAGAAGCAGCAATATGTTTATTGATATCAAACTTTGTTAAATTGCTGTTCCATAGTAAATGTGACAATGGTTTAACAAGATTCGATGGCAAGGGACACTTGATTATTTACTGCATAGAGCTAGATGCAGCTGGATCCAAACTTGGTCTTGGACTTGGTCAACGGTTTATGTCTAAAGGATTATATGTGCACAAGCAATCAAAGATATAATCTTAGTGAGGCTTACAAAGTTTAGCAAGCTATTAGTCACTTACCGAGGATCTGCTGTGGCAAGGACTCTCTCAACACCGAGGCGTAAGGGATCTCTGCGGCAGGCGTAACCTTGGGAGGCGTCCCTGCTCAAGGGGAGATCCCGTCGTGCAGCCCACTGCCGTGCAGGAGAGCTCAAAGGGCTCTTGGGCTGCTCACTATTTATGGGGGTAAGATGACTGACTCCTAGTGATATTTGCATACCGACCACAGAGATCTTAGTTTCTTTCTTCCAGATTTGGCTTGAGTGGGACTTTGACCAGCACTGTGGTTAGGTGGGCACATTGCCCACATCAACCCTTGGCTATTGTGTTGTTATCTGTCTCCCGAATCCACTTTGAGCCGGACGCAGCCATCACCACCAGATGCAGCCATCACGACCGCCACTGGTGGTTATCGATGGACCGCAAGACAGGGACTGAGGGAGCAAAGTCGCTCCCACTGTAAGAGAAGATCAGGTTCGTGACCACCTGAGGAACCTGGACGTACATAAGTCTATGGGACCTGGCAAGATGCATCCCGGAGTCCTGAGGGAATGGGCTGATGTAGTTGCCAAGCCACTCTCCATGCTGTTTGAAAAGTCATGGCAGCCAGGTGAAGTCCCTGGTGACTGGAAAAAGGGAAACATTGCACCCATATTTAAAATGGATCGGAAGGAGGATGCTGGGAACGACTGACCTGTCCGCCTCACCTGTGTGCCTGGGGAGATCATGGAACAGATCCTCCTAGAAGCTATGCTAAGGCACATTGGGGACAGGGAGGCGATTCGAGACAGCCAGCATGGCTTCACCAAGGGCAAGTCTTGCCTGACCAACTTAGTGGCCATCTATGACAGAGTGACTACAGCAGCGGACAAGGGAAGAGCTCCGGATGTCATCTACCTGGACTTCTGTAAGGCCTTTGACACAGTCCCCCACAACATCCTTCTCTCTGAATTGGAGATGGATTTGATGGAAGGACTGTCCAGTGGATGAGGAATTGGTTGGATGGTCGCATCCAGAGGGCAGTGGTCAACAGCTCAATGTCCGGATGGAGATCAGTGACAAGCGGTGTCCCTGAGGGGTCCATATTGGGACCAGTACTGTTTAATATCTTCATCAGTGACATAGACAGTGGGATCAAGTGCACCCTCAGCAAGTTTACAGATGACACCAAGCTGAGTGGTGCAGTTGACACGCCTGAGGGATGGGATGCCATACAGAGGGACCTGGACAAGCTTGAGAAGTGGGACCATGTGAACCTCATGAGGTTCAACAAGGCCAAGTGCAAGGTCCTGCACCTGTGTCGGGGCAATGCCCGGTATCAATACAGGCTGGGGGATGAATGGATTGAGAGCAGCCCTGCAGGGAAGGACTTGGGGGTACTGGTGGACGGAAAGCTGGACGTGAGCTGGCAATGTGCGCTCACAGCCCAAAAGCCAGCTGTATCCTGGGCTAGATCAAAAGCAGTGTAGCCAGCAGGTCAAGGGAGGTGATTCTGCCCATCCACTCTGCTCTCCAAAAGAGGAAAAACCATCTTGGGTAGATTCCTTGGAGGAGTGTGGGGCTGCTACCCTGGGTCTCAGGTCCCTAAAGCACACGTGAAAAAACTCCTGGAGATGCCTGGGAGGAGTCTTGGGCAGTTCCTGGAGGAGAGAGTTTCACCCAAAGGAGAAAAATATACTCTGGGTGCTTCCTTCGAGGAGTCTGGGGCTGCTACCCGGGATCTCAGGTTCTTGAAGCAGTGGTCAGAAGACTCCAGAAATTGCTTCGGAGGAGTCTGGGGTGGACCCGGAGGAGAGAACTTCCTCTAAAGAAGAAAAAATGTCTCAGGAAGCTTCCTTGGAGGAGTCTGGGGCTGCTACCTGGGATCTCACATCCCTAAAGAAGAGGTTAAAAGACTCTGGGAGATGCCTGGAGAACTCCTGAGGAGGAGGTGAAGGAGGAAGATTACGATGAGTTCTGAGGAGAAGGATGAGGCGGAGGAAGAGGAGAAGAACTCCTGAGGAGGAGGAGTAAGAGAATTCCTGAGGAGGAAGAAGAGGAGGAGGAGGCCGAGGACACCTGAGGACATGGACGGCTCCAGAAAAAAGGAGGAGGAGGACCCCTGAGGCGGAAGTGGAGGAGGAGGAAGAGAACGATGAGGAAGAGGATAACTCCTGACGACGAGGAGAAGGATTTCTGAGGAGGAAGAAAAGGAAACCTGAGGAGAAGGATTTCTACAGAGGAGGAGGAGGATGGGGAACACTCCTTAAGAGGAAGAGGAGGACTCCATAGAAGAAGGAGGAGGACTCAAGAAGAAGAGGACTCTGGAGGAGGAGGAGGAGGAGGAGGAGAAGGACTCCTATAGATGAGATAGAGGAGGAGGATTCATGAGGAAGGGGAAAAGGAGTCTAGAGGAGGAGGAAAACTCCTGAGGAGATGGATGAGGAAGAGGAGGAGGACTCCTGAGGAGGAGAATCTAGACAAAGAAGAGTCCTGAGGAGGAGTAGTAGGAGGACTCCTGAGGAGGATGACACCTCTAGAGTAGAAGGAGCACTCATGAGGATAAGGAGGAGGACTCCTGAGGAGCATAAGGCGAGCTGAGGAGGAAGAGGAGGTGGACTCCTAAGGAGGAGGTGAAGGAGAAGTCCTGAGGAGGAGATGGTGGAGGAAGAGGACTCCTGAGGAGGAGGAGGTGGTGGAAGAAAAGGACTCCTGAGGAGGAAGAAGAGAAGGAGGACTCCTGAGGAGTGCTCTTTGGGAGGAACAGGACTCCTGAAGAGTAGAACACTGTAGAAGGAGGTGTCGTGAGTAGTAGTAGTAGTAGGATTCCTGAAGAGGAGGACTGCTTAAGAGGAAGAGTAGGAAGACTCCTGAAGAGGAGAAGGAGTCCTCCTCTTGAGGAGGAGGTTTCCTTAGCAGGAAAAGGAGGAGGCTGAGTAGGAAAAGAAAGAGGACGACTCCTGAGGAAGAGAAAGAGAAGGAGGACTCCTGAAGAGGAGGACTCCTGAGGAGGACGAGGACTCCTGAAGAGGAGAATTCTGTACAAGGAGTCCTGAGTAGGAGAAGGAGGAGGAGTCCTGAGTAGGAGGAGCAGGAAGGCTCCTGAGGAGGACAACTTCTATTGAGTAGAAGAAGCACTCATGAGGACAAGGGGGAGGACTCCTGAGGAGGAGAAGGCCTCCTGAGGAGGAGAAAGAGGGAGGGGACTCCTGAGGAGGACGAGGAGGAGAATTCCTTAGTGGGAAGAGGTAAACTCCTGAGGAGGAGGTGAAGGAGGACTTCAGAGGAGGAGGAGGTGGATTAAGAAGATGACTCCTGAGGAAGAGGAAGGTAAGGAGGAGTTCTGAGGAGGAGTACTCCTGAGGAAGAGCAGGGCTCTTGAGGAGGAGAACTCTGTAGAAGGAGGCATCCTGTGTAGGAGGAGGACTCCTGAGGAGGAGGAGGCCTGAGAAGGAGGAGGAGGAGAAGAAAGAGGACTCCTGAGGAGGAGGAAGAGAAGGAGGAGGACACCTGAGAAGGAAGAGGAGGAGAAGAAAGAGGAGGACTCCTGAGGAGGAGGATACATGAGACGGAGGAGGAGGAGAAGAAAGAGGAGGACTGCTGAGGAGGAAGAGAAGGAGGAGGACTCCTGAGGACGTGAAGGAGGAATCCTGAGGAGGAGGAGAACTCTTGAGGAGAAAGAGGGAGTGGACTCCTGAGGAAGATGAGGAGGAGGATTCCTTAGCAAGTAGAGGTAAACACTTGAGGAGGAGGTGAAGGAGGACTTCTGAGTAGGAGGAGGTGGAAGAGGAAGAAGGTGCCTGAGGAGGAGGAAGATTAGAAGGAGTTCTGAGGAGGAGTACTCCTGAGGAAGAGCAGGACTCCTGAGGAGGAGAACTCTGTAGAAGGAGGCATCCTGTGTAGGAGGAGAAGTCCTGAGGAGGAGGAGGCCTGAGAAGGAGGAGGAGAAAGAGGAGGACTCTTAAGAAGGTGAAGGAGGAATCTTGAGGAGGAGGAAGAGATGGACTCCTGAACAGGAGGACTCCTGAACAGGAGAACTCCTCTAGGAGGAAGAGGACTCCTGAAGAGGAGAATTCTGTTGAAGGGGGAGTCCTGAGGAGGAGGAGGAGGGGAACTGCCAATGAAGAGGTGGAGAACTCCTGGACAGGAAGAGAACTTCTGAGGAGGACATAGGAGGAGGAAGAGAAGGAGGAGGACTCCTGAAGAGGAGCAGTCCTGAGCAGGATGAGGACTTCTGAGGATAATTATGTACAAGAGTGAGTGCTGGGTAGGAGAAGGAGGAGGATTCCTGAAGAGGAGGAGGTGGAAGAGGAGGACTCCTGAGGAGGCGGAGGAGTCCTGAGGGGGAGAAGGAGGAGAAGTCCTGATGAAGTAGTGTAAAACTCCTGAATAGGAAGAGAACATCTGAGGAGGACATAGGAGGACTCCTGAGGAGGAGGAAGAAGAGGAGGAGGACTCCTGAAGAGGAGGACTTCTGCGGAGGTGAAGGAGGACTCCTGAGGAGGATGAAGAGAAGGAGGAGGACTCTTGAGGAAGTGAAGGAGGAATCCTGAGGAGGAGGAGGAGAAAGATGACAACTCTTTAGGAGAAGAAGGAGGAAGACGAGGAGGACTCCTGAGGAGGAGGAAGACGAGGAGGACTCCTGAGGAGGAGAGTCTAGATAAGGAGGAGACCTGAGTAGGAGGAAGGCTCCTGAGGAGGACAACTCCTATTGAGTAGAAAAAGCACTCATGAGGACAAGGGGGAGGACTCCGGAGGAGGAGAAGGTCTCCTGAGGAGGAGGAGGAGAACTCTTGAGGAGAAGGAGGGAGTGGACTCCTGAGGAGGATGAGGAGAATAATTCCTAAGTGGGAAGAGGTAAAGTACTGAGGAGGAGGTGAAGGAGGACTTCAGAGGAGGAGGAGGAGGTGGAGGAGGAAGAGGACTCGTAAGGAGGAGGAAGATAAGGAGGAGTTATGAGGAGGAGTACTGCTGAGGAAGAGCAGGACTCCTGAGGAGGAGACCTCTGTAGAAGTAGGCATCCTGTGTAGGAGGAGGAGTCCTGCGAAGGAGGAGGAGGAGAAGAAAGAGGAGGACTCCTGAGGAAGAGAAAAAGAAGGAGGACTCCTGAAGAGGAGTAGTCCTGAGAAGGACAGGACTCCCAAAGAGGAGAATTCTGTACAAGAAGGAGTGCTGGGTAGGAGAAGGAGGAGGATTCCTGAGGAGGAGGAGGAAGACGACTCCTTAGGAGAAGAAGGAGGAAGAAGGGGATGACTCCTGAGAAGGAGGAGGAGGAAGAGGAGGACACCTGAGGAGGAGAATCTAGACAAGGAGGAGACCTGAGGAGGAGGAAGGCTCCTGAGGAGGACGACTCCTATTGAGTAGAAGGAGCACTCATGAGGACGAGGGGCAGGACTCCTGAGGAGGATAAGGTCGTCTTCTTCTGAGGAGGAGAATTCTTGAGGAGAAAGAGGGAGTGGACTCATGAGGAGGACGAGGAGGAGACTTCCTTAGTGGGAAGAGGTAAACTCGTGAGGACGAGGTCAAGGAGGACTTCTGAAGAGGAGGAAGTGGAGGAGGAAGAGGACTCCTGAGGAGGAGGAAGAGAAGGAGGAGTTCTGAGGAGGAGTACTCCTGAGGAAGAGCAGGACTCCTGAGGAGGGGAACTCTGTTGAAGGAGGCATCCTGTGTAGGAGGAGGAGGAGTCCTGAGGCAGAGGAGGATTCCTGAGGAGGACAAGGAGATGAGCTCCTGATGAAGGTGTGGAAAACTCCTGAAGAGGAAGAGAACATATAAGGAGGACATAGGAGGACTCCTGAGGAGGAGGAAGAGAAGGAAGAGGACTCCTGAAGAGGAGGACTTCTTAGGAGGTGAATCAGGGGGACTCCTGATGAGGAGGAAGGGAAGGAGGACTCCTGAAGAGAAGTCCTCCCGAGGAGGACAAGGACTCATGAGGAGGAGAATTCTGTACCAGAAGGAATCCTGTGTAGGAGAAGGAGGATGATTCCTGAGGAGGAGGAGGAGGAAGATGACTCCTTAGGAGAAGAAGGAAGAGGAGGAGGACTTCTGAGGAGCAGAATCTAGACAAGGAGGAGTCCTGAGTAGGAGGAGGAGGAAGGCTCCTGAGGAAGATGACTCCTATTGAGTAGAAGGAGCAGTCATGAGGACAAGGGGGAGGACTCCTGAGGAGAAGAAGGCCTCCCTCAGGAGGAGGAAGAGAGGTCTTGAGGAGAAAGAAGGAGTGGACTCCGGAGGAGGAGGAGGAGGAGGAAAATTCCTTAGCAGGAAGAGGTAAACTCCTGAGGAGGAGGTGAAGGAGGACTTCAGAGGAGGAGGAGGTGGAGGAGGAAAAGGACTCCTGAAGAAGATAAGGAGGAGTTCTGAGGAGGAGTACTGCTGAGGAAGAGTACTGCTGAGGAAGAGCAGGACTCCTGAGGAGGAGAACTCTGTTGAAGGAGGCATCCTGTGTAGCAGGAGGCCTGAGGAGGAGGAGGAGGAGAAGAAAGAGGAGGACTCCTGAAGAGGAGGACTCCTGAGGAGGTGAAGGAAGAATCCTGAGGAGGAGGAAGAGATGGACTCCTGAGGAGGAGGAGGAAGACTCCTGAGCAGGAGGACTCCTCTAGGAGGAAGAGGAGGACTCCTGAGCAGGAGGACTCCTCTAGGAGGAAGAGGAGGACTCCTGAGCAGGAGGACTCCTCTAGGAGGAAGAGGAGGACTCCTGAGGAGGAGAACTCTGTTGAAGGAGGAGTCCGGAGGGGGAGGTGGACTCCTGAGGAATAGAAGGAGGCGAACTCCTGAAGAAGAGGTGGAGAACTCCTGAATGGGAAGAGAACTTCTGAGGAGGACATAGGAGGACTCCTGAGGAGGAGGACTGCTATAGAGGAGGAGGAGGAGCAGGACTCCTGAGCAAGATGAGGACTCCTGAAGAGGAGGAGGAGGAAGAGGAGGCCTGCTGAGAATAACGGCTTCTGAGGGTCAGGCGGAGGAAGAGGAGTAGGGCAAGGTCTGCTGAGGAGGAGGAGAAGTCAAGAGGAGGACTCCTAAGGAGGAGGAGAAGGTGTGGAATTTGGATAATGAGGTGGGATTCCTGTGCACAAAGAGCCGTTAAGACTGACCTTGCTATCTCCAGGCGGGGAGTGGAGACCCGCCTGGCTAACACAGGGTGCAGATAAGGAGGGGGCCCTGTGGAGGCAGGACAGCCCTGCTTGTGGTCAGCAAAGAGAGCAAGATAACAGAAACCTGAATGGTTCTTTGTTTCTTCCAAAGGCTTCGTGTCCGATCACTGACCTTTGCCTCATTACCGGTGAAATGCATATTACAACTCACACCCCTGCATATGCTAATGAAGATTACAAAGATCATGCTAAACATGTACGACTATAGCACTCGTTTCTCCACCCAAATCATGCTACATGTCACATAGTGGGGGTGGGTGGGGGTGGGTGGGGAACCTCGTAGTTCTGGGGATAAAAGAGGGAGAAAATGATTGTTGAAGTGGGAGAGAAGAACGTCGATACCTGACGGAGCAGTCGACGGGCTGTGTTCTCTTCCCCCACCCCAGGCAGGGACGCCTCTCTGGGTACGCGCTGCGCCTCCCACCCTCTGGGTGAAAGTTATCCCCGGGTTCTTGTATTACTGTCAAGTTTGTTAGCAATATTAACCTTAATTAGTAGCACTATTGTAGTTAGTGAATTTATCAACGGCAATCTCGAACCTGTTGTGTTGCTTTCAAAAAACTAACTGCGCTCTTTGTGCACCTGCTCACTGCAAGTCCTTTTGCTGGGCTCTGATAAACGAATCAGTGAAAGTCCTGGGGCTCTGACAGACAAATTTTGAAACTACATTCCTTTTAACGCGACAGTAAAAATTGGCGTCATGGACAGCATTGCTATGGATAAACTGCTACAAAAATATAAATGTGCACCGTCCCACACGGGACTAGAGTCAGCCCAGAAATTCTGGAAAGATGAAAATAAACTAATAGAGCGAATCGAACAGTGCAGGAGTGAGCAGAAGGTTAAGGATGGTAAGGGTAAAGGAATTGTTTGCGCTATTTTAGGAGCTTGTTTATTGTGTGCGCAGAAGGAGGCTAAGGAGTTCCTGCCTCCCGAACGAACTGCAGATGTGGAATGTTACCTTAAAGTCATGCAATGATGTGTTACAGAAATCACTACATTTTGAACGTGAACTGTTAGGAAGGCAAGTAGATACCCTCCTAATAGAAATGCAAATTTAAAGAAGTAAAATGAGCTGCTTAAGACACTATTGTTGGCTGTTGGTGAAAAAAACTATAGAAAGTCCATTTCGGGAAAAGTTGCGCTCTGTGCTGGAATCAATGCAGACAGCTAGCGATCCCACAGTGCAGATCCGCAAAATTGTTCGGCACGCTGACCCTGAAACGTGGGATGGAGATACCTGGTATGATGATGATGATTCTGATGAACCAGGGGAGGGTTCCAATTAGGATTATACCCCAGAGCCGGTATCCAGATGGCCGCTTATTAAAACTGAAGTCACAAATGAGGGGAGGGACGATGTTCGTACCACTATGCGAACTGTCCCATGGACAGTTCCTTGTTAAGGAGCTCCCCAATGTCAGCCCCTATTGATCCAGCTAGATTGACCCCCCTTATCCGTACACTCCCAGATAGTCTAAAGATGCATGTGGCAAATGTGCAAGATCACAAACGGGCCACCCACAATGCTGGGCAACAGGGTGGTGCACGACGAAGACAGGCAGAACAGGTTCGTGCAACTACTTGGGGGGAGTTTGTTCAGGAATTGGTAGATTATGGACGCAGGATGGACTGGGTCTATTTGACTGTCGAGAGGCCCCACAACCACCCCCCTCACTGAGTCCGTCAAGTCCATACTCCTAAGCCAAAACCTGAGGTCAAAACTAAATTTGGTAAGGAGCGCGATGACCTCTGGCAACAGGCTGTGGCGATAGGAGTGCCTCGACGGTTGTTACACGGCTCACGCACTGCTGATCTCCGAGCTCTGGTAAAAGTGCTGAGCAGGAGAAGGGACTCGCTCCAGGGAGGTTGGTCCCAAAGGAGACCTTTGGCCCCTGACAAACCCCCACCCTCAGCGCCACAGAGGGATTTGATTGGTGTGACAGATAATGTGTCAAAAAACGCATGTCCCTCGGGAGAACAGTGAGCCATCCTGCCCGGAGGGTGTTGGCTACGCAGCAGCTCTTCCAGGAAACATCAGGAACCAATTATTGCTATACCAGTGGGACCCCGGAGAGTTTTTGTAGATTTTCTTATTGATACTGGCACCCAAATATCAGTGATTACTAAGGAGATGGCAGAACGCCTAAATGTCAAACCTGGCCACTGCAAACTAAACTTCGCTGGGATTGATGGGATCATAAAGGAATGCCCCACGGCGAAGATCACTTTATGGCTCCCGGGAGAAGATAAATTGACTCAAACTGAGGTATTCGTAGGTGCAGCCAATACTAACGTATTGGGATTTAATTTAGTATTTGGTAGAACATGGAAACTCCCTGATGGCTCAGTTTGGAGCTTCGCTGGGCAAGTTAACAGAAAAGGGGATGAGGCAAAAAGCATAAATTTATTGGAGATGTCCATACCCTCACCCCCATCAAAAATTACTAATGTGAGACAATACCCACTGCCAGCGACCGTGCAGTTGGGCATTGACGGGGTGGTAACAGACTTGGAAAAAAGAAGTATTATCACTCGCACTCACTCCCCATATAATTCTCCTGTCTGGTCGGTAAAAAAGCCAAACGGATCATAGGTGACTGAATGCCAATGCAGCACCTTTAACTGACGCTGTACCAAATATTGCAAAGTTAGTGACCCAAATCCAGGGAGCATCTCACACATGGATGGCAACCCTAGATATAAAGGATATGTTTTCAACAGTGGCAATGGTATTAACAACCCCAAAGAACCTCTATGCTTGGGAAGCAAAGGACGGTTCTGGGAAAATACACCGAATTAGTACCAGATGGGTGGTACCTACCTTTTAACATAACTCTGCCGGTCAGAAGACGACCGAGCATTCTTTTGTTTTCCCTTGCAGAAACATTGACGACAACAAATTACACCTGGAACCACGGCCTATCCTACGTGGAGCTGGAGTGTCCTCAAGGCTAGCAATTAGCTCTAACAATCTGACTTGCTTTCGTAGTATTGATGATAGTTTGGCAACTGCAAGTTTTAACCATGATGCTGGTAGAATATAGTTTGAGTATTCTATTGTTGACTACCTGTGGATGTTTTTTTTCCTCAAACCTTATATTGCGATTGACCTGTGCTTTTGGGCACATGCATAATGTCAGACAAATAACTGCATGTTTGCCTCTACCTGCTGCTTCAGGTTTGGACTGGGGAATTTTAACCCTTGATCTAAATCGAACCTTTACAGCCATGACAAAAACTAGTGTGGGCAAGATGAAGTTTGGAAACATTACAACATATTCTCTTGGCTGGTCGTACATTGGCCAAAAAGAGACCTGCTGGGAGGGTAAATATTCTCCTGCAACAATCAAAGCCACATGTGACAAATTTCCCTGGGGAATGCACTTACCCAAAATATGGGACGCACCCCAAACGGGTGACTGGCATCACATGCAGACCACTGATTGGGATGGGACTATTGGACCATCAAATACCCTCTTTGATGTATATACTAATTTTAAGATTTCCTGTTCGGTTAAACCAAAACACTATAATTGGAACTGTACTAAAGTTCACAATTGCAATAGCAAAAAGAGCGGAACTCAGAAATTGGGCCTGATAGCTCGAGCCCTTCGGCTGGGTTGTATTTGGTGTAACTATGCCACCTCTATCAATGACACCTGGTCACGTTTGACAGTTAATGATACCCATATAAATTGTAAGAAGCTAACATTGCCTTCTAGGGGACGCACTGTTTGGGTTACTAGTGATGGACTACCGATTTGCCAGTGGAAGGTCGGCGACGTCGGCGTGCATTGGCATTGTTGACACATTGTCCTCTCTGGTGAAAACAACCTCTTGTGCCACCCCTACGGGGGTAGATCAGATGGGAACCAGAAGACCCTTGGCAGCATCCGACCACAGGAACGGTAGTTGGATGGACTTTGGAATCTATCTTTACACCCCAGATAATGGCTTTCCAGAATCGCATGATGCTGTATAACCTTACGGGACAAATTGAAGCATTGGCTAATGCGACTCGGGTTGGACTGGAGAAATTAAATGAACAACTGCAGGCAACATCGAGAACAGCATTGCAAAACAGAGCAGCCTTAGGTCTGCTATTGCTGTATGAAAATGGAGTGTGCGGATATTTGGGTTTAGTAAATGATACTTGTTGTGTTCATATACCAAATGTAACTAAAGACCTTGACGAACAACTAGATCACATAGAATGTGTGGCAAAGGCCAGCCGTGAAGTGAGAGAAGAGACGGAAACAACCTGGTTGAGCAAGCTGTTACATGGATTGGGATTTTCCCTATCAGGATGGCTTGCTTCTTTATTGCAATCTGTGATTATTGTAGTTACTGTAGTCACTGTTTTCTGTACGATATTGGCTTGTGTCAAATCTGTGTTCACCCAGGTGTTAACTCATCAGGTGCGTATGATCTCTGGCTGTACAGAATTGAAGGTGAGCCCTGGAGTGAGGAAAAGTCGTCTAATGTGAGGGATATCCCCAAAAGCGATTTTATGCAAGTGTGATTTGGATTTTGATCCGAGTGACTATAGTCACGGGGTGGATAATGTGGAATTTGGATAATCCTCTGGGTGAAAGTTATCCCCGGGTTCTTGTATTACTATCAAGTTTGCTAGCAATATTAACCTTAATTAGTAGCACTACTGTAGTCAGTGGATCTATCAATGGCCATCTCGATTCTGGTTCTGTCGCTTTCAATAAAATAACTGATTGCGATTTCTGTGCCTCTGCTCAGTGCAAGTCCTTTTGCTGGGGCTCTGCTAAACGAATCAGTGAAAGTCCTGGGGCTCTGACAGACAAATTTCGAAACTGCATTCCTTTTAACGTGCCACTGTATGTATTGAACATGATCGGACTTGTAATACAGGAAATTGGGCATCACTCAGAATCTAAGCCCAGCCGCCCCCAGCCCCTCTGATATCTGAGGACAAGCTGGAATGGAAGGGGGTTTATTTTCTGCCAAATTGCTCAGTCCTTTAACGCAACACAGAGACATCGATTTGTTTTGGAAAATGTGGCTTGGCAGTTGCATGTGTTGAGTCATTGGACCGGGTGTGCTTTTGGAGAACTGAATTTACAAGAAGTCCAACAAATGTCTAAAATGACGTTACAAAATAGATTAGCATTGGCTATGTTAAAGAACAGGGTGCTTGTGGAATGTTAAACCTGACCGACGGCAAATGTTGTATCACCGTTCACAGCGCTACTACCTCTACTGAAGAAGCCCGTGCCAAAATGAAGGAAATCGCCAAGCAGACTGCTGACCTATTCCAATCACAACCACCTAAAGATTGGTTTAATGGACTCACCCCTGGGTCATGGGTTATATCTGTGCTAAAACCTCTGGGACTCACAGGGTGGGGAAGATGGCTAGTACAAATTGGGCTAACATTGGTAATCAGATTTATATTTTTACTGATAGGGATAGCTATAGTGCGATGTCTCGCGTACTTGTACGATGTCTTCTATCTCATCTCTCTTTTCTCCATCTGTCCAATACTGAGGATCACCACCCTAGAGGAAGAAATTGAGGCTCGAAATTTGACAAAACGTCTGTTAAAGTCATGGGGTGGTGTAACAAACAGGATGTGTGGCCTATTAGATATGCCTTAAACAAACCGGTTTTGCAAGTCAGTGGGAAAAAGGGAAGTGGCGAGCTTCGCGGAGGCAGGGCGGTGTCGTCTCCTGCCTTAACTCCCCCATTTTGATGAGACGCATACACAAGGAAAAGGTCACATCGTGGTCAGAACCGGAGGAGGGCTGTATTGACCACCAAGACCCCACACACCCCCAGACTCATTTCGAGAACGTTCCAAGTACTCCAAGTACATAGTGCACCTGTGTGTCAAGACTCCACCTGAAGGGAGGATCCCAGGAAGAAAGAGACTACAAAAGACACCAGGACAGACTGGGTAATGGCACTCCACCATCCAGGAACCACGAACCAGACACTACGCAGGAGAAGACATCGCTGGAACCAAGGGTGGTGATATCTCTTTCTTTTTTATTTCTCGCTTTTTCTTGTCTGTTCTTACTCTTCCTTCTTTTTCCTTTTACCCCTCGTTTGGGAATTTTATAACTATAAAGGTAGTAAGGGGTATTTTATCACTTTTGTCTGCAATCAATAAAGGATTTCTATGGAATCGCCTGGTCGCTTGGTGTTAAGCTCGCCTTTATTTCTCCGCAGGGGATCACAAAACCAAAACAGAACTTGTCCTTTAACCCAGGGCTTTAGGACTCAGCTTGCAATAGAAGGTGCAGGTTTTCTTCTTGCCGTTCGTCCTGGCACTGAAGTTGATGAGCGAGGCAGGGTAAGTGCTGGACTTGCTGAACAGGGCTTTCACTGACACCCTTACGGGGATGATGGCAATGGTCTCGCCTCCTTCACAGATGCTGGGCTCAATCACCTGCAAACGGAGGAGGGGTTGGTAAATACAGCAGAGGACAGCCTCTATCTCTGTCCCCTGATGCCACCCCAAGTCCCCATCAGCTCACCCTCCCTGCTTAAACGCCTCCTCCAGAGCCAGAGCTTCAGCTCTGCTTAGGAAGCACCACAAATGGTTTCTGAAAGACTTGATTGATTTCATATGGATGAGAGAGGGTTCCCCAAATAAAGCCTTCCTTCCCGAAGACACAGGTCCTGCTTACACTCCCAAGACACGGTGTGCTAACACCGCCTGGCCCAGGCAGCTCACCTGGCACTGCAGGATGGGTTTGTCCTCAATGCTCATTTCCATCTTGGGGTGGAAGAGCAGCCGGACCTGCACGAGGCAGTCAGCACGCCCTTCTGCGGCTGGAGAGTGAAGCGGGATGCCAAGTCGCGTACGTTGGTATCTGCGGTTTCCAGCTCGAAACTGAGGTGAAAGGGAAGGAACAGACCTCTGCAGTTAAAAATACCGGTGCCACCAGCACAGCCGGGACTTTGCATAGGACCATAAAAAGTAATACAAGGGAAAGAGTCCAGCTCTGCTCGGGGAATCCCAGATCTTGACACAGAGTGCAGACAGTCAGCAGTGCTGTAAGCTAACTGACACCAAAGTTTTTCCTTCCCTCCTTTAAAGAGTCTCATAAAGAGAAATGAGCTGACCCTCAAAACAGGCAATGAACCTCCGCAGTGAGGGGCTTACATTTCAGGGTCTCTCCTTCTGGTTCCTGCTGAGCTGTGAACAACTGCTGGTGCGTGGCTGGATTCTCTATTAAAATATTTGAGATTAGAGAGCCCCGGTTTTGTATTTGCTTGAACCGTGAGGTAGCCAGCATGGGAACAGGTTCTAACCATGGACAGAAGGAGAATGCAGGCCTGGGCAGGTGGTGGCACCATGCATTCATGGACCCCGCAGCTGGACCCACCTGTACGCAATCTCGTACTTCCCTTGGTTCTTCAGAGCCAGCACTTGCTTTGCATCATCCAGGACCTTAAGCATCCCAAAATCCACGCTGCTGCCTGTACCTGCAGAAAACCCACAGAGAGAGGTAAGAAATGGTGAATATTTGAGAGCTGCTGCAGACTACACCAAGTGACAAGTTACAGATTTGGAGTTCTCAGGTGGCACAAAACCCTTCTCAGCAAGTTTCCTTTCTGGGAAGTTTTCTCTAGCTACTTTGCTGCCCTCTCCCTTACTCGGAGAATATCCGCAGGGTTTAGCAGCTAAGGAGCTCGCTTTCCATCTCCTTGCTTCCAAGCACAGATCCAACCACTCTCTGTGCCATGCCGAGCCTTCAGGAGTTGCCAACTGCTTGTTCACATCACTGTCATTTCAAAGGCCCCAAATCAATCTGCACATGAAGCTGCACACTTCAAAGTTTAGAGTTGGGAGACTCAAGGCTCTCTCTGTGCCCTGACAGTGCTTCACTCCACGCAGCTTGGAGGATACGTGCGTTATGTATCCGTGCCACGCCTGCGTGGTACCTCATCCTGTCCCAAGTGCTTTGGTTGCCCACCTGCCAAGGCAATGCCATGCACCCGGACTACTTGGCTTCGGGGGCATCCACTCACCTTTAGACATGCTGATGCTCAGAGCAACATCATACACCTCCGCAAGGATTTGGGTATTTTCAATCTGAACGATCCCCAGCACGTTTTCTGCACCTGAAACCTGAGGTGGAAGCAAACAAACACTGCTTGGACCATTCTCCTCAATTCTTTTGTAGACAACATACGAGGCCTTGCCTCTGCCAGCTGCTTCCACCCTGGCCTCCCCTGCTTGACAAGCATTTGTGCGACTCCTAAGCTTTCCTAACCTGTTCATCTCATGGGCTGACCCAGGGAGATTCTGACACAGTAAGAAACCCTGTCAGCCCACCTTGGCACTCCTCTAGCAGCAGTGTTGCTGCTAAAGCACCCTGGGAAGCAAGGCAATGTTAGAGCAACCACAAGAAGTGTGAGGTGTCCCAGAGCATTGACGACCAACCCTCTCCTCTTCAACCACCCAGCACCCTCACTGAAACACAGCCCCTAAACCGTGGGGAACAAAATCCCAGGCTGAGAGTTTGTTGCTCTATGTTAAGAGCCCCAGATGGACTCCAGGATGGCTGCAGGGAGCACACCCAAGTCTGGACAACCAAACAACAGCATTCAACCATGCACAGCAGCAAAGTTGGTGTTGTACGGGCTCAGGACGAAGCCCCGTAACCCAGACGTAAGCCACGCAGAGGCAGCACCTCTTCCTGAGGTGCTGTACAGCAGTACATCTCTTGCAGACTCCACAGCATACTTGCCCCATGAAGCTCAGCTACAAGAGCACCCTAGGAGTCACCTAGTTTCCAAAACGTTATCCTTCAGTGAGAGTCCCTTGCTGCTAAGGGCCTGGCCCTCAGCAATGCAGGTAGAAAGGAATCTCGGGAAGGCTCATCCTTTTGCCCTCTTGGCAGGGTACCCTTCAAGCACAGTCTCCATCCGTAAAAGCACAGCGATCACTCTGCCCTGCTCTGCCAGGGAGGGCACAGTCCTCCTCACCTCCAGTCAGATGATCTTTTTAATGCTTAGAGCCTTTGTGGCCTTGAAATAGAGATGCACACCAAACTCTGTGCGGGGAGCAACGATGCCCTCATCTTGTGACGTGGAGAAGTCCTCGCCGAGGTTTTCCAGCCCACTGACCCACCAGGCCACGGGCAGTGGGGTACTGGTTCGCAGCACCAGGGTCTTGCTGTCCCCCCTGTAGAGACAAGAAGACACTCAGCACCGGTTGCTCGACGGTCGTGCTAGCCTTGCAACTGAATGCAACTTGGAGTAGCCCTAGCCATGTGTATGAAACCATACTTTAATGGTTTCTCTATGTCACAAGTCTGAGAGGTGAGGTCCTTGGGGGGCAGCTTGGTGTTACAAGTGTATCCAACAGAAGGGAGATAAGGAGGAACAACTGGACTGCTCTGCAACCAGCAGACAAGATACAAATGCATCGAGATGCCCATGGCACAGCATTGGTGGGGGGCTATGGAGCTCGCGGCTGTTATAGGATATCGAAGCCAGCGAGGAATGGTGAGCAAGAGACTGGGAATTGCTGGGAGAAAAAGGGATGCTAGCCCAGCCAGCTGGGAAAAACCTCCCTGGCCTCTCCCTTGTCCCTGCCCCTCCCTTGTCCCTGCCCCAGACTCTTCTCAGGATCCTACAGACTTCATATGCAAGAGTGCATTCAGGGCCCACAGGAGCGAAGATGGCACCAGGCTGCAGTGAAGTGATGGAGGTGACACTGAAGTCCTCCACTGAGGCCCTGTTGCCACAACAGACATAAAATAGGTGAAGGGCTTTGCGTTATTACCTGTCCCACGTCTTTCCTCAGCGCCTTCCTCCTCCTCCTCCTCTCCACATTCAACTTTAGAGTCCACCTTGCTGGACTGGCTTTCATCAAGAATGGAGGAGGGAACGACTGAGTTATGGGATGAGATGGTGTGAACAATCCCAGCAGAGTGCTTTCCTCCTTGGTCTGACACAGACTGGACATCTTCAAAGTTTGCTGAGGAGGAAGGACATGGGGAGGGAAGAGGAGGGTGAATGTGGCCAGGCAATCTGCTCTTGCCATTCATCACTTTGCACGGCCACGTGCAAAAGACGGAAAACTTCCCAAGAAGAGAAACTCCCAAGGCAGAGTTTCCCTGCCCAGGCTGTCTCTGCCCTCAGAATTTTGAGCTTGTGCTTTTGTTACTGGGAAGGAGCGAATACAAAAGAGCTTGTGATATTAGACCTGGTTCTACCGGCTGAAGAACTCATCCAGTCCTACTCTTTGTGGATGAGGGACACAAGGGGATATCCTGATTATTCCCCCAGTCCATGGTAGGCAGATATGAGCTTGCTTAGACTGCACGCAGGGCTGGTAGAGGGTGCGCATTCCAAGCCACAGACTTTCACCTGGGAATTCCTCCACCAAGCTGGGGAACCGGTGGCTGCTAAAAGCATGGGATTTCCATGGAGAATGAGGTCACGGAGAGCTCAGGGGAGGTGGGCTGGACTCCCTGCTGTGTCCACACTCAGGACAGCCAATGCCAAACCCTCACCGTTGTCCTGGCCTGCTGGTTCCCCAGTCTTGCGCTTTGCCTGCTCATCCTGCAGTCTTTTCTGGTCCTGATAGTACTCCAGCACCTCTGGGGGCAGCTTCTCACCCGGGGCGTGTGGAAGCAGCAAGAAGGTGGTGTGGCAAACGCAGTCCTTGAGCATCCGCAGGATCTGTGTGCGTAGGGAAGAGAAACCATAGACGGGATGTGTTTCTTCACCTCCATCCCATGAACAGACTCCCCACCCAACCTATCTTCTCCCTCATTTCTTCCTCCCAACAACACAGACTATCCAAGCCCCGCCACAGCCTGCCAGCCCAGTTGGCTAACCCTCAAATGCCACCAGATTTTGCCCTGGGGACTGCCTCCATCTCCCCGGCACAAGCCTGGGAACGCTGGAGCCCTGTGGAGCTACAGGAGTATGCACGTGCAGACCAGACCTTCCCTCTCACCTGCTCCTCAGCAAGTACTGCTGGTTGAACTCCAGCGAGTAAAACTCGATGGGGAACTCGCATGGGTTCTTCACCACCACCGTCCCCCTCCGCCCCACGGCTGTACAGCAGCACCGCTCCCAGCTCGAGCACTGCGGGGCTCAACTCCAGCTGTGGCTCCAGCCCCTGCCCCGAGACCTGCAGCTGGAGGGGCTGGCTGCTCTAGCAAATGTTAATCTTCAGCTCGCTTCTGTAGGAATTCTGAAAAGAGAGAAGTGCAGAGAGCTCCTCCATGAAGTCCCAGGTGACAGGTCCTCAAATTCAACCCTTGCCCCAAGGTCAGGGATGTTACCAGTACCTCTAAGGTGAATGGAAAACAGATAGTAACTTACAGCAGGGGCTACGGCACCTGCACGCTGGCTCTGAGTAATTGGGATGCATCCTGCTGTGAAGTGGAACTGCATATTTGGGGATCAGATGGATCTAAAACAGACTACCACATGTTTCCACCTAGTCAGTCATGAGGGAGCGCAATGCTCATAAGAAAGGTCCTCATGGGTGGACTCAGCTCCCACAGGACTCAGGGGCTGCTTCACCTCCTTCTTCAGGGTTATGTTGCCCAGACACAGTCCTGGCAATGCTGCATCAGGCAAACGTCAGCTACGTGAAGGAGGCAGAGGAGCTCTCACGGGCTAGAAATAAGGGTCTTCCTCTATGCTCAGTGCTTGGCTCTGGTTAAAGCCAGAGACAAGATGGTTACAGCCTGCAAGCACGCCCATGCAAGGAGGAAGATGAGGGGAAACAGGCAGATTTCCCCCCATGCGCCGAGAGGGAGCCACACCGCAGTGCCCTGATGCTCTCTGTGCCAGCTCCCCATTGGCATTTCAAAGCCCCTCTCAGAAGAGTGCGCTGCAGGGGAAACTGAGGCACCGTGGGTACGGGGCTTGCAGAAAGCTCCATGTGCAGGCAGACCTCATCTCCTCCTCCCTGTGCTGGGCTCTTGTTACCACACTGCCCTGCCACACCTCCTGGGGGTGACACCTGCCAATCTCACCTCTTCTGGGGGGGAAAGCCTGACTTGCACGTTGCAGTGCTGTCCTGGGGCCAGGGCTCCAGCCGAGGGCAGCACCTTGAAAACACAGGGCTTGGCCTTCGACTCCTGCAGCAGCTTCTGATGCACCCTCGCTGGCAAACGTTTGTCCACCTGAGCACAAAAAACATTGTGGGAGGTCTCCCTGGTCTGCGAGAACAGACCCTCAGGTCCTGCAGTGCTCTGAGATACTGTCACGGTGCTGAGAGCATCCACATTCAAACCAGCCGCGGCCACCACTGGTCTAGAACTGGAGGGAAGACACATAGGCAGGGCAGGCAGATGGGGAGGCACTGTCCTTGGAGGAGGAATGGGGGAAGATGGCAGACAAGTGAAGCACCAGCTAGTGAACAGGTCCAGGCGAACCCGATTTGCTCGGTACTCTCTAAAGCTTCCTCAACGAGCTGTAGCCCAAGTGCTCAGGCAGCCACAGGGGCAGAAAAGGCAAGAGAGGCAAAGAAAACCCAACCAAGAAGTTAGGCGCTACACGTTGTCTGTGCTTTACCTTCTTAACAGGCTCATTCATGGTGATGAACCATTTACAGGGGACCTGGAGCTGATTGTGGAGCTGGGCGGTTTCTTCCTGGCACTGCCCACACTGGACAGCGGAGAACTCCAGTCTGTCCCTGGAGAGGCAGAGGGACGGCACAGTCACGTTGGCACGGAGGTGGACGTGAAACGTGGGGCCTCTTGCTGCCTAGTGAAGGACAGAGCATCCAGCTGAGAGCCCAAGTGACATCTACTGCTGTCCCCAACCTGCTGCCTGCCCCAAAAGGTGGTGTGGGCACAGGGAGGCAAGGGACCGTGAGGTACCTTGATGGGCAGGAGCACGTCCACCGCTCCCAGTGGCAGATTGGCACTTGGTGGGTCGAAGCGCACTGCAAATGTCTTGGTCTTGCAGCAGGGCAGGTGCTTCACACGGTCCAGGTCCACGCTGAAACCTTGAACAGATGAAAATAAAGCAGCTGAGACACTCAAGCGACAGGAAATGTGTCACAAGCACATTAAGGCCATAGGGGTGTCCTGGCTGGTAGCTCTGTGAAGAAGAGGGCAGCTCTTTGCCTCTCTGGAGAAGCCTGCCACTCTTTCTCCCTTGCCACCGCTCAAGGAGAAAGGCTTTTCACAGCCAGAATCCAAGGTTTGCACAGTCAAAAGGAAACATAATAGCTGACGAGCACCAGTAATTCCTTTATCAGGCAACCCAGGGAAGGATGCGCAGACCTCTCCAAAGCAGAACTTCCAACTACGATTCTCACAGGCTGTGGTGCTCCCTGGAAAACAACTTAGAGGAGACACCTGACCATCCTTCAGACACAGCCAGTCACTGTCTGATGGCACTGCAGCCTTACCTCAAGGCCTGTTTCGCAAGCCTATTTTAATACACCAGAGGACCTCACAGGCTGTTTGCTCAATAAAGGCTGAACAGAAGTGCTGAGACATTATGAACTCTAAACCAAAGCACTTCCAAACCACCAAGGGGCCATCTGTTTGCAACGCAAACCCACTGCGTGCACAAAAACTCAGATGATGCTCACGGTAGCCAAGAGCAGAAGATGCTCAGAGGTGACCACAGTGATCAGCACATCCAGCCCCTGCAATCACGTGTTAGGGCAGCCACAGGCAGGCCAGGTCTCTGAGCACTGCTGGCCAGGACAACTCAGGCTCCGAGGCACCAAGCAGGGCGTACTAAGGAGGACAAAGCTATACAAATAAGCACTCAGAAAAACTCCCCATGTCCAGTGGCTTAAGCTAATCTGTCAGAGGCAGCTCCTTCAAGCCCACGTGAAGTCTCCCCAGCACTGGTTACCTGTGTCACACAGGACACGTCCATCGGTGTGAAAGGACACAGGGAACTGCTCGGTGTTGGTGATCTTCACGATGTGTGTGTGGATGTTCCTGAGAATGACATAGCCAAAGTCCAGGACATACTCCTCGGGCAGGTCAGCTCTGAAAGGAGGAGTAAGGAGCGCCCTTAAACCACAGCCTGGCTATGTTTCCAAGTGGATGGAAGATGCAAATAAAGTGGGTATTTCTGTATTCACTGCTGTAAAAACTCAACTCTAGCCAGTGAAACCCAAGCCTTACCACCTGGTAATAAGTCTCTGGTAACTCACGGGGAGTGTAGGTCCAAGGCTTTTTCTGCTACCAGTGGGACCTTAACAAAAAATTCGTTTGTACTGCTCTGCAACCAGATCTGTCCCCAGAGGAGCACTGGTAAATGCAGTAATCAACACCTACAAGATTCATGGGAAGGTCCTTTGCCAGAGTAATCCCACTCACGAAAACACCTAAACAATCTGTTTTGCAGAGCCTCTTCCTCCTGAACTGGAGCTTATGGTGCCCGTCCCTCCTCATGAAGGAGAAAAGGAAGGACAAGTTACTTAGGTAAGCCCTGCAGTCCCACCAGCACCCAAGACACCTGATGTACGGCTTGTCAAGGCTTTGTCAACCTGTGCCGTTCCCGGCTCTTTTTGCTTAGTGGGATCTGTTAGTTGGAACAAAGACGCCAGCTTTGAGCTGCCTCTTTCAGAGCTGGTCAGCAGGGATGCTGTCTGTGCTGTTTGGATGGGCTTGATGGTCAGCACTGGACCCCCTCAGCTCCAAGAACAGAACCCATCATCGGTGGGGAGCTGAGTGCCCAGCTATTCCCAGCTCTGCAGGCACAAGGAGCTCTCAGGAGCAGGGGTGTGCCACCGGGTGTTACCCTTGGGGTGCCTGGACATAGGGTACGGGAGTCCCCACTAACTTGAGAAGCCTCCGATGAGCACGCTAGTCAAAGGCAGTGTCCTCAGAGGGACCGGAAGCGAGAACTTTCTGCTGCTCCAGGGCGTGTTCCTCCATCAGCATCTGTTCCATTTGCATCTGCAGCCAGGTGTCGAACTGAGGAAAGCAAAGACGGTGGCTGGTTAGCAAAGGCCCTTCCCAAGGGAGAGGCTTGTCTCTGAAAGAGGATCCCACCCTGCTTTGTTGAGAGGGGCGATGGGGTCCTCCTGTCTCCCTGCTCAGTGTCTCTGACACCTCCTGCTCTCTTAGACAGGACCTGATCTGGGGGGAAATGAACTCCAGCATCTTTGCCTGTCCGGTCACTGTTATAAAAGCTGATCTGGCCAGACAAACAGACAGACAAGCCAGGAACCTTTCAGCGCTCCAAGTATTTGCCTGACCCCAGCCACTGCCAAAGCAGCTTGGACAAAAGCTCTCTCCAAAACGGAACCACGACAAAGCTGGTGCCTCTTGGAGACGAACACTGACAGCACGGTCCCAGGGCGCAGTCAGGCTGCTGCTATGAAGCTCTGTAAACCTGGCAGGGCTTGGCGTGTGAGTCACAAATACCCCAGCAATGACCTGCATCTCCATTCACAGAGTACCATAAATTCAATCACATGAGCATGGTCTTCAGGATCGCTCCCTGGGGTAGTCTGGAAGCTGGTGCATCTACAGGAGGGACAACTACCAGAGGTGGGCAGCCCCCGGGGCAACGCTGAGCTGATGCGTGATCATGGCCAGATGCGGGCAGGGAGGTCCCAAGTGCCAGCAGGGCACCGGGAAGCCTGCTGCAGGGTGCAAGGGGCCCAAGTGACATGGCGGGAGGGTGGCACGTGACAAACAGGGCAGCAGCCATTCTCACCACGGTGCCCGAGTCGTTCGTGGGTGGCTCCACGGCCGCAGCCTCCCCCAGAACCACTGCTTCATCCCTCTGGCTGTCTTCTTCCATCTTTGCTTTTGCCTCTGAGGATCTTCTCATACTGTTTGGTTCCTGAAGGAAGAAAACATCCACAAATAGAAGTGTGGGCACAGCACCATGCCCACTTAAGCTGGGAAGTCCCACTCCCCCGATGCTGGCCTCTCCCAGAAACAAACTCCTCGAGCAATCTATGCAAAATGGATGCTGCTACTCCTCTCTGAATCACCCATCTTCCACCCCACAGAGGAGCATCTCATCCCCTGCAACGCGATGCAAAGCCAACCCTGACAAAATCCCTGCCAGCCCGCATTACAGCTTTCCCAAGCTTTTCTGTCTAGGCATCATCTTTGCAGGCCACCAACAGATACACTGGCAAGCTCTGCAGGATGGTTCCCGGGGCAAAGCCCACATGGGCTCATCTGCTAGACACTCAGGAAGCAACCAGAGGGTTGAGTGTTGGTATGACAGCCCTGAAACCTCCAGGCCTGGTGGAGATGGGTGGGAGCTGCCCTATGGGCATATGATATGACATGGGGGAAAAAGCCGGGGACCTACCTGGGGAGCAGACAGGCAGTGCTCACCTTTGGTGTTCTTGGGCAGGTCCAAGTAGGTCCTGGGAAAGATCCCCTCTCCTTTGAGGGAGATTTCTTTCGGCTCCAGGTGACCCACTTGGACCTGGAAAGTCCTGCAAAAGACTCCCGGCACTCCTGGCAGGTAACGGACTTTCAGCACTTGCTCCTTGCCAGGTCCAATGTAACCCTGCAGGACACCAGAGAAGAGGGAGGGAATGTAAACCAAAGAGGGTTTGGTGGAGGGATGGCTCAGACGATAGACACGCTGAGAAGAGAAGGCACGTTCTCAAAGATAAGAAAGCATCAGACAACATCGCCTTCTAGCTCTCTTCTACCCAAAAGCTCAAGTCTCCTACACCAGGATGCACTGTGTCCTTCAGAGGGCTCGTAGGGATGCATTCTCACAGCACAGACTACCCTTCGCTCAGCATGAGCACACCTCTGCTAGCAAGAGCCAGACCAAATAAATAAAAGCTCTTTTACCAGCCGCTGTGGAAGATGCGTGAACTGCCTGCACTCTCAGCAGACCCAGCAGCTCCTCTCACAGCACGCCGGTGGTTCCCAGGCTGCTGTTGAAGGGCCTCACCCCTTATTAACGACCCCAACCAAACATCTCCTGCCTGTGCGGTTACACCGAGGGTGCACGAGCCTATCTGGACTCACAATGACCTGCAAACATACATCTCTGGAAACGCAGGAGCAGGGACGAGGATGAGATCTAGGGAAGAAGGTGTTGCCAGGAAGGTCACCTCCTCTCCAGGCTTCCAGAAGGACTGTCCGATCCCCGGGCTGGGCTCACGCCAGCCAGGTCGAGAGCAAACTCAAGCAGATGGCAACATGGCTCGGGGTGACAGGACACAGCCGCAGCTTTCCTCGGCTCGCCCTCTGCACGCGGGGCTGGACCCTCAGCTCCCCGCTCCCCTCCACGCTGCAGGGACAAGCTCCTGAGCGGGACACATCCTGCCACTTGGTCCCCCGAGCCCTTATCCAGCGCACAACACAGCTGCAGCGAAAGCGAGCCCTGTCAAGCTGCCAGGGCCGACAATGCTGCTTACGGCAACAACTGCGCGGGTCTGAGCAGAGCTGTGTGTTGGGAAGCTCGCAGGAAGAGGGCATCTACAACCCTCTCCTAGGCAGCCTGACAAAGGGCCAGGGTTAATCGCTTGTGCTACCTCCGTACTCACCGTGCTGGGCACAACCAGGGGCACGCCGGGCAGAGGGCTGTTGGCAGTGGCCGCGCTGGGGCTGAGCACCGCGTAGGTGAAGCCCACCTTGCCGCTGTTCTGCAGGGTGACCTCTGCTTTGGTGACTTTGTTAAACAGCTGAAGAGAGGACAGAGGAGCGGGAAGTTACAGACACAGGCCTGATGCTGGGAATCTCCTTCCTCTTTCATTGGCTTGAAAGGAAATGAACACAGCACAGCAGCAGGGACCGCAGAGGACATATGGGCACTTGACTCTCCCGGGTTAACCTGGGGAGCCCACAGCCACAGAGTACCTCTTAGCCCGACACAGGAATAGATATTTACGGCAGCACGCAGAGGTGCAATAACAACCATGTAAAGACCAGTAACAAAGAAACGAGGGGATACAAGCCCTCTGCCCTTTAAGGTGTCATCCAACATCTAGCTGAAACAAAGCAGGAGGCATCGAGGCATTTCAGAGGAAAAGCTACCTGCATACAAGTACTTGCAAGCAAAATACCAGCAAAAAGGGAGACAGACAGAGCAACACATGCAGGGCCAACAGCTGGAAATATCTGTGGGGTTTTTAACCAAAAAGAAGTAAAGTGGGGATTATTCTGGGACATTCTCTCCAGCTTCAGTGACAGGAAGCCCAAGTTAACTTCCTCCCTGGTTTATTTTGTTGATTAATCGAGAGCACTGAAAAAGAGCATCTCCTTGCACCTCAGGCTTTAGGAGCGGATCAGTGGATGGATGTCTCAAGGCACATCCCTCTGGAGATCACCGCTGGGATCCTGCCTGCCCCAGGAGGCAGCGTTAGGAACCTTGAAGAGGAGCAATTCCCAGCTTTGGGGGGGGATGGAGATGGCCATTAAAAACCACCTTGGATGCAGGACCTATCACTCAAAGGTTGTACAGCTGACAAAGTAGCTGGGAAGGGGAGAGACCCCTAGACCAAGGTCAGCAGCAACCCACCGGTGATGGTTTTAAAGACCGCTGCCAAGAGAAGTGCGTGGTACCTTCAGCCCGCAGTCGATCTCCGTGGTGTCTAGGAGGTAGTCAATGAGCGAAGCCTCCCCACTCAGCGCGATCTCATAGGTCGGGCCTCCCTCCACCTTGCACAGTGCCGTGACGCTGGCCACGATGTTTGCGTGGCCAAAGAAGGTGAATGTGACCCGCTGGCTCTCGCCCGGCTGCAGCACACCGTACAGCGGCAGGATGTCAAAAACCTGGAGGGAGGGGAGGAGAGATCAAGATGTCAAGCATCCAAATTGATGCAGAAGAGCAGCCATGGCTTGAAGCAAAGGACAGACATGACTGGAGGGGCCTGCTCCTCAAACACAGGCAAAATCATCCTAATCTCATCCTGCATCCATGACACTTTCCAGTGGAGAAACCATGGGAAAAATCTCCCATACTCACCAACTAATACATTCATTAATACAGTACATCAAAGTAACTTGGGACGTCTCCTCTCTCCGATTTGCATGCTGCTCTCTCAAGATGCTGCAGCAAAATCTACTGCAAAAATTTCCTATCGACCACTTGATTAGTAAGAGCGGGACGAATAATGCCCTCCATAGGCGCCACACAGGTAACGTCCTTGGCCAACCCTACGACATGTCCTGCACGGCCTCTCCAATGACCGGTTGCTTCAGCAGTGCTGTGCGACGTGCTGGGAGGGCTGTGACGCCACTCTGTGAGCAGCACCGAGGGCCACCAGTGGGAGCAGGGGCTACATAAGCAAGTCAGATTCCCACTTACCTCCTCCACTCCCAAGGTGAGGGGCTCTGCCTCCGTGAACGGCATCAACTCCTTGATCTTCACCCGGCTCTGAGTCTCCGCAGCACCCTCCATCTCTGCAGCACCTTCCAGCTCCGCAGCAGTGGATGACAGCAACTGGAAAACAAGCACCATGAGCTGCAGAAAGCAGCTGCCTGGTCTGGGTGAGACCACTCTGCTGCAGGCTCCACCACCTCACCAAGACAGGAGCAGCTGAGATGGGACCTGGGCACAAATCAAGCAGGGGTATGTCCCTCACATCAGTTGAGCGTGGGTCCGAGCCCACCCACAGATGAGACACGGGCTCCATCTGCACTTCCTACACGCAAGCTTGCACGAGGAAGCTGCGTGCGCCCAGCACTGAGTCCTGGCAGAGACCTCAAGGGTACTTTGCACCCTCGTGCCAGCCTGGCTTTGCTCACTCCTGCCCGAGGAACACACCGAGAACCCCATGCCTTGACAGGTTAGGTTTTCTGTGACAAAAAGAGGAACACAACTGCAAGTGAGACGCATTAAAAACAGGAAAATGAGGACTTAGAAAGTGCTCAGCACAACTATCCCGTTTCAGATGGTGCTTAGGTTTCATCTCATGCACTCATCGGTGCTGGAGAGCTGAGGATCTCTGCTCGGTCATTCTTCTCCAACAGCACCTTCCTGAAGAAGGCAGCTGAGATGTTTTTCTGTCTTGCAGCAGCCAAGAGCTGGTATTGAACCTCAAAGGCACCATGTCTCAAGAGGAAACTCATCCCTGGACTTCTGACCGCTATTTATAAAAGAGGGCTTTGCGACTGCTCTTGACATTTAAGAACACCCCCTTGTTCACTAATGTGAAGAAGTGCTTTGTGCTGTGGCCGTGACTTCAGCAGAATCTGCAAGAATATTTACAGGATATCCTTAGACCTAATCAGAGGCTCCATCTCCCCAGTAGATAAAGCACTGGGGAGGGAAGAGTTTTCTCTCGTCTCGATGCTCTTTCTGTTGTCTCTACGTTTTCAAGCTTAGCAAAGCTTTGTCAAGTGTATATTCCCAAAGATGCTAACCCACATCTTTCCTAGGCCTGTGGTCTCCCACCTCCCCAGGGAGGTTATATGGCGATTGCCTTGATAGAGTGACACAAGCAGAAGACCAAACTGCAATCTAGAAGCATCCTTTGAATCCAGAAGAATCCTTTGAAGCAATTTTGGATCCTACTTAGCCACGTCCACTTGTATTTCCCTGGTTTACTTCCCATGCATACATGTCAACAGAGCACGAAATAAAGATCTTTTCATGCTTCTATCCAAAAAACATTCAGCCACACTATTCTTTACGTCTACAGCGTATAATTTCTCCTGATTCAGAAAAAATGTGCAGAGTTACAACATTAAAACTGCTGATATTTGGATGTAAGCATGTGCAGGTCCCCTCCTTGAACTTAATGTCAACGCTGGCACTTTCAGAGCCTCTCGGGCTCTCTTACATCCTTTTCCACGGCCCTAGGAGCAGCCTCTGTCCCACACGATGCACAACAACATGCCAGCTCCCACTAGTACCAAGGTCAAGCTCCAAAGCAGCAAGCTTCACCAGGAAGGTCAGCACATCAAAGGCAACTTTGTCTGCAAAGCCTTCTTTTATAAAAAGTCATCTCTGCGGCCATCACTGCAACACGGGCTCTTGGGGGAAGGCAGAAGCGTGAAAGTGGGTGGCTCCAGCTGGGCTTGAGAAGGTGCTACATGCAGATCAGTACTTGGCACAGCTTGAGACAGAAAGGAAACTGAAAGCCCTCACATCATGATGCAGATACAAGCCTCCTTTGATGTTGTAAACAAAAAAACCCAAAACCAAACAAAAAACAAAAAAAATCCCAAACCCAACATAAGTCAGGAGAATCTGAGTGGCCTTCTCCAAGCAAAACTGTCCTATTTCTCCCTCCCCAGAAGCCCCGCGTCCAGCCGCTGGCCCTGCTGCCCAGCCCGCTCTCAGGGCATGTGGCAGCAGGGCAGCAAAAAGGGAGGTTGGCACGAGCACGGCTTTTCAGTGGAAAGCTGGGGGAGGCAACGCAGGTGGTAGGCATAGAAGAAAATCTACCTTTGCTTCCAGGGAGTCATCTCCAACTGCTGGCTCTTGGGCAGGATCCCCCACTGCTGCCAGGGCTTCGGCTGGCTCCTCCGCACCCCCGTCCCTGGAGCTGCTCTCTGCAGATGCTGAGCGCGCCGACCGGCCTCCCTCCTTCTTAGGTGGTTGGGCTTTGATGAAAAATTTAGGTGCTGGAGGGCTGAACCTGGAAAAGAACGTAACTTTGGTCACAGACCTGCAGTGGGAGGAAGGGGAGCCTGCACCAGCGGCCCCTTGGCAGGATGCGGCCCCTGGCTGGGCACTGGTGGTGTGAGCTCAGTGATGGGTCTGACCCAGCAGCTCCGAAACCAGGATGGAGCAGGACAATGCTTGGGGCTGCCCAGGGACGATGCTGGTATAGTGGCTGTGCAGGCAGCTGGCAACTGGCTGCAAGGAGAAATGGAAGAGGACAGAGGGGAATGGCTTGTAGGGAGGTGAAAAGTGCAGCAGAAAAGGAGAAGAGACACAAACTGTGCAAAAAGGTGAGGCTGAGATGCAAAGAGGCAGATCCAGCCAGCGATGAGCCAGTACAGACCCACCGGTGCCCTCTTGAAAGCACCCACCACCACGGACCATGCCTTCCTCACCCAGAGGGCCAAAGCAAGAAATGTTGCAGCTCTACTACACCTTTATCCTGAATATTTCCCCTGATAATTACCCGCAGCCACAGGTCACTACGAGCAAGCAGGGATGCTGGTGGCTTTCTCAAAGCACCATCAGGCAGGACCAGGGGTGGAGCCCGCAGCCTGCTGTGCCCTGACCGGACAGAGCCCAGCACCGCTCGGGGCACCCACGGAGCCCAGCGTGGGACACCCTCGCACGCGCAAGGCAACACGGAAAGACACGTCAAACAATTCCAAGCAGAGGCTCGCAATTAAACAGCCCATTGGTCCCTGATGAGTGCCAAAGCAGCAGCGATTAGTACTTTGGGGAAGGAAGCTCTGGCCATTTTTAATCAATATACAGCAAACGTCGATGACATCATTCAGCTCCCTGCTGTGCCGCAGGTATTCCCCGGTTGCAAAACAACGGCTCCAACAGCACCTCGCGCTAAAAGGGCAGCAGCTCTGCTGAAAGAAGGTTGGAACCGACGTGGCATTTACCGATGCCGTGGTTACCTCCCCAGCAGTTTCTAAAAGCAAACCGGTTGAGGACCAATTTGGCAAATGATTCACAAAGCAGTTCTACGGCTCGTTTTACAAACAGAGCTGAGTTTATGGTTTGACCAACATCTCTCAGGAAAAAGTACATGGTATAACTTTTTCAAATGTTCCCAGGTGACTCAGATTATATTCCCTGTTTCAAATCGCACAGGAACTCTGCTCCTATTTCAAATGCCACGCACTCGAACCATGCCTGCCTGTCACTGTGCCTATTTGCAAGTGTTCCCCATAGGCAAACAAGGCAGATTTTTTTACAGCAGCCTGGGTGCTTCATTCCCAGCTGGGAATTTGGTGCCTTTAATGACACGCTCCCAAATGAATATTTCTCTTTAGCTTTGTAGCTTATTATTTAAGGCTGGTTTTCTTTTCTGGATTAGAGGCTCTGCTCTTCACAACCCCCAGGAGGTCTCACCTGACTTGGCCTTCCTGCAACCACATGCAAGAACAAGGCTTGGCCCAGGCGACCTTCCCCAAGCAGGGACCGTTGAGCAGTGGTGCTCTCACCCCTCCCCAGCCCTCCCTTTGTCTCCTGCTGGGACCCCATGGGGGACCCCAAAGACGACCGCGGCACTGTCTGCGTGGAAGAACAAACCAGGACTGGAGGGGACGAAGGCGTTCGCTTGCCCCTGCAGAGCGTCGCCCATCTCCAGGCCCATCTGCACAACCTTCACTCCTCTCATCCGAGGCACCTTAATATGTGTTGGGGTGCACCGATGGGCGACCAAACTGCTCAACACCTCCAGCAGCCACGATCTTGGGCATCTACATAAGGATGAAATAAATTCAGCTCAGCTGCAACAGCAGTGCCTCTGGGCAGCCTGCAGCTGAACACTACTTCTCCTGGGTGAGCAGGGACATGCCTGCAGCATGGGAGTACAAATATCCAGGGCCAGGAGCACCTTGAAGCCCTCCAGCTACGCACCAGGCCGCGCACCAGTTCAGCGCATGAGCCTGGCCATCATCACAGTGGCTGTCCCAAAACTGCTACCTGTGATCCACCCTAGCAAGGAAATGAAACTGCGGCTCTTAGAGCGCTTCTGATGAATACTGCGGGTTAAAAACAACTCCTGAGAGTTGTTAATAACAACTCCAGCTCCTTTGCAGAGCCCCATGAAATCTCCCTGTGAGCTGAAGTCCTCCCCAAGCTGCTCTGCTGTAGAGAGCTGAAGGATTCCCCTCTCTTTGCCCCTGCCTGCCTCCCTCTCCGAGTCAGGAGATGTAGATTTATGGTGATACCTCCTCAACATCCCAAAGTCCTCACCCGAGCTGTTTGAATACAGGGGCCATACTCTCTTAACACAATTGCTACTTGTTTTTTGAGTGGGCAAAGACAGTCCACCTGCTTCTGCGAGCAGCACGGCAATCTGTCAGAGTTCAAGGATCGTCTGGGCAATGTTCTTAGGCATATGGTTTAGTTTTAGGTAGTCCTGCGAGGAGCAGGGAGTTGAACTCAATGGTCCTTACAGGTCCCTTCCAACTTGAGATATTCTATGATTCTGTGAATCAATGCTCCTGTGCAGCTACGAGGGCAGAAGGAATGGCAGTTCTTCACACTGTGGCTATTTTCAGGGATGAAGAGATGGGCCAGCTGGATGAGAGATTATTTTTTTTTTTTTTCACAGGGACCTTTAACAGAGTCTATCGCAGCACAGAGTGGCTCCTCACCTACAGCACATGGAGCTGGTGGCGGTGGCCAAAGAAATCATTGGCAAAGAAACCACTGAGGACCAAAACACTGGCTTTGGCCACCTGACTTTGAGAGGAACAGCACGCATTGCTGCTACTCCACGCTGGGACAACCTCCTGCCTCCTCAGTGATACAACAGGAAAACAGAGCACTGGCACATGCCAGACAGATCCCGCCCTTTCTGAAAAAGAAATGTGTGATGACGTCTTGGGAAACGATCTCCCTGACTGGTACTCTCCTCATCTGCCTTAAAAAAATAAATTAAAAAAAAAAAAAAAAATCAACATTTTGTTTCATAAACAGTAAAGCTCTGCGGAGACGGGGCCTTGAGCAGCAGCCCAGGGGCAATTAAAGCATGAGCCATCCCGGCAGCACAGGCGTAATGGCATTTATAGGGAGAGGGATGCCGTTTGCAGTGCAAACGTACCTTGGGTTCCCACTGTGAGCCTTGGGTAATGAAGACATTCAGAAAGCAAAGAGAGAAGTTGGCTGCTCCCCAGGTTCCCTAGCTGAACATTGCTGGCACAGCAAGAAGTCACCTTCCAACCAGTGTTTGCTGGCCAGCTGTAAAACCAGAAGGCAACCCCCGTCCAACCGCAGCCCACTCAGGGTGTGGATGACACATGGACATCTCCCACGTTTTGTCCTGATGGCACAGGACAAAGCCAAGGAGAGAGTCAAATACTTGACAGCACCTCGGGGGGGACGTGCAGCACTTTTCACCCAAACAACGGTTTCTCCTTCGCCTCCCCTGCCTTAAATCCACTCCTCCAACTCCCTGGGGCTGCTCCCCAGTCTGCCGGGGCAAAGGAAAGCTCTCGGGGTCTGTCACCCTCATACAAAGGAGGAGGCTGAGCCTCAGAAAACCCAAGCGTAATACTTGAAGTGATTCCCACGCAGCCGTTCTGGGCTCCAACCTCCATCGCGATGGCCCAGGTAAAAGTCCTCCAGGTGTGCAACAGTGAAACCGTTGGTCAGAAGCCCCGGGGCAGCAGAAGCTGTCTCAAACCTGCAGCATCCCAGCAAATGAGCTGGGAAAAAGCAGTGTCGTGCTGGAAGGCACAGAGCTGGAGGGTACGTGGTGAGGGTCACCATGCTGAAGGTGAACGCAGAGAAGCAGCAAGCTTACAGACATGTTTCAAATAGGAAATCATCACCCTCCAACCTTTGTTCTGATAAAGCATCACTGTACACACCTAGTATATGGGTTTATGTCTCTAATACAGACTTGGTAACAACATATGCTCACTTACTCCTGGCTCCAAACCCCTCCTTGGCACTCACTGTATTTACTTCTCATCCTTTCTGGAGGGGAACAGGTCGCAAATTTCCCCAAGTCTCCCTTGCTTCAGCTCCCCAGTGCCTCTGTCCAGGAGTACAGAGCCTCTCCGTAAGCTGCTCACGGCAGCCGGACTGCCACCCCAGAAGTGAAGCCTGCGCGGCATCCAGCCCTTGCTCCAAGAGACTTCGTCTCCAAGAAAGAAGAGGCCACTTCTCTGTTACGCTGAGCAAACCGCTTCTCGGCTGCTGCCAAACCACACGCAGCTGAAGGACTCCTTCAGCAGCACACTTCCATCACGACTCAGTCCTCCTTTTCTGAGTTACCCATGAGACTGAAGCAGGAGAAAGACCACCAATAGGGCTACCAAAGCCCAAAATGTACTGCCCCAAGGAGCTGATAGCATTGGGGGGTGAGAAGGGGGTATGCTCTACTGTCACTCATCCCAGACTCCCCAGCAGCAGGGGCACGGTGGATGTATGCATTTTGGATGTATATTCTCGCTGCTCATGTTGCTACCTCTCCCCTCTGGTTACTGACAGAGCACTGCTGTCAGATTTTTGCCTTGCCCGGTTTCTCACTCTCTACATTTTCCATCTTCCTTGTTATAGAAACATCAGCAAAGCAAAAAACTCATCAAATATAACACAGACTTGGGGTTGTGGGGTTTTTTTGTCACTACCAAGGCTGGGATCTGGCTCGCAGGGTCCCTGCAGGGCAACCTGCCAAGGGACATGCACAGAGATGGCAGCGACATGAGGAATTCCTAATGCTATAGGAAGATCCACTTGGGAGGAGAAAGGCTGCTGGTTTGTTCAAAACAAATTGGCTGAAAAAATCCTGGATGGAAAGGGAAGAGTCATCTTCTACATGTTTAGCCCAACAATCCCTTTCCCCAAAGAATCTACTGGCAATTCATTACGCTGGATTTGTAGCCAAGACGCTCCCACTCTCCAGAGACGTCGGATCAACACACGGAGGGGACCTGACATGTGCCACGGAGGTGCACAGCTCCTGCTGATCCACCCTGGCACATGGACCGCATGGCGTGTGTTAGCTCTATCCCAGGGAGGGAACATGTCTCGCGTGAAGGGGATGAAGAGGTGATGCAGGAACAGCAATGCTCAAAGGAAATGACAAGGCATGGATCCTTAATGAAGGATGGAAACTCTAGAGAACAGCTAAGTTTGGGGAGGAGCCTTTGGCAGCCTTTGTCACAGGTCTCTAAGAAAAGCCTTGTATAGCCCTTGGATTTAATGTCTTCCTTTTGATGGGAATCCCAAATAAAGCTGAGGAGCTGGGTACTGCCCTTAGAAAGGGGGACAAATCTGCATTTCAGGAAGAAACCTTTAAGATAAGAAAGATGATGGAATGTTTGAAATTGACTCCAGATCTATTATCTCCTGCTGGGCCATTCTAGAGGTCCTTTCCAACACTGCAGAAAACATCTTGGTGCAAAGGCTTAACTTGGCTTTGAGCTAGCAAAGGTCCAAGAGGTAAGGAGAGCCTATTCCTACTCTGTCTCTAACCACATAGAAGAAGAGTAACCAGGAGAGAGTTATGGCTCAGCCGTGTCAGAGAAGGGGCATGGGTTGGCATGAGTTCGGCAAGTCCAACGACACAGCAACGGTTGGACTGTGTTGCTTCTATGATTGCTCTGCTCAAAGTAGCAGCAGTGACTGAAGAGTAAGGAGGAAAAAATGGGTTGAACAATTAGAAGAAAAAAAAAAAAAAAGATCTAAGCACACAGCATCCCTTCCAGGCAGAGAAACAACACTCTTCTCTCCTGGACAAAATAAACATGTGTGTCTGATTGATGCTGCTGGGAGTCTCTGATGATTGGCTCCAGCAAGGTTAGATGTATGGACGGTTAAATTCTATTGATCTCACCTTCGTGAGACCTGATGTTTGATTCCCTCAGTGTCAGACTGAGTGACCTTGATCTGACAATCTAGAATACCAACAGTGCTTAATGTGGACCAGAAATAGTATCTGACATGTTGCCCTTCTGCAGGGCTCTTCATGAGCAATTTGAGGTGTGAATAGCTTGGAGACAGTCTTCATTTCCAGCTCTGCCACAGAGGATCACATGGCGTCTGCTGAGGGACCCGGAGAGAGTACATTACTGCATAACCAACATGCAGAGCAGAAAAGGGAGCTGTCGTAATGTCCACAGCGCTAATGAGCCAGCAAAGGGGCTATGCCCAACACTGTGGAGCCAAGGCTGCTATCCTGCCAGATGCTTTGGACCCTCAACTGCTACCAACTCAGCAGAGCTGGGTGATTCTGCATCCACTGGAAGAACGAGCACCTGCAGGCTCAGGTCCAGCAAAGCCCATTTAGGTGGAGACCGGGGTTATCAAAAGCTGAAAACTGAGTCAGCATTCACATTTCCAAAAACCTAAACTGGTTCTAAAAAAAGAAGAGGCAAGATCAACAGGCAACCAGCCAACAAGTGGCCCTAGAGGAAATTAATTCCACACAGCTCCACTCTGTTTGTTTCTCTTATTATAAAACACATGCATTGTTCTATCATCAAAATTAGATTTCCCCTTTAGCTGGTAATTAAACCCTAATCTAATTTACCAGGGGATGACAGGGGCCTCCAAGCTGAGCTTACAGCCCTGCTCCTCTTCCCCTGCCCATCTCCCTCCACCTGCTTTTGCAGACTTTCCTCTGCATTTTAGGGTCTGTTCTTGAAGGTGCCGTGCATCAAGAAGGGCCACACTAAAGACTTCTTGTTGTTGCTTGGCAAGAGCCAGCTGTGAATGGGCTACCCCAATGCCCAGGTCTTCTCCCCCAAGCCCTCCTCATAGCCATAGCTAATTTCCACTTCCCAATAGGTCGTCTCCTCTGAGACAGATCCCAATGCCCTAAACAAAACTGTTTATTGATGATCTCTAGTATTTCTAATAGCAGCACTTCAAGGCACACTGGCTAACTTTGCTCGGTTTCCTAGGGCATTATGGAAAAACCATTTGCTACTGTAATCAAAACTGCCCAGACTAGACTTCTGTACTATGTAGAGAGGACACAGCATGAGGAACTGCTAGAAACGTGTTTATAGACGTGCTCCGGCATGACTGCCAGATTGGCTTGGAAACCACAGACCAGCGCTGGGTGGCCCTGCTCCCAGGGGATGTTCAGACAAGTCCTCCCACCAACACCTACAGCTGTACCCAAAGCTGCAGCAGAACCTGCCATTTCGCTGTAAAACACTGAAGAGCTGTTTGGCGAATGTAACGTGCCATTGAACAGATGAAAACTCACTTCACCAAGGTGGTAATTGCCTCAGGCCACGAAGGTCTGAGAAAGCAGCTTTCCACACCAGCTTTCCTGGAGAATGCTGCCTCTTTCCCAGCATCAAACTGGTGGAGATCACCTATTCCCTGTGCATCTAGCCTGACCACAGCTGGTAGGTGTTCTTTCCGCAAGGGAAAGTTGAAAGCAATTTGTCGGATGCCAGGCAAACAGCTTGGTCTTTGCAAAGTACAAACAGGACACCGGGAAGAAGAGCTTCAAGGAGAGGGTGGAGGCGCACATACCTCATCTGGTTCACGTGGCTGTCCATCAGGAAGGACCAGTGGTACCGGACAGGAAGTGGGCTGCAGTTTGTCATCCTGACATAACGCACAGCTTCGGTGTCATTCAAGAGGCACCCAAAGTCCACGGCCATGGTCGGGAAATGGAGGTTGGGGAAGTAGACTTCTCCCCGAACGGTGACCTGCTCCTCCTGAGGGTGCTCGAGAAAGCGTATCTTCAGAGCCTTCTCTGCTACCCAGATATTCAAACCCTCTTCATAAGCAGGGTTAAAGCTGATGGAGAGATGAAGTTCCTCTCCTATCTCCAGCTTCATGGGCTGCAAGGAGATGAAGAGTATTAACCACCAGTGTGATGAAGTCCCAAGGTCTTACGGCATGAAAATGTAAATATTCAACATGTGACCCCAACGTGGCCACCTCAGTTCATCCTTCCTTTTCTTTATAGTGTGCGCCTGCCCGCAAGCACCACAACACTCTGGTCTGAGACTATCTCACACTCATGCCTCTGGGCTCTGCATCCATACAAGAGGGAAAGAAATATTGTCCTCCTGAATTCTGGACCCACAGAAGCTATACGCTAAATACATAACCAAACCAGCACTCTGGCAAGCCCGGGCCTTTTGCCCCAACTCTAGAGGAACATCTTTTTCCTCACAGCACAAGCGCAACGGCATTGCAGCCTCACCCTTGCAGGTGCTAGTCACTGGCACGGCACAGAAATGGTGGCCGTGCCTACCACAACACGTTTAGCAGAGTCCATACCCAACACCTTCCACCAACAACGGGGCAGGTGCCAGGGAGCAGCTGGAGGAGCATCCTCAGCCTTCCTGAAAGCAGGGCTGCCCTTGAAGGGAGCAAGCTGCTCTTGAGGTTATCCAAGGATGGCTGCTGGAGAGCTAGGATGGTTTCCAGGAGACACCTTTACTACATGGCGTGCCCAGACCTAGTTGCACGCTCCCCTCTCCTCATGGCTTAGAGCCAGGACGCATTTCCCCAATTCAGATGATATTTCGTTTCCTTCAGCAACTCGTTTCAAATCTAATTTAGTTCAGGCCAGTCTACTGCTGATTCTAAAGAATAAACCTCTCTATCAGAGGACCTCCCAACAGAAATGCACCACCACACTCCTCCCTCTTCAAACCCCACCAGCACCAAGGTCCACGGCTGCTCACCTGAACATCTGCGGGGAGGGGCTGCCGGTCCGCATCGCAGATCACGAAGGGTTGCTCCAAGGCCAGGACAACGCTGAGTGGCAGGGAGGACATGTTTTTTAATGAAAGAGGCTGGTACTGAAGAGTTAGGACATCACTGGGTTGCTACAGAAACAGGAGACAAGGAAAAAAAACAACCTGAAGCGGCCACAGACCTCCTTCCCTTTTCTGATGCATTTCAAGGTTTTCAACCCCAGAAGAGCATACATCTCTATTTACTATTTTTATTCACTTCTACCCTTCTAGAAAGGTTTCCTTGAAGTAGATCAGATGCTTTTCATGTTTAGAAACTAGAGCATCCCCCGGGGGACAGGGAAACAGTCTCACGTACAGATGGGGGGATAGGACCCCGAGAGGAGGCAGCTGCTTGAACAAGATCAAAAGAGAACGTGAACCCAGAGCTTTTGTCTCTGCGTGGTTTATATAAACTAGACAGGGTTTGGGAAACTACTTCTGGGTGTATTGACATCAATCAGCTGCAGCTTCGTAGTACTCAATAAATCAGAGCGTGGGGCATCAAGCAGACCACAGGCAGACATCAGGCAGAGCTGAAAAGCTTCTAATTAAATCTGAACTCCCTGCTCACAGGATTTTGTGCTTCTCTGGAAGCCTGGGAACCAGAGGAGAGACCTGAAAACACAGAAACTAAATAATGAAGTATCTTCTCTTTTTCAGACACCTCACGGGAGAGAGAAAGATGATGCAGGAGTCAGGATCCAGAGACTAGAGGGCTCCTGCTTTGTGTTGATATTACCATCACTGCAGCTGAAGGACATCTGCGGGTCCTTTGAAGAAAGTGAGGCTTGGGGAAATGCAAAGAGCATATGAAGAGCAGAGAAGGCAAAGAGAGACAAGAGATGACAGTTTTCCCTCATCAGCCTGAGGAGCTGACAGCTCTCTCAGTTTTTCTCAGCTCCCCTACAGGATCAGTGTTCAGACTTCACTGTGCCTTGAAGGAGGATCCTCAAAAACCTCCCTTTATACTGAGTACAGAAACTGGTGTCTCTCTAGAAGTGGCCACGATCCCCCTCAGCAGAGCAGCTGTAATCTCAGTTTTACTTCGGTGAAGTTAAAAACCAGTCCATCCCTAGAAACATCCTCACTTACTTTACAAAGCACCTCAGGAGGGGTGAGGAGCAGGTTTAGCATCGCTCAGCTGCAGCTCTCTGCTCTCCCACCTGCAGCCCCAGCACACGAGGGGGCTGCGCAAAGCCCACGCTGTTCTCGTGGGTCCCACACATCTCACCCTGTGCCCTTGGCTCAGCAGCTCAATTCTGTATCCACATCAAGAAAGGCCGAATACGGCTGGTGAGACTGTCCCCAAGCCCAGAGGAGCGAAATAATGATCTTGGTGTTAATGGCAAAAACTTGGTCCTGCTCAAATCAATAGTCAAAGCCCTGAGGACTCGGACAAGATATTTAACTTCCCCCTTTGAACACAAGCACACACGGGCTCTCAGTCATCAGCCAAGCTATTCAATGCCAGCATGCAATCTGCAGACTTACCTTCTCCACCCGGAAAGTGATTTCTCTGGAGGATATTTGCAGAATGGGAGCAACGAACTCACAGGTGACGTCCACTTGCATGATCTGTGCCTTCCCTGCCTTGCTCCCCACCATGGCATGACACAGCAGCCGCTCCTTCACTACCTGCATGCAAGAGTCACACGTCACCCGGCGGGTGCTAGCAGGGTGTCCAGAAAACACCCCGCATTTGCTAGCCACCCGACTGTGGACATAAAGGATTTTGATAGCCTGGATAAAAACTGTGCCATGGGATCTTGGCCATCAACCATCAACAGGTATTACTGCCCTAAAGTGACAGTCACTCGTCTCCTCAACAGCCCTCTCTCTTTCTATGCTACACCCTATTTATGCTGCACTCAAACATCCATACCGCTACACCCCAACATCCACAAAAGGCACTTGAGTCACGTGCTGCCTACAATCGTAATAATCCCTGCCCCAAATGATGCTTGTTTTGATGTGCCCCATCGCTAAGCATAATGCTTACAGAAAGCTGTAGGAACTGATTAAAAAAATATATAACTATACTAAGGGAAACAAGTGGTAGAAGGGCCAACGCCAGCAAACCCTCCCTTGGAAGCTTAGTAGAAAGGATACATGGCAAAAACCCAAATAGCCAGCCTGCCTTCAGGTAAAGAGGGGATCACTCATTCCTAGGATGTACTGTGCCCTCCTAGAGCTGCTTTGAAAAGAAATCTCCCTAGGAAAGAGATGTCTTGCACTCCACACAAAAACCCTCTGCTGAAGCTGGATGCTCTTATGTTCAAGACTTTTTCCTGATTTCTCATGGTTTCACTTTCCCAAATTCCTCCCGTCATTTCTCATTCTTCCCTCTGGTACAACACCACAACCCAACAACTCCTCGGAGTCTACAGCCTCCAAAATCATCTGTGCTGCACGTGCAGTGCAGGCAGTTGGGCTTCTGGCCAACCTGAAGAGAATTAAGTTCCCAAGACCCCAAGTAAGGTGGAAAACCCACTCCCAGGGTCTGGGCTTTGACTGCACGAACCAGGCAGCCACAGCTGACCTCACAGATCCCCTTTGGCCTTTCCAGGCAAGACACCCTCACCAGTGCCCTGATCACTTTGTTTCCTTTCCAGTACCTTTTTCCCTCTTCAGCAAAACCTTTGGGCTCAGAACTGCACAGGGACAATCCCATCACAGTCAACTGAGTGAGTAATCAAGTCTTCCTCAAGCTGCCACTCAGGCAACCCTTTAAAAAACCTTTCAAAGCACTGGTATCAGCAGGAGCTTAATGCAGATTTAGTCCATAGTTGCTTAAACATCTGTGCCCAGTGGTCCTGGAGCCAGGGAATGCACACCAGGGTTAGCTGGCAGTTTCTCTGCAGAGTTGGATTTCCCCTGGAAAGAAGGGTCCAGGGAGAACACCCAGTGACCCTGCTGAAATCCCTCCCCTCTCAGCTGCCATCCAAGGGTGCTGCAAGACCTGGCTGCCCTTGGGACACCGGGGCTGGCTGAGAGACTGGGGCGAGCTGGTATGGAAATATTGACAAAAGTCAAGCTGTCAATTATAATGATCCCTGGGAAGAGACTCCCACATGGGGAATGATCATTAGAGCTGACACACCCTGTTCGTTTTTTCTCCTCCAGGACTCAGTGCTAGACAAGCCCTCTGCTTACGTTTGTCTACAGAGGAAAAATGATGCTGCTCCCAGACACTCCCGCCCTTCACAGGTGGTTTGTTTTGCTCACTGCTTCCCCCAGATAGATGACCTTGCATTTTTTAATCTACTTTCTGCCTGTGCCCCTAGTGTAAGTAGAACTTATTTGCCCTGCCCTTCCTTTCTGCCTCAGCACATGACACCTTATAAGCTGCCCTTGGCCCCTGAAGTAGCAATACTTCCTTCAGCCCACATTTTGGTGTCAGCAAGTTGGGTTTATGGTAGCTCTAGAAACACAAAAAAAAGCCTTAGCAACTGATGGTGGCCAGCAAGAAAAGCAACTGGTGCTGCCGTGGTAACTTGTGGCATTAAAACAGTTTCTGGAAAGTTCTTGCTCATTTTCGCAGGCAAATGTCAAGGGGCTGCAAAAGAACTCCCAGTGGACGTGATCCGATGGGAAAGGCTCAGCCCTCATGGGGGACCTCACCTGTGGAGTGCTGGAGAAGCCTTCCAGGGTCATCTCCACAGTCTTGCCCGGCATCAGCTCCATCCTCAGAGGCTGAAGCTTAAACACGGGGCAGGCAGGTTTGGGGTTCTGGGCGGAATCTTTGCCCTTGGTGGTACCAATGGCAGGGAGACGATGATGCCGGTGAAATGGGCTGAAACCTTCTGTTGTCCAATACAGGTACTGGGTGCGTCGCCCTTTATTCGTCATCTTGAAGTGGTAGCAGCAGGGGTCCAGGCTAGAAGAGAAGCAGAGATGGAAAATGTCACGGGAGCTGCCATTTCCCAGCAATCACCCAGCTTCAGCACCCTGAAGGCATTATCCGACTGCACACTCAGCAATAAAGGCACCTCCAAAAAGGCTGACCTAGCTCAAAGCTACAGCAAGAGCCAGACCTTGGTTGCCCCGAAGTTTATCACCATCCAGCAGCTGCTCTGGTTGTGCACAGCAAGGAAAAGCTTCGTGAAGAACATTGTGGTGGGTTGACCTCGGCTGGATGCCGGGTGCCCACCAAGCCACTCAATCACTCCCCTCCTCAGCAGGACAGGGCGGGGAGAAAATAAGATGGAAAAAAACTCGTGGGTCACGAGAAAGGCAGTTTAATACGGCAAAAGCAAAGGCCGGGCACAGAAGCAAAGGAAAAGAAAAGATTTATTCTCTACTTCCCATCAGCAGGTGATGTCTAGCCACTTCCCGGGAAGAAGAGCTTCAGTACGCTTAGCGGTTGCTCCACAAGACAAATGTTGTAATAACAAATGCCCCCCCTTCCTCCTTCTTCTCTTAGCTTTTATTGCTGAGCAGGCGTCGTATGGGATGGAACATCCCTTTGGGCAGTTTGGGTCAGCTGTCCTGGCTATGACCCCTCCCAAGATCTTGCCCACCCCCAGCCTAGCGGGGAGGGGGGAATGTTGGAGAGACAGCCCTGGTGCTGTGCGAGCACTGCTCAGCAGTACCCAAAACACCGGTGCCTTATCAGCACCCTTCTAGCTACCAATACAAAGCACAGCACTATGAGGGCTGCTATGGGGAAAATGAACTCCATCTCAGCCAGACCCAACACAAACATCATCTCAGTTGCTGCAGACAGAGCATCACCAGCCTTTGGGGCTTAATAATCAGAGTATTTTTCCAAGGGGCTTCCTGCAGGTCTCGCTGCATCAGACACTGAGCTGGCCTGGCCTGGCTGCAAGTGGAGGGAGGAACAGCTTTGCTGCCATTTCACCTTCCCCTTGGGAGCTGCTGCCTCAGGTGGCTTCCTCCAAAGATGCTACTGGGGAGGCTGCAGGGTATATAGACTCATCTGGTGATCCAGGCACCACCTGCCTCACTGGTGGGATCCCCCTCATCCCCCCATCCCTTAGGGAGCAGCCAACCCTCATCGCCCCCAACATATCGCCCTTTGCCTCAACAGTGCAGCTGGGTTTGTGTTTTAGGGAGACAAATGCACTCTGAGAACACAGGATCAACAGAGGTTTTCCCAATACGAACACAGCAGCAAGACCAGCTCTAGCTGCTGAGGGAACGGAGCGACAACCAGAGATGAAGAACTAGAGCTAGATATAAAGCCAGATGAATATTCAATGGAAATTGATTCCTTCAGGTAAAGAAACACTAACCGCAGGCTAGTCTGGAGTAATTCTTTTACCCTCTATAAAGCTGAGCATGACCAGGAAATGAAGAGTTCCTGGAACAGTTATTGTCTTTTTGAAAGGTACAGAACATGTGGCTTACAAAATGCATGTCTGCCATAAGCAGCTAAATACAAACACACAAGCATGTACTATAGAACAAACAAGTCTGTGAAACAGACTGTTAAAAAAAATAACGAGGTTTACAAGTTTAATATGAAATGGTGTGTGTTGTGGAGAGCAACGGATGAAAGCTCGGAGCAGCTCTGGGGAGATGCAGAATTTGTGGCTCTGGGAAAGCCCAACTCATCGGAGATGTTACCGGGGTCCCACCACAGCTCACTCGGTGGCAGTTCTGCAGCCGACACCAACGGCAACAACTCCAAACAGAGCCTGCGGGTGAAGGGGGGCAGAGCACAATGACATGAGCCACCCCAACATTGTCCCCTGTGTTGTGTAGCCAATCTGCGGCTGCACAGAGCACAGGACACGCTGGACAAGCACCAACCTCCCTGCAACGTCCCTGCTGATGTGGATGGCTTGTGGATGCATATTTAAGTCGCTGAAAATCTATCCTAAATGCTTAAGGTAGGATTAACCTGCTCTTTCTAACCAAAAATGTAGGTATCAGAGCACTGTGGACCCTCTTTGCAGCCAGGGAAAGGAACAGGCACCTCGAGAAGATGACGCCTCTCGCCCCAAAAGGTCTCCAACACAAGGCAAGCAGCACTTTGCAAAGGCTTATTTCCCTCCCCTGTTTAGAAGGACGTGCCTGGTTTCAGACACACACGGAAGCATCAACAAATCCCCTCCTCCGAGCCAAGCTCTTTCAATAAATACTCTCAATTTATCCCACCCAACCTCTCCTCCTCTCCCTTTCAGAGCTGGGCCTGCAGCCACCCTCACTTGCCCGTGCCCTGGGCTGCTGCTGCGGTCTTGACCTAGGAGACAGGGAGGAAAGCAGGCAGGAGTGACGAGGAAAGAGCAACTACGTCTCATAAAGAGCAGCCTGGCAGGGGAGCCGGGGATGACGAGTGAACTAAGGCATGATACAGGGCAAAGACAAATTCTGCTGCTCCTCCAGGACTCCCAGGCAGAGGGGAAATAAAGCAGCACCATTACTTTAGTCGAGGAGTTGCTAACAAGTTACCTCCACGGTTTTCCGCTGCTGCAAGATGATACTCCACAGTGAGTGAAAAAGCAAGCCATGTTATTCCAAAGGGAAATATGTTTGTACTCGTGATGTAGTGTTTTCCAGCAGGAGGCTTCGGGGACCTACTGTTCTTCCTCCGTATCTTTATTTGATAAAGTGAGGAAATAAAGGTATTAGAAGTAAGGGCAATTCAGTGACAATTTAGCAACTGGTGTCCATTTTGGTGGCTTTTGATGGCATCTAACATCTTTCAAATGGCCATAAAATGCTTCTAAAGGAATTCCTGTGGCTTCAGTGAAACGGAGCCAGGACCTTGAGCACGGAAGAACTAGCCTGAAGGACTACAGCAAAACTCCTCCTGGCTGAGCCCACGGCAGAAGCGGGAGCTGAGAGGTATCCTACCTGAAGTGGCGTCCCAAGTTGAGCTCCGGACCAAAGGGTTTGTCAGTGACAATGGTGGTGCCAATGCCGACAGCCCGGACGGGGATGACATAGGAACGGCTGTTCTCTATGAACAGGTTCACCTCGTCCCTGAATTTCTCCGTGTCATCCAAGTTTGCGATGATGGTCACAGACACCTCGGTCTCGGGGGGGATCACTCCTTTACTGGGTTCAATCCTCCAGTGCGAGCGTTTGCCAGCCTGCAAGACAAGCCAAACACTAACTTAGCATGGAAACCATGGACCCTGGTCTCTTGTAGGGTGCAGGAAAAGGAAGGACTAAAGATACGAGGGTAAAAACCAGAAAGGCTTCATTTCCCTAAATCTAAGCTACGGTGTCTGCAAACAGCAACTCTGCAGGAGCTTTTACAACCTGTAGTTTACCCTCCTTTAACAGACTCACTTCATTAACCCCGTTTTGCCCAACCCAAGAGATGCTCATCCTCAGGAGAAGGTTATTCCCCCTCCTCTTTTGGTCTCTCTTTTGGAGTGCGCACCAAGGGAAGCTACTTTATCTCTCCTGGCTTCCCAACAATGGTGGCCGGGTTTGCATGAAGGCTCAAGGCCAGAGGAAGCCAGGACTGCTCAAATCCCACCGTGGCAGCCACGTGCCTGGGGGATACTGCTGAGAGCCTGAAGAATAACTCTGCAAAACCGGTCGTCTCTCCCAAGAGTTAGGCAGTGCTTCTCAACAGCCCCTGAAGGACTGAAGCACTCGGTCCCCACTGATCACCAGCTGCAGCGGGGTGTCCCACTGTCCTTGGCTTTGAAACATTCAGCTGTAAGTGTTTACAGCAGGGCAGTAAAGAACTAAGCAGAAAGAAAGGGCAAGACATGCCCTGTGGGCATGGCCCGGGCTTCCCAAGCATTCTCCTCCTCTGGTTTCTCATGCACCTTGCGCTACAGATGGGGCAATGAGGGGGCTGGACCCCCGGTCCATTTAAAAGCACAGTTGCAGGGAGCAAGCTTGCAGCAGACAAAGAGAAACGCATGCAACATCCCCTGGCCAGCATGAAATGCACTGGGATGTAGATGTACGGCTTCAAAGTGTCCATCACGGTGTTAGTGGCACACGCACCCCACAGTTCAGTGCTGTGTTTGGGACGACAGGCACTACTCACCCAAAACACCGCAGTATTCTAAGAGAAAAGGCTTTTTTCTTCTTTTTTTAATGAAAAGCAAGGATGAGCTTGCAGGCCTGACATGATCCAAGTGCCTGATCCAGGTGAAGTCAGCTTGAGTTTCCATCTGTCAGCCTGGTGGCACTGAGCTCTAACAGGACACCAGACAGCCCAAGGGAGAAGAACACCAGAAAACCAAGCAGCACTTCAAAGTCATGGAAAGCATTTTAAATAACCCCCCCAAATGACCTCTGCTAACGAGGGTAAGACTAGCGGGAGGCCAGGGAAGCAGTAACTTGCTGAGCATTCAGGGTCCCGGCAGCGTGGGGAGGTGCCCCAGCTATGAAAACTCCTTAGGCTGACTGCACGTCAGGTCTGCATGCCTGCATCCCAGGATGGAGCATGCCAAAGGCATCAAAATTATTCCAGGCACTGGCAAAACTAATAAACTCAGTTCCAGGCTCTTCAAAGCCTTCCCTCCCCGCAGCCTGCGCAATTCGCTCAGATAACAACAAAATCGCACATCAGCCAGAACAAAAAACAGAATCACTAAAACAGCATCTCTTTATCGGCACTGTTTTGAAGTTTATCTCCCTGTTTTGCTGTCTCTCCATATGACCATTTCTTTAATAAAGGGAATGTCATCAAAAGCTTGAGATAATATGCAATGAAATCAGGAAATGAAACAAAACCTGCACTAAATGAGGAGAGAAGCAAATATGGGAATGGGAACTGCATGTTCTCTCCTTGCTTACACTGAGTTTGACCAAAACTCTTTATATGCTGCCTGAAAATCACTTGATTCTCTCTAGGGAATCCCAGTGAGAAGATAAACAGGTGCAGCTTCTTTTTTTTTTTTTTAAATAAACAAAACATGGTCTCTTCTGCAACATTAGCTCCAGTTGAATCTGAGGGCAGCTCATCCCTGGGAAGGTGGAAGGGGATCTGCTCCCCAGGTGCTCTCCTGAAGACGACAACACATCTGGCTGGATGACCGCTGCTGGAGACCACGCGGCAGTGAGCTCCATCAGGAGCACAGGGCTCTGGATTAGGGAGGTCAAGGATCCCGTCAAAGGAGACAGGAACCCAAAATTAGGAAACAGAGCACCGTCACTACAAGGGGAAGTCCCAAGAAAGCTTTCCTCTCTCCTCCCTCATTACAAGGCACCAGGAAAACACCATTTGCCTCCCTGCGGTAGCACATAACACACCCAGCACGGTGGTTATGCAGGCAGAAGAAAGCTGCCGCTGATTAACAAAAATTGCACCCTAGGCCTTGTCTTTTCCTTCCTGATCTCACAGGTGTGATACGCAGCTGCCTTCTGTGATGCTGAGACATGTCATTCTTGGTAGCCAAATAAAAGATGCCTGAGGAGACAGAGTGACAACAAACAAGTAGGAAATGATCAAAGAAAGATGCTTTTTTCTCTCTGCCTTTCTGCAGGGAAAGCAAACACTTCCATTAATCAATACAACTCTTTTGCACTTGTCAATACAGCAAAAATCAGATACTTAGGGAAACAGGAAAAGACGATGACAGCGACAGCAAGGAGGAGAAACGGCCACTTTTTTCAGCAGGTCGCATCAGCCCCCAGCTAAGCTGCAGCAGCTCCTTCATGTTGACCTATTCCTCCAGTCTTTTTTACCACAAAAAAGGCAAATCCTCCCCTTGCGGGATCCACAGGATGCTCTAACAGGGCTGCCTGGCAGCTGGGAAAGCAATCTGACAAGGAAAGGTACGGCAGACAGACACAGGATTCAGTGGATGAGCACGGGATAACACGCTGGCCCCAAGGGTCACAGCCCTGCAGCTACCCCGGCAAGCAGGGATAAGCCAACCAAGGACATGGGTATGAAGTCCCTACACTCCACTACAAACCCAAAAAGTCCCATCTCAAGGCACAGCTTTGGAGGGGGTTTTTATTTCCTTCCTTCTGGTGGCAGAGATGCTCAGTGCTGCTCCCCGCAACTCATCCGACAGACACAAGAGGGGTACGGGGAAGCCTGTGCACGATGAGGAGTACTCCAGGTAATTCCTTAAGTCTCTATCCCAAAGTGAAGTTATCCACAAAAAACATCTCTGCTTGCTCAGATAATGCTCTTTTCTCCCATAAAGCAAGAAGAAAGCTCGACTTGACAGGAACAGCAATTTGCATGTGGTGGTTAAGGATACCACCATGGCCATCTGCATTACAGCATTTTCCTTTTCTGTTTTGAACAAGACACCAGCCTTTTATTTGCCCTGTTGCTGCCCCTTAATCTAATCTCATTCAGGTTGTTGAGCTGCCAGTCAGCATGCTGTAATGTTGCTGATCCAACACTGCTCTGAAAATTTCAATCAAGAGCTCTTTCTTTCGAGTGGGGACCGTGATCTAGAAGCCTAACTGCAAAGAGCCAGGGTTTTGAGATTAGCCATCAAACGGGAAACAGGGAAATCCCAGCTCGCTGTCCTGCAGCAGTCTCCAAGCAGGAAATCAAAGCAGCAGCTTTGGCATCTTCGAGAACACAAGACTTGGGTTCAGGGGCGCAAATGAATGAAGGATGCCCAGGTCACCCACCAGCTAGGCTAAGGGACAGCCGGAGCCAGTTCTGCTCTCAGAGCTACATGTGCAGGTCACCCTGACACCCGACTGCATCTCAAATTTTATCTCCAAAATTATTCAGTCCCCTCTTCTTCCCATCAATAAACTGCCAGGCAGCCTAAGGCAGCAGCAAAGGGCAAAACTTCAACTGAGGCACCAAAGTAGGCAGCTGCTGAGGGCAAGGGAGGAGCTCGAGCACATATCGCCTGCCACGGTGCTGCTCCCATCAGGCAGGCTCAGCATCACCGTCCTGAAGAGTCTGAAGAGCCCTTGCTGAAACGGCTGATCCAGCAGGTTCCCAGCACCTGCCTCCTTGAACATCTCCAGGATAGCAGCAGCTATCCTGAGAAGCTGAGATGCTCACCATGGGGTAACTCCATGCTGGGGAGTCAGCAGAGGCCATCTTTGCTGCAGGAAAAGAAGTCATCCCTGAACCACCTCATATTACTGTTTGAGTTATTGATTAGCACAATATTTGCAGAGATCGCAGGGAAGCAGGATGGGATTTATTGCCCAGTCCCATAAGTTAGGGCACAGAGGCAATGGAGAGGCAGATACACCCCTGCAAGCCCCCTGGCTACACTGCAAGCTGCCCAGGGGAGGGAGGGAAGGCATCACACCCCGATGGCAGGACCTAAACAGAGCTCTGCAGGTCAGTCTTGGGTACAAGCATGCAAACCCCATCATTTATACACCAGTACCACCCATCCGAGGTGGCTTGCTCTCTGCAGAGATGGAAAGCAGATTTTCCTTGTGGAGCCAAAGAAAGCTGCCCTGGGAATCCCCCACTTTGAGGTTATGTTTATGCTCCTGGGCACAGAAACTGGAGCGAACAAGCTGCAAAAGCAGCAAGAGGGAAATTCAGCCTGGGTTAACCAGCCCCAGAACTTCAACCCACCTAGCACAGAGAAGCACAAACCCCCTCCAAACCCTGTTTTCCTGCCTCCATCCCCCCTCCAGTGGGGAGCACATCCCACCCAGCCTCAGCACCCGAGCCCTTCCCGCCTGCATCAGCCCCGCTCCCCCTGCCAGGGAAGCAGCCAAGCTCTCCTCCTGCTACGCAGCTTGTCACACTAGGCAGCCTCCATGAATTAAATAACCTTCTTCTGCAGCTAGTCTCCAGAGATGCTCTGCAACGCTACGGAGTCCACAGACTCCGTCGCTACACCACCCTTACAAGCATATTTTTGGGCAACAATCCAGCTGGGGTGACCCCCTATAAGTGTGAAACTCGCCTCACCACCAGCAGTTGGAGGACAGACCTCACACCCTAGTCTCTGTCGTCAGCTGGAGGTTGAGGCAAAGCAGATGCAGAGGGAACAGGGAAACCACAGGGAAACCCATGCCCTTTCAGGAGCAAAGGGCCACAGGGTTCCCTTCATCGCCTAGAGCTCCAAAAGCATGACTCTCAGAGCTAAATACCTTCCACAAAACAAAGGGACAACTTGTAAAAGTGATCCAGACTCATTTCTGCTCAAACATCTACGCAAACTTTCTATTTTACTGAGGGGTTCCCCAGAGAAAACTGCCCCCAGAGCCAGGCTCCTCTTGCCACGTTGTGATGGAATATCTCCCTTTCTCCCTCAGGGAGCGATATGGAAATGTTGCATAGAAAGGTCAAGTCACAGGCTGCTATGGACCATTTTTGCTGGAAAAGAGCCCCACAGATACTTACCATCTCTGCCCAGAAGGATGCAGGGATGACAGTCTGATTGCAGAGGCGGAGAGTTTGGGAAGCATCTTGTAAAACTTGGATACGGCCAAAATTTATTTTACTCGGGTGCACGGAGACAACTGGTCCTTCTCCAACGCTCACTAAATGGATCTTCTGCTCCAGGAAGCAGGTAGGAAAGATCAAGAAGAACAGGGAAAGTTTAAAAAGATTAGACAGCTCTAAAGGTACTCCTAGACTGAAGGATAATTAGGGTGGTTTGAAATTTCCAGTGTGGTAAGACTGAAACAGAAGGCCTGGAGCACGTGTGGGATCTGGAGCCATCCCATCTGAAAGCCACAAGCTCCCGGTATCAGGGGGTAAAGAAACCCAGTTTCCCACGCTTGCTTTTTCACACCTCCTCCACACTGTTAGCTCTCTTCCCTGTACCCTGTGCCTGCTCCCACCCCTTTTCCTGCTCAGTCTTGCTCCAAGCCACCCTCCCTGACTTCTGCTGCTGCACAGCCCCACTTGGAGACTAACTTCGTTAACACTCCCAAAGCGACACCTGTGACAACCAGCACAAGTCAGAAGCAAAGCAGGCTCTTCAGAGTACAGATCATGCAAGTTACTTGCCTCTGATTTGTGCTTGTGTGTATTCCTGGTATTATATGAATAACAGACATAAATTCTAGTGGGGGGAAACCCTTCTTTTGAAGGGAAGCATGCCTTATATTTACAGAATCACTACGGTTGGAAAAGACCTGTAAGATCTTCAAGTCCAACCTGGGAGAAAAAAAAAAAAAAAAAAAAAAGGCAAGCCAACCACCACACAACAACAACAAGGCACAACACACCAAAAACCAACCCACCGAACACCACACAGCACCATGTCCATCAAGCTACATCCCACAATGCCACATCCACACGCTCCTTGAATACCTCCAGGGAGGGTGACTCTACCACCTCCCTGGGCAGCCTATTCCAATGTTTCACTACCCTCTCAAAAGTTCAAAAGTTCTCAAAAGCTTCAAAAGTTAGTATCATTTTCATTTAAAGTGTAACTAAATTTCATCTAGATTTCAGCTAGATGAAGCCAGGACACTACATACAATGTTCTCTCGACTACATTTTGTTGTCGCTGCTGCTGTTGTGTATGCAAATGGTGTGGAGACTCACGTGTCTTTGGCTGGGAGTTTTGGCAAAGAGATTTGATGGATATTTCTCAAACATGATGGGCCTGACTTCAGAAAAGCTTAAATCCAGCTTTGCACAAAACATCACTTCAGCATGTTTTCTTACGTGCTTGCTTTAGCAGGATTCAGGGAGGTCCCTGTGAGCTCCTGAGCAAAAGTCCTAATGAAGCAGCGGTTGCTGCTCATCTAATAATACAGCAGAGTAGGAGAGGCAGGGATCGTGCTGCATTTTAGACTGGGCTTGTTATCCCATCTCACATATCCATAATGAAATGCTGTGTCAGACACTTAGATTACCACCTAAGAGAATACCATCCTTCCTCTTCTCTGGGCATGAGCCATTGCTTATGCCACGGATCCCTTCTTTCCTTGTCCACACCAGCCATATATTACAAGTTCATGTTTTCCCAGGAAGAATCCCTGTACACTTTATGCCCCACCAAGATGAGTCGCACAAAGGCACACATCTCCCCTAGCACTCACCAGCGGGGATCCTTCGCTCCCAAACACCGCGACACGAGCCACTGTGTCCTGCTCTCCCGTCACCTGGGCTTCCAGTGTAACCGGGACCTCCACCAAGCTGCGAGGCTGGATAATCCCGCATGGCGTGGGGCTGGAGTACCACACAGGAGCATCCTTCTTGTGTTCCTATAAGGCACAGAATCAAAACCAACTTTAAAGCTTCCTCAAAGGTCACTCTGAACTCCTTGACATCTGCCACAATGACAATTCACACACATTTTTAAAAATCCCTAGGAGAAAGGAGAAAGGCACAAAAACAGATGCAAGACTAGTATGGGCTTAGCATCTTGAGGGGGTCCGAGAGCTGCTGCAGGCACAAACACCCGCTCCTGTGCTGGCAGCCTCCTTGCAGCAGCCTTTCATGACCTTCTAAGTTCTCCTACGGGAAAGCACCCCAAAGACTAGACTATGAACTGCTTCCTAAAGTTTATATTCAGGCAGGTTCCTATTTAACTGCTTTCTAAAGTTTCTATTCAGGTAGGTTCCTGTTCTCAGCAAACCTTTAGGTTTGAATATGAACCAGCAAGGTCTTCTCCAAAACTCCTTTTTTCCTAATATACCCCTTGACAACATTGGAGGAAAGGAGGTGGATGCGATGCCAAACCTGAGGAAGAACTGTGTAGCAGCCTGGGAGATTGCTGTCGTTCTCAAGCGTCAGCATCTGCCGATACGGGTACTTTAGAAAGCACCGTCCAAATGTCATGACCGGGTTGAGCACTCGCAGCCGAGGAACGACGCATCTAGGCAAAGAGATGACGAAAAGGGAATTGGAGATACTGAGAGAACGTAGAATTTGTTTACTCCCCAAATAGCATGAAATGACGCATAACACGTGTCACTGTCAAATGGACGTTTAAGACCCCTACAGCAATAAATTGCCTTTAATTTCTTTTTATACAACAACCTCTTGTAAAGGAGGAGCAAACCCTGAGTCTCAGCATTGTAGAGGCTGCCAAGTGCCCAGGCAGAGCACTGTGCCCTGTCCCAGAGCTGTCTGATGGGCACCTTTGCCCCAGGAGGCTTGCAAAGACACCTTGCACCCTCCTGACGCTCCCAGCAAGGCATGAGCTCCAGGGGAGCCTTCCCACCCATGACCAGGGCTCACCAAGCCTCAGGGAACACAAGACCCCACAATCTCAGTAAAAATTACTCCCTCCTCTCCCATACCTCTCTTGCCCTGCCTGAAAACTCAGCCATTTACCCCAGCAGCAGAGGGCACAAGCCACCACCTGCCTCACGCAGTGGCTGGTCACCCCTTCCCCACTTCTGTAGCCACCTTGCTCCTTGACCCTCACGGGTCCATACACTGTCTGCTCCCATTTGCACTTCTTTTACAGAATTGCAGCCCAGGCACTGACTGGAAGACTCTGCCTCTTGCAATTCAACTGACACCCACTGCAGCACAACAGCATCGAATCTGGCTGCAGCAAGAACAGCTTTTGGCTTAAATCTGAGAACAGTACGTCTCAGAAGGACCAGAGGAAAGCAGAGAAACCTGAGCTCACCTTCCACATCAAGGACTATTTTCCCCGTCCTAAGATCTTGCCTCTACTTCCCCTCACCAATCCTGACACAAGCCCCTTCCCCATTTGCACATGCCTTCGTTAACTGAACCAGACACCAGCTTTCAGCAGGCTGATCACTGTGTCCCAAATGAATGTTGCATTTTGGTTGCAACCCAGCACAAGTCCACCACTTGCAGGAAGAAGGAGAGGCAGCCCTTTGGAAATTTCTTACACCTCAAGCACCAAAAGCCAGGCCAAACATGAATATAATTACTGTTCCCTTTAGAAAAAGGCTCAGCCCCATGCCTGTCCGTTGAGCACAGGTGCTTCTCAACGAGGGCTGCTTTCAAAGCACTGCTGTTCTCCTAGCTAGCTGGGTAGAACTAGCTCATTAAGCAACGCTTCTCATTTGGAGATGGAGCCAGAAAACCGCGTGCAAGGCAGTGTGCTGGTGGGGGGTGCACGAGGAGAGACGATGAGCTGCAAGGGAAGCGGTGATACCTGGCTGTGAGAGGCAATGCCAACACCTCCTTGCCAACGCCGTCCACGTCCACCACCAGTGCCAGCTCGTATCTCTTCACGGTGTTGGAACACAGGGTGACCTGGCGGAAGAGAAGACCATCAAATACTTCATCGCTCCCAAAAGCCATCGTCCATGTGTGGTGTCCTCCGGTTCTCCTTCCACAGTAAGGAAAGGGAGGATTTTGCCCTAATTCTTCTGCTGGTCCATGTACAGAGCACAGGCTCTGCGAGTAATAAAAGTCTTCTGACAAGATCTGCTCTGTTAAATACACTGTGCAGTTATCAGGGTATATGCAAGCTAAATTAAAGCACAATTAGACTAATGCTCTACTCACCACTGTATTAAAATTAAGGGACCAGTTTGTAATCTCGACTAGAATAGCATAAATCCAGAGGAAATCTGCTGACTTGAACAGAATGAGTTCAGCTTTACAGGGGGAAGCTGAGAGCAAAACGTGGCCCAGCAGATGCTGTGCAGTTCACGGCTGCCAGAGCTTTTGCAGTCCCCCTTGGGGATCGCTGCAGTGAATACAGCTCCTCCTGCTCAACAGGACAGGAGAAATTAGACTGGGAAGAAAGGCAAACTGCTTTATCCAATGACATCTCTCTTTTTAACAGCCACCTTCTGTCCTCATCCTTCCTCTGCCCACTGTAAATCCAAGAGATCGCTCTAAGCAGCTCTCAAAAACACAGGAGTGGCTTCTGTACCTGACTATACGGTACAAGACCTTCCGCTCAGGATTTTGGAAACAAAACGGTGCTCCTTCTGAAACGTCCCAGAGTAACCCAGCCAACAAAAGCCTAACACTAATGCATATATCTTACTCGCGTTATGCTGGCAGCACTAAAGCCCTCTCATGCATCAGTGAAGCTTCAGCTCCACCTGCTGAAGCACGTATGGCCGGACTCTTCCCATACCTGGATATCCACGACCCCCTGGGAGCGGATGGTCCCTCTGCACGGCGTGATGGTAAATTCGGTTGGCTTCACAAGACCTTGGGCTCCCCCTCTCCAGTATGAGTGAGTGTTGTCCGACAAAGGAACAAAACTGGTAACACTGGGCTCTCCCGAGCCGTCCCCAGGAATGCGAAGGTTGAAGGTCATGGGCACCAAGGAGGTGTTAGTGAGGCGACACGACAAGGTGCGAGGAAAGCCTAGGAAATGACACAAATATGAATTTACACCCCAGTTATCCCCCTGAGTCCTGGTGTGAATATCCTGTTAGGATAAAACTGTGCCTGGAGTTTAGCTCTTCTCAATCTGAACCACAGCTAGTTGAGAAGCTAAGCAAGGAATTCATCGTCACTTAAGCTCTCTTTTATGCTGATCACAGAGATTGTTTCCTTGGCAATGCCCACTCTTAGCGATGCCGAACACCAGAATTTTGTCTCTCTTTACCTGAGGAGCGCTCTCACATGCCCCAAAACCAGCATCAGTTATTTCTCGCTTATGAGCGTACATCCAGACAGACCATTTTTTCTGAAAATTCAGTCCGTAACATTCCCTGTTAACTCCACGAACACTCCCACAGTTTTCAATATGTAAAAGCAGTGTATTGTCATCGAGGAGAAGCTCCAGTAAAAGAAAGGATGGATGCAATTGGCTACTACAGCACGATGCAAAGCACTCTAATGCAGTTTCTCTAGGCAGCATCCTCAAGGCATCTCCTGTTTGGGGGCAATCAGACTCAGCTCGTGACAACCTGCAGCCCACTTCACAGGAGGCAAGCCTGATGCTTGCTTAGAAATTAGCAGGAACCGTGTCTCACCTTACCTAACAAACGGGGACATCACATCCATGCTACACACTGGCTTTGGTTACTGCCCGCAAGGGTTTACATCACTTTACCTTTGATACTTGCTTTCCATAATGGAAAAGCAGTGATACAACCACACCTGGTGGGGATGTGCTGCAGAGACAGGACATCAGCCCACAACCTGCTCTGGAGTGGACATCTGCCTTGGACGGCCAGCTCTGTGAGGAGACATCTCCCATGGCCTGCTTACCAAGCGTTACTTGAATACAGGTGGGGAGGAAAACCAACTGCAGACACAGCAGGTAGTTCATCCATGCCCATCGACAGTGACCACTGCCCACCTCCAGCAACTACTCCAGCAGGGAGGCAGGAGACACACAGAAAGGACAAACACAGACTTCACAGTCCCAAAGGAGACCGAAGTCTCCAGATGCAGACAACAGTCAGCAGCAGAGCTAAAAGAAGCAAAAATACAGTAGCTGCCTTCAGCTCAAAAGGCCTTATTAACGAAATCAGATTAAGTAGGATGAAGCTCCTATTACATAACCATATTTCTGCCTGCTGTGTTTCTGGTTTTATTTCTTCAAAAGGAAATAAAGAAATAGCAGAGTGGTGATGTAGGGAGGGGAGGAAGCAGCTCAGGAAAGGTAATGAGTTTTCTTAGAAAGTCCATGAGCAGCATGAAAACACAGAGGCATCCTGGGTGCAGAATGATAATGGCCCTTCAATCACAATTGATTTCACAATTCAACTTTAGAACATCTCAGTACAAAGCCTTTTGTGAGACGGAGGTGGAGAACGAGAATCTGCACTTTAATGGAGATGCTCTGGACGCTCAGCCACTGGCTCCATCAGCAGACCTGGGCTTTTGGCAGGGAAGGAGAAGGAGCCCAGATCTCAGAGGACATCAGTGCCCGATGCCGAGCTATTGCTTGGGCATATTACCTGGGAGGTGAGAATGAGGTGCCCTCACAGCACTAATCAACAGCTCACACTGAAGGTCAGGTGGGGGAAATGGTGTCCTCCCCTTGCAACACGCACATTCACCCAGAGCAGCTACAGGCTAGCATGTGGCTTCAACTCCCTTCTCCTGCAGTCCCATCCCCTGGGCCCTTCTGGCACAAGGACTTTCACAGCCATTCTGCTGCCAAGCATTAGGAGCTTGGGGCTGAACAGACTATGAGGGACACCAGAAAACACTGACTTTCTGTTCCTTTGGTCCTATCTGACCTCATGATGGCACAACACTGCCTAAGCCACCAGCAGCCCTGGTTTTAACACCTCAAAGGCTGCTATGGAGGAACACAAGTGACAGGTGCTCTTCTGTTCAGGTGCTCTGTTTTGGTGATGCACAGACCTCTCAACCTATGCTCCAAGCCCAGGGAACACTCACCGAAGGAGACATCACCGAAGCGGAGGGAAGGTACGTTGAAATGAAAAGTTGGTCCGATGACACAGCCCCTGTGAGGACAAAGACAGGCAGAGGAGGCATTGGTTTGGTTAAAGAGAAATGCAAAGTGTTCGGCTTTCGTTACTGCTCGGAGGGATAAAAGCTGGTCTCAGAACCACAGCGGGTTTCAAATCAACCCGTCGCCTTTCTGCTCAGCACAGCATCCATGTGGACAGGAGACAGCCAAAGCAAAGTGGTCAGCAGCTGAGAGCTGCTGATGTGCCTTAGGGCACCATGTCAGGCAGGGTATGCCCCCAAGTTGCTGCTGACCTGATGAAGGACCCTGAACAAGTGATGGCTCCGTGCCTCAGTTTCCCCATCTGTAACGTGATGACACAGAGGTCTCCACGCAAAAGTGGACCCATTGTACTAGCTTTGCCAGCTGCAGGTTCTCTGCTTTGGTATTTCTTTGCTGGAACTGGTGTTCCCATGGAGTATATGAACATCTTGTCCTCAGATCATCTTGACCCATGCAATCATGAGGCATGCAGGATTTGGAGGCATGAAGCCAGAGGAGCGCCCAGACACCCACTGACACAAGAGCAGCAACAGTTCTACACAGCGGACAGCTGAATCTTGGGGAAAAGGATCAGCTTGTCACCAGTGCACCAGCTGACACATCCAAGAGCAACACACGTCTCCAACCACCGAACACGGGTGTCCTGAACCCACCACACCTCCTCACCTGTCCTTAAATTCAGCAGCCAGGCTCCAAACTCCAAAACTCACCAAAATCCCCTGAAATCAGCACTTGGAGCTGCACAACAGCCATTAATTTATTTCATGGTTGATGCCAATCAATGCCAGCTCTGCCTCTTAGTTAAAAATCAAGGACCACAGTGAACGCTGCCTTCTAGTTTTAGTCACAAGACTGCCACTGACTCTGTTTGGCACATGACCAGACTCAAGCATCCCGCAGGAGGGACCTGCGTTCATCCGTGGTGTCCCATTTCCAGCATCCCTTTCTAAACACCAAAGAAACAAGCATTCAGGACCTTGTAAGGTTGGGTTCCTTCCCAAGAAGAATCACCTATGGTTTGGGCATCTTCTGATTGCATAGTTAAAAAGCACTCAAAAACTGACTTTCAGGAGTTGCAATCCAATACTAATTCTCGATTCTTGGAGCTGAAGCAGCTCCTGAGACTAAGTCAGGGAGCAAATCCCTGATGATGATGATGAAGTTCCCTCTCCAAGGACCTCACATAACCAGACCTAACTGCCCAAGCCCTAACACCTTGCTTTGGACACAGCAAAGGGAGCAGGCGTGCTTTCCGCCACAGCACTTGCCACGAGACGATGGAAAACTACCTCCAAACCAACCATGACTGGGGATCACACTGGGAAACTGCCAAGGATGAGCCTTGCCAGGCAAGCGGAGAAATGACTGCCATTTCTGCTGAGTGCGCCGTATCTGTGCTCAGGGAAGTTAAACCTGAATGACTGCCCAGAAGGCTCGAGCAAGGAGCCAACCCGGAGCCCTGTGCACCACAGCTGATAACAGTACAGCTCGCAAAAAAATGGGGGAAAAGGCAGTGGTTTTGGCAACTACCGTGTTTTACAGTAGCATTAAATAATGCACTTGTGAAGGGAGATCAGGGTCCTTGCAGAGCACGAAGGATAACACAAGGTGGGAGAGGAACCGCTTCAACACTCATCCCCATTCCTTCCTTCCTTTGCAGCCCAGTCTCCCACCAGCCAGCTCGCCTCCATTCAAAAGAGCTGGGAGTTTTTCTCCATGGAGGACTAAATCCAGTGCTTCAAACTTCCCGACAAGGGAGGCTCAGCTTCACCTGGTGGGTGGACATCTCAAAGGCCTTGAAAACAAACAGCTTGAGCTACGGGTCTGGAGAATGAGAGATAAGGACTGGATAGGGATCCTTGAAACTAAGGCAAGGCAGAAATCAAGGAGGCAGATGACATCTCAGAGCAGAGTGGACTGCAATGGGAATTACTGCTGAGGGACAGCTGTACTGGAGCAGGTGGGCATGCTGGGGTACCCTCAGATGGGCTGCATAGGAGCCACCACCTAGAAAGGAGGAATACAAGGATGGGGAAGAAATAAATAAAAAAGGACCAGCAATCCTCTTTCACTGAGACATAAGGTCTGCACCGAGCTCAGGGCCGTGCTGGCAGAACAGGGCAGAGCGGCCACAGAGAAGGGGAGGACATGCTGGGCACTGGCAGCCAGGGCACCAGTGGGGAAAAAAGGACCACTTCAACCAGCCCCAAAGCTCCAGAGCACCCAGCATCAGCTCCCCTGCCTACACCACATGATCCCACCAGCTCGTGGTTAAGACTTGCTGGGACAAGTTCGCATGCTGCTGTGGTCCTGAGAAATGAGCTTTGCCTCTCCTTTCATCAGCTTTTTTTTCCCCTCTTCTCCCCTCTTGCTCGGTCAGGATTCTCTTTTGCAATGGCACCAGCCCAGGGGATGATGCCCGAGTCCTTGTGACAGTACTTGCTGCAGAGCTTCCTGTCTCCTGCATCAGCACGTTTCTGGCTGCAGAAAGGAGGTACCGTAGCACTCACTGCACAAGAGCCGGGAGGACAGCTTGTCCCAACGCATTAGCATGAGAGATGATGTTGATGCTGCTGCTACCCATTTTGTATGGAATGTTAACAGAGGATTTTAAAAACACTGCTTCTGGCTGCAGAATCACCCAGGCTGGCCCCTCTCCAAAGCCCTCTTGGCCCTGCTGGGTGTTCAGGGGGACATCCCAGACCATCTACTGCCCAAAGCTGATACCATCACACTGTCTGTCATGGCCCAAGGGGGAATGAGCTACCTGTAGCAAGGAGTCACTTCAGCTCCTGGGTACCGGGACAGGGCAGCAGGCATCTCCACACCTTTCCCGTACGGCCTCCAGTCAAACTTTTTTCCAGCACGGGCAGTCACTTAAAGCCCCAGGGTCCTCACACAGAGATGTCAAAGGGTCACAAAAGGAATCTGCTGCTGCCAAATTCTGGGCAAACAGTGTCCTAGAAAGTCACAGAGCCACCCTGGCTCAACCATGAAGGCAAAGCTGCTTCCCAGAGGAACCCAAGACTTTGAAAGTTAAACTGCGTATTGAGAGCAGAGGAGGCATGGTCACAGGTGGCCAGCAGCTCAAGGGAGGTGATTCTGCCCCTCTACTCGGCTCTGGTGAGACCCCACCTGCAGGACTGGGTCCAGCTCTGGAGTCCTCAGCACAGGAAAGACGTGGACCTGTTGAGGCAGGTCCAGAGGAGGGACACGAAAACTATCAGAGCGATGCAACACCTCCCCTATGAAGAAAGGCTGAGAGAGTTGGGGTTGGTCAGCCTGGAGAAGAGAAGGCTCCAGGGAGACCTTCTTGCAGCCTTTCAATACTTAAAGGGGGCTTATAAGAAAGACGGGGACAGACTTTTTAGCAGGGCCTGTAGCAATAGGACAAGGGGTAATGGCTTTAAACCGAAAGAGGGTAGATTTAGACTAGATAGAAGGAAGAAATATTTTACAATGAGGGTGGTGAGGCACTGGCACAGGTTGCCCAGAGAGGTGGTAGATGGAAACATTCAAGGTCAGGCTGGACGGGGCTCTGAACAACCTGGTCTACTTGAAGATGTCCCTGCTCACTGCAGGGGGGTTGGACTAGATGACCTTTAAAGGTCCCTTCCAACCCAAACCATTCTATGATTTCCTCTCGTAGACAATTACACTTTCTTGGCTGCTGCAATTGCAAGGTTCAAACTGGAGTCAAGGTTAAAAAGTCTTGGCTCTTAGTGGGGGGTGCTAGGATCTGAGCCAAGACAAAGACCTTAGACAACCCCTTTTTTCTCTGCTCCATCATCAAATGAGGTAGGGGGGAGCTGATTACCCAGAGAGAGCTACAGATGTGCCCACCAAGCTCCTATAACCCTCCTCACCTGATAGTCAAGGTCACAGGCTCAGGGGATCCATTCACACTGAACTTGAATTCTTCTGTGAACTGCCCCAGGATGGTGGAACTGAAGGAGATCCGGATCACCTGGAGCCCGTCCGGCAAAATGGTGCCCTCCCGGGGCAGAAAGGTGAAGCAGGAGCCCAGAGCTGTAGCTGGAGGGACCAACCGGAAGAAAGCATCGATGGCTCCTTTGTTAAACAGGACCGCCTGCAGCAGCAAGAAAGCAAAATGGAAATACATAAGGAATCTTCCTTTCTTACACAAGGCTGACTTGTTCTCCCATTAAACAAGTAACATCTGTAAAAAGACAGAAGATGCCGTGTGCTGCTGCTTGGCAGAAGCCAAAGAATATGCAACAGGACAAGTTCTGCCTTTGGGTTTTTACATGCAAAGCAGTGATAACTTCATCTAAACAGAGTCACGCTGGGTTTACTCTACTGATACAGAGCAGTCCACTCTGACTTGCAGTGCAGAGGACCTGCTCAGCATCAGCGAGTTGATTCAGACCCGTCCCTAAGGGCAATGAAGGGCAGTTACTAGTGGATCATCACACAACTGCTTCTGCTCCTGATGAGCCTGGTCCTGCCAAGGGCAGAACATGGGCAGCTTCCATTGCAGCCAACAAGTTCACTGCATGTAGAAGACCCCTCAGGCCAGCACTATAACCAACTTCAGAAGCACTCCCCAACTCTGCTACAGTATAGAAGTTAGGTTTCTCTTCTTTCTTCTTTAAGGTGATACTTTCTTAGTCTTTGCTCCAACAGACATGTCAGGAAAGAATGAGCGTGAGGTGCATAGCAGCTCCATCTATTCCAAAGAAGTTCTCTTTCCTAAATATTCACAGCCACCATCCAAGATTTTACCATTACTGGAATAAACTGCAAATTTAGAACCAAACCATATTTTGTTGAATGCTCGAGAGATCTACTGCCTCGAACAAGTAACACAATCCTGCAGCGTTTGTTGAAATTCAGCTCTTTTCATGTTGGGCGAGAAATGCCCACATCTGCCTGTGAGTACCGGCACGCTGTCAATCACCAACAAACCTACCCAAAGCAAAGCTGTAAAGTTTCTGATTGCTGCAGGGTGAAATCCTGCCATCTCCGTGGACTTAGCTATCTGCTTTGAATTTCTTTTCCCTAATTTTTGTCCTTGCAAAACCTGTCAGAAAAACTGAGACAGAAGCATAGAAACATCCTTTGTTTTTCAACTTTGCAGCTGCTGCTGAAAATATGCATGTATTCAAAGTCCACAATGGTAACTTGAACACTACTCTCGCCTCTTGTGTGTTTTACACCTTCGTTACAAATTGCACTTAGGGATCCGACGCTGAGCTGAGGTTTACCTCCAGTCTAGCTGCTTAGCAAAGCACTAACAGCTTCATCTACTTCATCACATTTTCTCAAGTAATGAAAATCATAAATTGATAGAGAGAGAATCAATAAAGTATCAGCATTAAAAATGCACAGAGCACACAATATTTCCGTAAGAAAACACCTTAATGTGTCCTTCCCTGCCACAGTCAAGGTTTTGAAAGTGTCTGGCATGATGTATTGCCTCGTCTTCTACCTCTTTCACTTGCTCTATCTTTTTTTTTTGCAGAAGACTTGACATCATTGGGGGGAGGCAAATATATAGAAAGTGCCTTTGCTTCATTTCCAGAAATGCTTTGCTCTTCATAGAGCCAGAGGTGCACCAAGCCCGAAGCGTGGTGAGGGGCTCGTCAGCGAGGGGAAGCACTCCCAATTTCTTTCCTAGGGACAGCTCTGAGCCAGGAGGCTGGACGGCTTTCCTCTGACTCCCAGGAATCGGTAGGATGCACTTAACTGAAAACTCTTTGCAAGGGACTTGAGTTCAAACACAGTAAATTTGTTCCAGCTGCTTTTTAAGAGCCAGAGTACAAAGGTGCTTTGCATCTAGGGCTGAAACAAAAGCCTCTGAATACTTATCTTTTTGACCCAGTGCTGCTTTCATGTGTCAAGGGGGGTTTTTTTGCATGAAGGCTCCCAGCTGATCTCAAATGGACGTTGCCAAAAAGCAGGGACTAGGGCTTCACGAAAACATACACCTTTCAGACCCCACCAAAAGTATCCAGATTCTGTGAAACCCCCCAAACTTGACTAGTATGTCAAATATTCCCTGCTCACAACTGCCTCAGTTGCCAGGAATCCCCCAGGTCCACGAGGCTCAGCGTTGCCCCGGGAGCCGTGAGGATCCAGCCCAACCCCTGCGAACCCCTCCTGCTCACCTCATAGCTGTGGGCTGATCCAATGAAAACCTTCCCGATGTCCAGCTGGTCAAAGTTGAAGCGGAGCCGGGGCCCTATGCCTTCACCTTTGATGCACAGGGGCAGCCTGGCCTCTCGGCCTGGGGAGAGATTGCCATTTCAGTACAGTAATTCCCTCTGTTGCCCTGGATTTTCCAGCCTGCCTCAATGCTAGTCCCTGACTCCACGATGGATGGGACCAGCTCTAGATGCTCCAGGGAGAAGATACGGGACCCTTCTCCTCCCTCAGGACATATGCCCTTGGGCTGGTTTCTAATTTAGTGATCAGTTTGCACCCTGAAAACGGGATGCTGAGTTTAAAACACGATCTCTGAATTTCTTCCCACACACTTAGATGAGCTTTGAAATCCATGCAGTGAAGGCACAAAGCTCACAAAACAGAACTGAAGATAAAAATCTGCCATCTATACTGATGCAATCAGAGACAACAGCACAGGAGCCGAGAAGTACGAGCCCAAGCAAGGCGAAGCTCCCTGCTAACGGCCATACGCACATCAACAGTAACCGCTCCCAGAAGAAGACTTGACAGCACTTCCGTTAAGACAGGATGGGCATAAAGCTTGTCTAGCGGACTGCTCGGATTCCGATTCCCAGGGAGGACGTTCACCCTGCTCAGTACAGCAAGGCCTGTGCAACGCTACCCGTATGCACCATAGACGCCGAGCCACGAGGTGACAATTCCCACACAGGGAGAGAAGCACGTGCTGGCCAGAAGTGGTCTTTTCGCAGACACCCCGCACTCAGCGGGACTCAGTCACCTGAGGTCTGACAGCATCTGGGGAGCGGGAGGTGAGCCAGGATCTGGGAGCACATTTGTAACTCAGCTCCTGCTGCCTCAGGCGTCTGATGATGCATCCGTGTAATAAAGATTCATCTTGGAAGTATATAGTCTATAGGGGCTTAGTGCTCGTCCACGAAAGCTGTTCTGCTGTGTCATTCTTTGGCCTTTCCAGGCGCCTTGCAGCAGAGCAAATGCTGGCAAACCCATGGCATGAAAGCTTATCCCTTCACTGCCTTGGTTGGTCTGGGATCAGTGATCCAAGCTTGTAGCCAGGCATCGCGAGGGCTGGCCTTGGACAGGAGATCACCTGGAAACCGCAGGGACAGCGGGCATGTGCCAGCCCTGACCTGCTGACCACCCACCCTTCCCAGCAACTACATGAGAACCGAGGGGGCTGGAAGACTATTTGTGCCTCGCCTTCACCATGGGTAACAGAAGCAGGAGAAAGGAGCTGTACCTGAGATTTCACAGTAGACCGCTTGTTGATACACTCTGGCTTCTCGGGGTTTAAAGATCACCTTGATTTCAGCCGAAGAATTTGGCCAGACATCTCCCTCCTAAAACAGAAGCAGACAGAAAACCATTTATCTTTAAACGTTACATGTCTTGTTTTCAACCACAGCCCTGTAGCCTATATTTAGAGCATCAGTGAAGAGCAAGGAGCAAGCAACACTTGCCAACAACATTTATAAAAGAGTCTGGAAGCGGTTGCAAAAAACTGTCCCAAGTCCCTTACCTTTACTGGCACCCGGGAGAGGCATTTTGTTAAATTAGGGCTACAACGAAGCAACCCAACTGGCAAACAAATTCCAGCGAATCAAGCAGGATTTCTTCAGAGGTACCAGCCAGTCTAAGGAAAAGGGACCTAGCTACACTTCACGTCTGTACATCATTACATGGAGTACCAGCACGCAGTACTGTGGGCAGCCAGACTTCTGCACCTCACCTTAATGCACTTCAGGAGCTCAAGGCGGGGTTGAGCTAGTTCTGGAGTCATACTCCAACTGTAACGAAGCAGGAGCCCTGGGACACACTCCAAAATCAACTCTAATGCATCGTATGATGCCCTTCAGGCTCAGCTCATCAGCTCCCACTCTACAATACTCCTACTGCTCTGACACAGTCTCTTGGTCACACCATGCTGCTGTCAGCTACAGTGGTGTGAAACTGCAGTTGTGCTGGCATTGCTGGCTCTCAGCCTTCGATGGGCTAAAGGAGTAACCAAGAAGAGAACACGATCCCCTTCCTTGGTTAAAAAAAAAAAATTAGTTTCACCTATTTTAAAAAAAGAAGAGGTTGGGCTTATTCTAGGGTTCACTCCAAGATGAGAAGGGATTTTGCACTGCTCAGGCAGCAGGCATTCTTCGTCTCAGACCATGCAAATACTCAGAATCAGAGCTCTGGTTGATTGAAGGACATGGGGTTTTGCTTGCAGAAACAGAAAAGCAAAGATTTTTCTGTACCTATGTGCCATACAACTCAAAAAAAAACTGCCAGTCTTGTGTCCAGGCTCACAGATGCCATTGGAAGGGAGATTCAGACATGGTGTAAGTCCAGCTTATACAAAGGGATTGGTGTTTCCATGACTAAACTTGGGCTGAATTTGGCCTCCTTTCCACACAGGACCGTTTCATTCTTCAGGTCAATATGTGAACTGACAATGCTCTAATACCCTTTGTTACTGCCCATACAGTATGCGTCAGGTGTGCCCTTACATATAATAATCAATACCTCTGAGCACTCTAAGAACACTTATTTATAGCCCTTGCAGTAGCTCAGCTTTAGGCAGGCTCTCACTGCCTGTCAGGAGCCCGCAGTTCAGAAGTGGTTTTTGTAACAAGCTCTCCCAGCCTCACTAGAAACCTGACCTTTTCTCTCGGCATGTCAAGGCAGCTGATGCAGGGATCTGCCAAGTGACCTCATTCAGGGAGGAGCAGGAGGAGGAGGAGGGGAGGTTCTCAGCTACAGCTTACCATCGGCTCAATGGTGAAGACATCATCGGAGAAAAGCATGGAGTCTCCTTGCACCTTTGCCCTCTGGTTCCGGAAGGTGCGGGAGAGAAGGGAAAGGCGTTCTCGGAGAGTGGGGTCCACCGTGCACTCCTTGAGGAAGCAATCCGTCTTGTCCTCTTCCTGCCTCTGCAGCCTGCGACACAGCCTGCGGCCACGGGGAGAGACAAACCAAACAGATAATTCAATAAGCAACATATTTGCAGAGACTGCCGGGTAAGTGCAGGGGCAGCAACGCACTCGGGGAGGAACAGCAGCACCAGCAGCAGCTCAGCAAGGGGCTGACCCCGAGCCATGGGGTCCCAAATGGATCAGATGATCACTTGTTGCTCCCTGGCGTGGCAGGTAGTTTTACTCCACACTCACAAGTTAAGAAGAGGTTTTGGAAAGCTAGCAGCCCTCAAGAGAGCCTCCTGGCTCAAAGCCACTGCCACAACTGATGGAGAATCCACCAACCTCAACTGCCTTTTCCCACCATAGAGCTGCTCGGGGGAGGCAGATAAAGATCAAGGAGCACCCACTGCAGGGCTTCACTGGCAAGGGGAGAAGCACCTGGGGTTCAGCTGCAGGTTACGAGCATCACTCTTTTTCCTTCCTTTTTGGACCCGCGGGGATAAGCAAACAATGCCTGCTCCCAGTTCCCTATACTGCCTTCCACCGGGGGATCCCTGCTTCTCTGACAGCAGGACAGTGGCCTTAGAGCTATGACCATCCCTAAGACTTCCAAGTAAGGAAGAACAAAACCTCCTGCTCAGACTCTAAGACACAAACTGGCACAAGATCAAATGTAATTGGAAAAAAAGAAAAAAAAAATCCGGTTGAAGTCTACTGTGGGGAAGCCTGGTTGCTTCTGAGGGGAAAGAGGAACACTCAGGGTCCAGGCTGAGACAGGCAGCTGGGAAGAGATGGTCAAGGAATGGGCCAGGGAAGTACCAAGAGAAGGTCAGGAGGTTTCCTTTCAACACACTGAGCTTGCACAGAAGTCACACACTGTGTCATTAAAAAGAGAGAACAGTGGAAAACTAGTTTTGGCCTTCAAGGCATTTCTGACCTAATTACGTTGCACTTTATTTGCTCAGAGGCCCTCAGAAAGTGCTCCACTTTAAGGCAGTTTCCTGATCAGCTATGGGTTCAGACTAACTCCTATATACCTACATCCATCCAAGTCTGAAAAGTCACACAAGGATTCCCTAAATCACCCAAGCTTTGAAGTGTCATTTCCAATTCACCCCCCCGGGCTGCAAGTGTTTCTCTGCTGCCTGAAATGGGAATTTCAAAGCTTGAGCAAAGACACACTTTCAAGAGCCTGACCCATCTCTCACCACCATGAAGACATGGGTGGCTGAAGCCCAAATGCACTTCCAGGTCCTGTGCTGCCCTACCTTCCCTGCAGAACCCTCCACCTCCAAACTCTCCCCAGCCTCAAAGGAAGGGCACAAATAGCTCCTTGTGCTGGAAACCAGGGCAGCGTGAGGCAATTAACACCCTACAGCAGGGTGGCCTCAACTTTCACCCTACCCTGCACATCGCTGGAAAAGGAGCCTGCCACCTTATCAAAGCTGGAGGGGAAAAAACTGCAGTGACTATCATAATAGTTATGGTATCTGCAGCTACATTACGTCCCAGGTAACGAGTGCTGACACTTTCCTCAGCCTCATGGACCCTCTGTAGCCCAGGGATGTCTGGACCTCAGTGCTTTGTGCTCCCACAAACCACCAATTTGCTATCCAGTCATTGCAACCAACCTTTCCTCTCCAAAACATCTTCCTCAGCTGGGGTACGGGTGGAACTGGAATGGGAAGTGCTGAGCTCCAGTACCCTGAAACTCAGTGACACGCACCCTGATGCTGGGGATGGTTTACTTGTCCTAAACCGTTCAAAAGCACCAACACCCCTGAGCCCACACGTCAGTTTTACCCTTGGGCAGCGTATCTTATGGAAGCGAATCTTTCAAACGCACCTCAGCTTCCGCTGATCCTCCTCTTCCTGTGTAGCAAAAGCCTTCCACTGGAAGTGGGCTATGATTTCACTCCGATTGTGGATGACCACGGATCCGTGGTTTGACAGCGAGAGGTAAGTCTTCTCAACTGCCAAGGAGTTCCTGTCTAGCCTGATGTTGACATCTCCAGCTGCTCCATAAAGGCTCATGTGAATATCTTCACCTGCAACAAAGCAAAGGGCAGTCTTTGCTCACCTCACTTGCTGATGGAAGTACCAGGAAGAGAGCAAACCACACGTAACAGAAGAAACCGTTACAGCTTTTAGCTGTATTAGCAGTTCCACGGATCAGCACATTTATCTCATCCTGAGAGCTGCCTGTGTACAGCACAAGGATGTCCTGGACACCATCTAAACCACCTTATTTCTGGGTGTGTTTGTAGAGGTTTATCCCCAAGGTGACAGCATTTACAGTGAGATTTTTCAGACGTGCCCAGGTGGCCTTTGGGTTGCCATCCCACCCAGGTCATGGGGAATTCTGCATCAAAGTCATTCAGGTGACTCTGAGGAGTCCCACCACAGTCATAGCTTGACCAGGGTCTCCTGCAGGCACACCACCAGTGGTTGGTCTCTCCTGAGGATCCCTTGTTGCTGGCAAGCAAAGATGCCTGGGGGCATGTGGGCAGAAAAGGGAGGTTCAGAGGAACAAGTGAAGGGACAGCCCACCGCAGGATGGCACGCAGAAGAGAACTTCACTGTGTTGTAGAAGCAGTACCCTCAACTTGCTGTTTGTGAAGATATGTCAAAATGAGACTGGTAGGGCACGGTCCACACCAGACCGCCCATTACAGTCCTGCAAGCCCATTTCTTCAGCCTGGATCCTGTTGCTTATGCCTGAGGGTGCAAGTCTACGCTGAATATTCCCAAGCTATTCAACGACCAGAGCGAGGACATCTTTGCTTTCCACCTCAGAACAAGCTGAAGAGGAGAGAGCCTTGCCTGTGCACATCAACTGATTAATGGCTGGAGTCTTGCTGGGGTACCTGCCAGCATCGCACCCTCCAGAACAGACTCCCACCAAAGGCTCCCTCATTCCCAGAGCTTTCAAACCTTCATTCTTCCCAACCAACAAACTCCTGGGAGTCAACCGAGCTCAAACATCACTACCAAGCCCACTCTTCCTGTTGTGGGTGAGTGTTTCCCAGGTGAGATGCAAACAGCAAACATCAGACATGCTCTCCAGAAATGGCATTTCTAGGGAGTGGTGCTTAAAGCCTCCGAGCCAGCCCCAACTGACAAGCGCAGCAACCCGGCCATGGCCTGGAGGGCATCCCTCTGCAAAGGCACAGCCTTCTCCTCACTGCAGGGCTTACAGCAAGGCAGCCAGTGGATGCACCTGCCTTTAAAAGGCTGCCATGCAACACCACAAGGGGAGAGCTGGACGGACTCCTTAAATCCTAAGCCAGGCAACGCAGCAGAATCACATTCATTCTGGGAGCCGGGTTGGGGAATGAGGCAAGACTCGCCCTTAAAACAGTAGATCTCTACGGTCAGTCATTCATGTCTGCACATGGAGAATTCAGCCTTCACGCCTGTACAATCCTCCATTTCTTTGCTCTTAAGGCAGTCTGGAGTGGCAGGGATTTGTGGCCAGAGCTGAGTTACGTTGGGAGAACACCAGCAATGTTTCCAAGGACTGGACAATCTGCCTCCTAGAATGGACAATTTAGCATATAAAAATAACTGAACTTCAGAAGAGTTACAGAGACGGCCATGCTTTATAAGCATTACCTTTCCCCTGCGCTGAATCCTCGGCATACGTTGGCAAGCAGATGAGCCAGGACCCAAGAAATGGGAGACAGGCACAGTGCTTCGAGCATGCACAACTCAGGTTTATGGAAACACAAGCTAATCCTCCACAACGATCAAGACAAACTACTACAAAATAAACACCATGAAAACTGTCACCTCACTGTCTAAACCCATGGCCACGTGGGTCTTGAAGTATTGGGTATAGTTCTGATCTCAAAAAAACTAGCTGAAGCATTTGAAATTAATAGAGAAGGGCAGAAACTACGATTAAAAGTATGGAGCAGCTTCTATATGAAGACTGAACAGATTTCTCGGTTGAGGAATCCGTATGGGAGATAAATGGGAGAGGTTTGTAAAGCCACGAATGGCCTGGGAAATGTGAATAAGGAAAGACTTGTCATGATTTGTCACAAAACAGGAACCTGAGGGCCTGAAATAATCTTATTAGTCAGAAATTACACAAAAGTACTAGTACTTTTCCAGGGAAAAAGTAGTACTTTTCCAGTACTCTCTTTCATTAAGAACAAGAATCAAAGAAAGATCTAGCCCTTGGAATTTTATCCTATAGATTCTCTAGATGCATACAAATGAGGCACTTTTTTGTGCTTCTCTACCCGAAATTTCAGTAGTTCTTTCAAGAAAGCGCTACCCATCCCATGAGCTTCTCAGAGTGAGCATAAACCATTCTCTGGGAATATGTCATTAACTGACAAATATTGAACAAAGCTGTGACAACTCATAAAGCCACAAAGAGCATTTGGAAGATAAAGGAGCATTTTTGTAACTCCTACAAACTCGAGACAACTGAAATGTTCACTGCTGGGCTAAAGCATCACACTATCACCTGGATTAGGACATCATGCTCCCCAGGACCAACAGTCAGGAATAGGGACAAAACAAACCTCTCTTTCAAGCAAGAGAAAACGCACACCAAATGCATACACGCAACAGAGAAAGCGTCTCGTTCAGCATCACGAGATACCTCTGCTGAACCAAGGCCGACAGAAGCATTTTAACATGTCGCACCTTTTTCTTGAGTTCTCCCCACTTACTCTTAAAGTGACTTACAAAGCTGACGGTATTTCTGTGGCCTGATCTTGGCTTCTCGTACCCTAGCATACATTTTACATCTATCTCGGGAGGCACTGAGCACTTCCTGCCAAATCCCAAGAGCCCTCAACTCCTGGCTACTTTAGTCCTGATGTTAGGAAGCATGGGCTGTAGATGGGTAGAGGGCAACATGGAAAAAAAGGTCTGTGGCAAGACGATGGAGAAGCAGTACATGGGACAGAGGTGTGTAAGAGACAGCAGGCACTGGAGAGAGTCTGACAGAGACATGTGTTCCCCACATTACGCTTCAAACATAGCGTTGTCTAGGACTAAAACTTCATGCGTGCATACGCATGCTGCAATGGAGAGTCGAGGTTCCTACCTCCTCCACTCAGCAACTCCCAGAAAAACAGCATTCCAAAATCTCATTCCCATTCAAGGGGATCTACTTTAACAACCCCCTCAACACCAACTACTCTTCACTTTTATCCAAGGTAAAGCTGGGGCAGGGCAGGTACACCTGGACAGGGAATTGAGGTGGCTGGGACAACGGGGAATGATGGTGGAAGACTGTCACGAGAAGGTGCTTGGTGCAGAACACCATGCTGACACCAGGGTCCCCCAGCGAGGGACCAGTGCACAGGACATACAGAACAAGGACAGGCTCAGCCTCTGCCCCTTATCTGTTCACTTCTAAGCACTGAAACATGCAGAGCTTTTGGAAGAAAAGCTTTTAGAAGTTGCCCACAAAGCAAACTTAACATTATTCTGCTTAGAAAGGGCTCTGCTTTGAAGGATGCAGAGAGTGTGCACCACGCAGCGCCCAGCACTTACCTGTGTCGTAGTGAACTACCAAGGACCTGGAATGGTGCCCCGTCTTCAGTGGGTGAAACTCCACTGTCACTTGCATGGCATCACCAATCCCAAGAGTCCCGACGGAGGGATCGACGGAGAAAGGGCTGCAAGGCAAAGAGAGCTATCAGGACTATTGCGGGAGATTTGGGGACTGTATTCCTTTGGCAGTCTAGTTCCCTTCAGCTCACTTGCGCAAGCAAGGAGCAAACAAACCACAGCCAGCGGAAGACAAACACAACATACAGGATCAGAAACAGAGCGACTGACTCCCGCTTCTGCAGAGATCCAGCCCTCAGAAGATCCCATGGCATAAAATGACCTCATCTCCCCCATGCTCTGCGTCCGATTCTCTGCAGCCTCAGGAGTCCAACTGCTAGCAATACCATCAGAAAACGGCTTGTGAAGAGCACAGAAATGGTAAGAGCTATTCGCATGCACGACCTGATGCTGATTTCCTCAGGAATTTTTCTTTTCCTGCCACCCAGAAACCTCACCTCAAGAGATGCAAATGTCAAGGCAATACCTGTTTCAATGAGATCACAGCCTAGAAATCAGACACAGAATAAAAGTCTTTTTGAAGACCCGGGACTAGTTATGGTTCAATTTGCAGAATCCTTTTTTTTTTTACCTTGAAAGCATCCTGGTTTAGCCTAAGAAAGGGCGAGTTTTATCGGCATTTCAATGAAAGCTGCTCTAAGAAGAAAAGAACAACAGGAAAAATCTGAATGCAAATGCAGACTGGAGTGATACCACAGCATGGAAACAAAACACAAAAGGAGTATCCCATTTACAGCCTGAACAATTAAATCCCTAGCGAAATGAAGCGCCATTAACAGGAGCATAGCAAGGCGAGTTTAACAGGAGGTTTTCTCTCTGTTCACAAGCAATGCAATCTGGGACTCCGGCTTGTACTCCAAGCTCGGTAACTGTTTGCCTGGCCCACCAGACAAAGTCTGTGCAATGTCTTGGAAATAATTATGAAAATGTGTTGGCATACTGTGGATTTAAGATGAGCAGTTATGATTTGTCACCAGGTAAACAGCTCTTGGCTGATAGAAACAAAACTCGATGCTTTAATGCTTAGGGCTAAGTCAGATAAAACATGCTTCTGCACAACGGCAGCTGAGCTTCATGGCTCTTGTACAGCCACACTTAGAAAACAAAAGTTACTGGGTTTAGTGCTTTGCTGGTGGTCAATTCGTCACCTTAAAACCACGTTCTGGAGAGTTTTACCATGATTAGAGGACGCAATGCGCACACCAAAATAATGAGGACAACTGGAGCCATGCGCCAGCTGAACTTTGCTCACCTAAGTAGTGACAGCTGATGACATTGCACTCAATAGAGCAGTTGGCAAGGACACTGCAAAAACATGCCTGCCTTTACTGGGTATTTAGTTTGGTGGTGACAACTAGGTCTGGACAGCCCCGAGGAACACTGTACACCGATTTGCAAGTTCCTGCTTATGTATTCTCCACAGCGATAAGCAGCAGCCTGCTGAAATAGCATCCTGGAGGCCTGCTTAAATAGCTTTGCCAGGCTTTGGTGGAATCTCCTCTTGGACCCTCACGTTTCACAGGACAAAAGTAAGAAGTCTTCTTTCGAGCCCTGCTTTCCTGGGGAAGAAATTGAGGCTACTCAGGTGCACCAAGTCAGACAGTGGGTCTTTGCTGCATTCTTGACCTCGGCTCCTACACCAAGACCTCTGGGACCAAACAACTCTCAGCTCATTATCAACCAACTGAACTGGTTTCCTTGCAGATGCGGTGTCAAAAACGCATTACCCTCTCCAATTCAGCAAACCCCAAAACGGGTGACTACCTTCTGAGACCAAAAGGAACAGCACAGGCTGACTGCAACACCACTCACATCAGGCATTTGATAGGGGACCACCGGAATACCCTGTGCTGTGGCCTCCCAGAGCACGGGTGTATTTGGCTGAGAGTGGTATGCAACCATTTCAGAAGGTACTTACCATCAGCAGGTTGCAAGCTAGCTACTAACATTCTAGCACTCTCCAGGAAACCTAGGAGAGATAAAGCTCTAGGAGAAAATGCCCCCAACCCCTGCACCACAGAGTTGCTGCATCTTTTGCCTGGGCTCTCAGTAGCATTCTGCTTGGGGGCTGTAGTGCAGTCTTGAAGCCCGTGTCTGCTCGTCTCCACTTAAGAGCTCATTCTACGTAAGAATATTTGCACCCAGGGACCAGACCAAACCTACCGGAAAACAAAGTTCCTGGACCACACGTTGTTACTGTCAGGACCTCAGTACCCTCAGCTTTGATCGACTGATCTCCAATTGCTCAGAATTACTTGCCAATAGAGACACAGCTGCTGATCAACTCTTCAATGTCTCTTCCACCAGCTCATAGCTGGTCATTTTCTAACACTCATTTGGTCTACACGAACTGAGCTCCTAGAGTTGTCATCTGCCACGCACTATCCCATACAGCCCAAGGGCGGTCAGGTTGCCTTCCTTTACTTGCTCTTTCAAACTAACAGAAGTGGTCTTGTGAGATGCTGTGCTGGAGACACCACTGCAGTATGAAACTTCCCTGCAGCTTGCCGAGTTTCATCGAAGGTTGTATCATGCTTAAAACACTGTAAGCAACTGCCAGACCCACATGTCCTGCCCAGTTCCAGCTATGCCTGCAATACAGCAGCTCAGATGCTCTGGTTCTTTTTTGTTACTGCTTACCAAATCTATTATCACGCAACAGTGTTTTGCACAAGCAAGATGTTGAGTTCCTTTACCTCTGAGTGCTCATGCGGTAGCGGGCCTCCCGGTTCCCGATGTTGCGAACCAGCAGTGTTTTCTGGGTGCTGTACTTGACGGGACAGACACCGAAGTTCAGCTGGTCAGGGAAGTCCAGGATGGCTCGGGCACCTATAGCTCGGATCGGCACAACGAACTTTTCCCTTTCCGTGATGCAGGTGAGCTGGTGGAAGTAATCCTGCAGGGAAAGAAGCAATCTCAGCACAGTCCGTTTAGTACCATCCCCACGGCAGAAGGAAAGCTGCTGTTTTCTAGGACTCCAACAGGGGCATTCAATAATATAATAGTCCTTTTTGCCTTAATGACCTTTCAGTCCAGGAGCACGACTTGAACAGGGCTGCTAACTCGCAAAGAAGGAACAACCCCCTTGAGTCACCTGCTTTCTCAGCAAGCTGCCAGATCCAGACAAAATCATCTGACACTTGGATTCTGAGGCACCAAAATAGAGTCATTTCATGTACGGGATTACAGCAGTAACAAGAACCTGCCTTGATCGCCACTGCAGACTATTAAAGGCACCACTAAGAACCCAGTTGTGCCACAGGGCCAACTCCAATCCCAGCAATGCAGTGACCTCCTTGAAGCTTGGCAGGGGATGCTCAGGTACACTTTCAGAAGGACTTTGCCACATGCACAATCAAGAGTCAGTCTGGTGAAATACTTAACAAGTTGGACACAATAATTGGTTTATATCAGCTGAGTGTAGGGTACAGGTGTATTTCCCACCCCTTCCCATAGCATTATGGAGACAAAGCTGGGGACACACACCCTTAAAAGGTTATCTGATCCACCTCCCCACCCCAGAACTGGCTCAGCTCTGTACCCACACTACTCAAGAGATGTTTGACAAGTACTTGAAAGCACTAACAACTCCACCCCTGCCCTCAGCAGCCTGTTCCAGCTCTGCCCTAGGCTTAAAGAGAGCTCTTCCTCTGTCTAATCTCAATTTCCCTTTACATCTCCTCCTAGCCTCAGGGGAGGCAGCAAACAGCTTTGCTTCCTCTCCGCTGCATGGCTGATGTCTTCATCACCTCTCTTTTGTACAGTCTCCAGAATAAGCGACTTGCTGCCTTGCTAGCATGCCTCCCTGAGGCAGGTCAGACATCCCGACCAGAGCAAACTCAGCTCTGCTATTCCCAGTCATTGGCTTGCTCAGAAAAGAGCCAGACAGACCCCCCCCTCAAGCTGTCTGGCATTTAGCAGTAGGGAGGTGAATCAAATCACCAAAATTATTCTGCTGTAGGGTTGAGCAGATCAATCTCCAGATCTACAGTGTGGCATAGCTGGGCTGGAAGTATCACCTTGCCCCCCGCTGAAAGCAGTGGTAAAACTGATTCGTAGGGCCAGGAGCCATTACCTCCAGCAGCTCTTAGTGACCAGTTGATAAAAGCTCTGCCTCTTATCACTCACTTGTTCTCCTGATCTTTTTTCCACTCAGTGCTTTTATCTCGTTTGGTATTTTTATAATTGTTGAAGCAGCAAGCAGACAATTTAGGATTTGCACACAGCAGCAAACCCCCTCAACCAGACAAGATTCGGATTCCTCTGCCCTTGGGATTTCCTGCTCCCATACCCACCCTCTCCAAGCCTGCAAGGGACCTACAGCAGCCAGACGAGGCACAGACACAGAGCTACAGCTTTACCACAAAAGTTAACACCCAGCGCTTACCAACCGCCTGTTTGGCTGGGGTTTAAGGTTGCAGTAACAGACGCTGTCACATCCAAGGTGGAAAAAGAATCAAGAAGGATCTTTTATTCTGGGTATCTCAAATATTCACACTGGATATTGCAGAAGGGCTTTTGCTTCTCATATTTGGAAGGCAAAATACCAGGAAAGGAACTGCAGCAAATGACCTACAGACTGGAAGATCACATTTCAGGAATGCATTTCATCTTCAGCAAGTCCTTCTGAATTAGCAATTTTGTACTCAACCTTGCAGCCTAAGCCCTCTAAAATAAAAGCTATGGGCAGTCCATGTGAATTTAAAGCACCTAGTAGCTGGGTACTTCACATCCTGGACTGTTTAGATCCTCAGAAACTGCATTAGCAAATAAAGAATCCTATTTACATTTTTTTTGTTATTTTGGCCACACTACTGTAACAAAGGCATTGTAAATCCAATTGAAATCTGCGTGCCTTATTAAGTCTTGGCATGCCATATTTACTTATCTCTCCCTTCCAGATGCCAGATAGACAGAGGAGGATGCAAGGAGTTCAGATCAGCAGGGGGATAAAGAAAAAAGAAAACTTCAACAGTTGGAGCCATTTGAGGGAATTAAAAGGAAATAATTTTCAAGTCATTGTCATTGCTAAGGAGGAGATCAGCAGCAATGCAAATAAGAGCCCAAGGAATCAATCCTCCCCAAAAGCAAGCACAGGCAGCCTTCCCAGCTCCGCTGCCAGTGAGGGGCACTGGGACTGCCTGCACAGCAATGCATGGGGAAGGGACTTCTCCAGGCGTGCGAAGACAAGGCTAAAGCAACAAGGATTTGGTCTCGCAGAGACAACCGTCACCTTTGAGAGAGAAAGCTGCCTCTTGTCATTCACATACACACATGTTGTGTGCTGAGCCCCTTCTCCAGGGACTCCCTGGGACGCTGCATCCTCTACAAAGCTTGACTCAAAGCACTTCAGCACGTGCTGCCCCTTCAACCGCGCTCTAGGACCCCAAAGTGGGACCTCAGAGCAAAGTTGAATGCAGCGTCAGGCCAAACGGGGTGGGGGGGGAAAACCAAGGAAAGAGGGGTGCTAGGCAGAAGCTGGCTGCTCACACTGCTGTGAATCCATGGTCCTGTAAGCTTTTGAAAGCTGAACCGCCCTCTCCTGGAAGATCAAGGCTGCAATTCTCCACAGCAGCACTGCCCTGTCTTACCAACTCTGCTATGCACTTACTCACAGTCTAGGGGTACAGTCCAAGCCAGTTTAAAATCTTGTTTGACTTTGCAACTGCAAACCCTTAGCAGGCTGTTTAAAACCAGGTCTCTAAGTAAACATGCCTGGGTGAGGGAGGGGTTGCATCACTTCCATGCTTTAAAGACCATTGTGTTTAGATGCAGCTTCAGGCTATAGATTTTCATGAAAATACAACTTCATGCTTCATACAGCTCCGCTCTCAGTTTCAGGGAAAATACAGTTCATTGTACGATGGTTCCTCTTCTCTTACTCCCCTTTGATAAGCAGTAAGTTACAAGCTCTGGCCTGCAAAGCATCACCGATGGCATTTGAATTAGCATCCGCTGAAATTAAAGCAACTGCTTGTATCAAAGGTGTCACTTCAAGCTCTTTGCAAACTCAGGCTAACATTCATTACTGTCACAGGGATATCAGCCTTAACTGCCCAGTATGCCAGCAAACTCGGATGTCAGTTTTACTGTAGAACCGATCCTAAACACCTCACTGGGTTCCTTGCAGCAGGCAACTGCAAAGAAGAGATCCTTGTAGCAGGAGGTAGCATAGTAAGTCAAATAGGGCAAGCTCCCTGCTGAAACCATGATACCATCAAGGCTGGAAAATAAGGGCTGTTAAAAGAGGGAGGCTGGAGGATGAAGATGGCTTCAGACGAGAAGGGGTACCCCTCCTCCTGCCTCCCTCAGCTACCAAGTCACAGGATGCTTTGAAATCAGACCCTTCGCTCCAGCTTCATTTTGCGCAGGGCCATTTGCCTTGATCTTCTGCCCCTTTCCTCCTCCCCGGAGTCTTCTTTAAAGTATACTTGGAATAGCTTCCGTGTGCTACAAAACATCTAACACAGCTGGACTGAATTTTAAAGGAGTTCATTTCAGTAATGGAACAGCTCATCGTCCTGTCATATTTCATATTAATCAATGAGCATTAATTCAGCCTCCACTGAGCATCGGTAATGAATTTTGCAAACCTTACAGACTGAACCTGGATTGCCCGAAAATATTGTATTGCTACAGTGAAAAGAACAAGAGGACAAAACAGAATAGGCTGTGCTGTGGTTCTATAGTCGTCTTCCTTCCTTCTTCCTTTAAGATAATCTATTGATAAGCCTAAAGGACACACAAATGTCAGTATTTCTGGCTGTTGTTTATTCGCCAGTCAGTTCCATGATGGTTTCCAGTTAGGCAGAGACTGTCAGACCATCACGCAAGGACACCCGGGAACACAGGTGGCACGAGAACACCCCCGCTGTACAACCGGAGCCATAAAACAGAAATGCGTCAATCAGAAGCAGCAAGAACAACTAATTGCATATGTTGCCCAACAGAAGAATTAACATTTCATATTTGTAACACAAGTGCCAATAAACAAAGAGACATGTCAGCTATTTCTTCACTTTCTGACAGTCCAATCACGTGGCACATTCCCAAATGACTGCGAGACAATAGGAAATGGCTCATTTTTCAAGAAAGGCCTGCATGGCACATGGCATTTCAGCCACTAACAACTCCCATGGTCCTTTTAGTTAGGGCTTAGCTGCAATTTTACTCCCCTGAATCGTGAGCGACTTCACTGAAGTCAGACGTACCCTGGGGAAGAACAGATTCAAATCAAGAGAATTATAGAAACCAGCTCCACACCAGGAAGACCCGCCAACCTTGACAGAGGGGTTTGTACCTGCATCCCGATTCACTGGGTTGTCCACAATCCCAGTGGATCATGGAGCAGCAGAGAGGCAGAGGTTGTGCCAAGGGAGCACTCATAAGCCTTCCACAGCTAAACCACAGATATTCTGCATGCCAGCAACTGCAAGCCCAACGCAGCTGGCTTTACAGAACCATTTCCCAGAGCCTGCCTCTTCGCTAAGGGGTTTTCAAGGTGCTGTACACCTCCTGACCGTGCTACTGATGCATTTCTAGCTGAGCTACAGCACTCAGGTACTTCGCTGACTCACGCTCCACCAAGGACGAGACAAAATTTTTGATTTGTACAAAATTCTGATTCAGCTGTATAAACCCCCAAGTGCTCCTCACTGAGCAGCACGCACCCCTCTACCAATGCCCTGCACAACCCCTGCACGGGGCACAAAACCCAGTTCAGCAGAAACCCGCCAGGCTGTCGCCAAAGCTGTGCAGAGGACCTCTCGCTGGCAGAGCTCCCTATCCAGATGCTCACCTGTTCAAGGGCAAGACAAGGGACAAAGTATTGATCATCAGTGCTCTTGGGGGTTATCTCACCCTACTTCTACTTGTGGTGATGTTCACGTGTTGCTCTGCTGCCTCTCGAAACTTGAAGAGCAGCACTTTGCCGCCCTTCATGGGCGCCCGTTTACCTCTTCCACCCCAAAGATGAACACTAATTTATACTAATAAATCACATTTTAAAGGCACCAGTGTACTTTGCAAAGCCTACCTCAGTGACATTAAGCTCTCGTGTCACTTGGGTAGCATGGAGAACTGCCCGAGGCCAACATAATTTTTACCCTAAATATTAATGATGTTAAATAATTTCTCAGTCCCTCCAAAGGAACAGATTATTTCACAAGCATGGGGAGCCAGGCACCACAGGGCATTCCCTCTTTAGTTTTCTATATCCATACTGTTTGAGGACAGGACAAAGTGTTAAACTGAATCTAAGCCGCAAATGGAAGATGAGAAAACAGCTATGCCCAAAGAGATCTTGCACCTCTGGCCTGCTGCAGAAACACCAGCCCGCTCAGAGCTATCCCCTAACCTTGCCTCTCCAACAAAGTCATGCGAAAAACAGTGCTAAGGGGTGGGAGGGTGCTGGTGGAAGGAGTCAGCCTGCCTGTCTTTGTCTGCCTGCAATGCTTCCTCCCTTCCCTGCCATGGACTAAATCCTCTGTATTAACAAGCCTCCAGGTAACAGCACTGACCCTTCGCATCACAGCACTGAGAATCAGACTTGCCAGGGCCACGGCACTGGTGTTCAAACCTCCAAGCAAAAGTATGTGTGGCACGGAATAGGCGCCAGGTGACAGAGCAACCACAATAACACGCATGAAGACACAGCCACACCGGTATTACTGCCCACAGGCTCTGGGGTAAGGGGTCTGCCTGCAGACTGTACCTGCCCCTTTAGTCCTAGACATGCTCTGCCAGGCAGATGTCTCACCGTCATCTGCAGCACATCAACCTCCCGCTGAGTTAAGGACATCTAGAGCTCAGTGGCTCTGCACCAGCCTGGCTCCCTGCCATGGGCACAGCACTCCCTCTCCCCTACACTCGCAGCTGGATCGCAGGCGGGCAAGTATCCTCAGAAACAGCACGGCTGCAAGGCTTGGAAACACAGGGGATGAAAAAGCATCATCTTTGCTCCAGTCCAGAGCCAGGCAGGGAAGTGGCTGCCAGGTGGGAAAGAGAAAACCTCTCTGGATCTACTCATGCCTCTAGGATTTTCCATAATAATTACACCCATGCCATTGAGATGGCTAAACATCTTATCAACACCCCTCCCTGCCACTTTCCTACTGTTCCACGTGCACCTTCCCTCACGAACGCTCAAGAAAGCACAGGGAGGGAAAGCACAGCCTGCGAGTCCCTGCTGCAGCGCCTAGCAGCACCCTGCAATGCCAAGATGTGACCAACTGCAGCCTGGAGCAGACCTCACAGCAGGGTGTGGACTAGAACCGGCATGCAAAAAAAGCGATTACTTTAGACACAACGTTCAGCTGTGTCACTACTGTGTCCAACGTGATATACATTAAGGTGACTGCAGTTTTCAAAGGTGGTGGTCCTCACTCTGATCAGGCTTACTTCGGGTCCCCCAAATAACAGGTCACTTTTAAACAGACCTTTGTATCTATAATTAGTGGAGCAAACCCATAATTATGCAGCAACGCACAGATACTACAAACCGACACCTTGAGAGGCTGCCCCACCACAGACAGTAGACTCTCTTATCCCTGAAGCCAATAGACATTACATTAAATGTGCCAGCGCTGAAGGATAAAAACAGTCTGGAACACGGAAGAGCCTCCAGCCTGTGAGAGCATAATCTTCACCATGGGGAAAGAGTTTCCCCCAGTTCTAGATCCAGCGCAACCCCACCAAAACCAGGACAGTTCCACAAAACCCACACCAAATGCCCTGGTCTGAATCCGGCCCTGCAGGTGCAGCTTCCCATGAAGGCACCAACCTCTTGGCACCTCCACTCTCACCTTGTTCTCCTCAGGGGTGAAAAGGATGCGGAAAGTGGAACGCATGCCAGGTGCTACCTTACGGTACACATCCCTGGGGCCGATCAACTTGAAATAAGGTGAGCTCTCCAGGACGACCTTCACCAGCCGAGGAACCTGCAGGAAAGACATGAAACTATGACTTTGCCAGTTGTGGAAACACGAGGAGAAGAGACCTAGCCATGCCCTGGTGACATCCTTCCTCAATCACCTTTCCAAAGCACTTTTACCTCTCGAGGTACATACACATAATACACAAGGGTGGACCTGAATTCCTTCGGCTGGGGCAAAATAGCTCCAGGCCAGAGGCAGTAGGGCAATGCCCTGCTGTAAAGGAAGTGCCAAGCAGATAAGACACCAGCAGCATGGCGATACGATACGAGAATCAAGTCATCCACATAGTCAACAAACCCCGAGAACCTGCTTGCTTCTGCCTGCGCACATCCATGCCATCGCACCTCTAAAGGGGGAATGTATCATCTGAAGGCAAAACAGGACGTTGTTATACTGGGGCAAGGAAGAAATTCACTTCTAACATACCGGGTTTGAGCGGGGCAGTCAAGCTGCAATGCTACAGAGTCATGCAGGCAGACCAACAAGAGAAGGAGACCACAGACATTGTGGCCTTACTGGGAATAAAAGCAAGCTGAGGAGCAAAAGGAGGAACATAGGAAAACAAAGGGACAACCCCAGAAACAAGGAGATGGCTAAGAGAATTTAAAGGGGGCTGTAGAGAAGCAAGGAAGAAGCATGATACTCTACAAGGAAAGGCTGATGCAGAAGATCAGAGCAGTCAACTTACCACAATAATGGCAAGCCAGACGACCCCCCAGGCTGTGCCTATCAATTATGGGCTTCAAAGGCATTTTCTGCCTTGAGATGCATGACCAGCACTGACTCACAGTGTGGTTTCATTATTAAAAGCCAATCTCAGCTCTCCGGAGCCTCTTGCTGCCTGCTGATTGTAGCCAGGCAGCTGCCAGTGCAGGCAAGGCAGATCTCTGGGCATTCCTCCCCACACCCGGGAGTCCCTGCAGGCACCCTGCTGCAAGTTTCTGCCCTCTGGGATGCCACAAACACAGAGACTGCACACAGGCATTTTCTAGCACACGGATATCAACCCTTGAGCAGCAAACCTCATCTCAGAAAGTCTAAAACAGGTGATTTTGACTGACAGGCAGCTTCACTGAGAAACAACGAACCCACATGAGGCTTGGCAAAAGTGGAGATCCATTCTGCACCACCCACCCGAGCCTGATAACCCACGGCTGAGGCAGTCCTGAACTCTCCAAACACTCTTTCCTCCCAGCAATGCCCTGGGGCAGCGAGTTCCCAGAGCCAATTTCACACTGCAGACAAACATTTTGGTCACCAAGTCCCTTGGGAGATGAGTTAAGACCTTCAGCAAAAGCCATCCAGAAGACGTGAGGAGCAGCCTGAAGACAGAAAAGCACTTGTACAAAACACAGGTACAAACAGGAAGTATGTAGCAAAGCGCTTCTGTATTTGAATGATTACAGAGCCTCTCTTTGGAATACACTTTGCTGTCAGCTGGATTTTGATGGAGCAGACAGCACCAGGCTACCATGCAGTATAAGTCAGTATGATTCAGAAGAATCTGGGAAACTGGTGAGAAAACTGAGACAGAGCACATGTTGCTTTTCTCTAGGACATTATCAAAAGCCAACAAAAGTAAAATATAATAACCTCTCTTAGGACTATCATCTCTAACTTTGTGTACTTAAATATGCCAAGGATTTTCCTTAGAGCCGATCTTACTTTCACACCAGCACTATCCAATGGTTGAGGTCTTACTAGCTTCAAAACTAATTCATTTTGGAAAAAAAAAAAATCAGCAGTTCACACATTGCCTCCTCTTTCCAGGGCATACAAATCCCAAGGTGCAGCTGTACAAGTTTATGATTTTTTACTGGGAAAGGCAGAAATGTTGATGCAGATGTTCTTTTCCACTTGAGGAAGCAGGAATAGAGCAAATTAACTGTTTGCCTGTTGGCTGGTACTTGGCAAAGACAAACATTTTGAAGTGCCACTTGGATAACGGAGCACCTGAAGCCAAAAGACTTAGTGGGAATGAAGCAAAGCCATAGGGAAAGAGAAACTGAGGCACACTTTAATCAGGAAAGGATACCTACAGCAAAGAGTGCCCAGAATCACTGTGGACCACATAAATGGTATCCGTGGGGCATGGGCATCCACGCTGCATCTTTCCAATATCCCCGAGCTGAACGCCAGACCAGGAATGGCGCAGCACTCTCCAGGAATAACTGAGGGACCACGCCTGCATCCTCCCTTGCCAAAGGGTCTCCTTTTCAACCGTGTCCCTGTCAAAACCTGTCATCTCACAATATACTTTGACTTCTCTTGCTTTTCCTCCACCTGCCATATGCCCCAACAGCGCTTTTTTGTCCACCTGTTTGTTTCCCCCAACAGGGAGATTTGGAGAGGTGGTTAATTCACCCGCTCTCGTGCACACTTCCATCTTCCCATCCTGCCGCCCTCCTCTCATGGATACGTCTTACTCTTCAGTACACAAGACTGTCTTTAATTACACCTTTCTTTTTCTGACCCTTCTCTGCTGCCAGCACACTTACTGCTAGGTGTCAAGAGAAACCCTTGCCTGTACAATGTTCTCTCCCAGAGCACCTTCTAACTCAGCTCCTTTCCTCGCTCCTCTCTTTTCCCACCAGCTTGCTCTTGGCACATGCCTCACTTCATCAAGTATTTCCCCTACTGAAATTCAGAAGGTCTCAATTCTCCTCTTTACAGTGGAACAAAATTGCTGACGTTTTTCAACTTTTCCCTTCTCAACTTCCTTGGGAAATCTCAAAACGATCACAATTTTTTCAAGTAAAGGTGGAGACCTTCAAGAGCATGTTACTGTGGATGGGCTGTGGTTCTCCAAAGGGAAAGCAGAGAGCCACGTTGCCTTAGAAGAACCTGGGCAGAACTGAATTAAACTTAGCAGGAGCCTAAAGTGGCCCCTAAAGGCCTCCCACTGCTCCTGCTAAATCAGTCCGCTTCCACTGCTGTTTCAAAACACCCTTTCTGGAGTGCTAACACCACTAATTGTAACTTATTCCAACCTGAAGCGGAGAAGACTCAACCCCTGTGCTCTGACAGTGAGCTGCAGAGGCAGCTAAACAGGTTGTGAGAGGCAGAGATGCCCTGCCAGAAACCAAGGTTAACCAAGGAGCCACCAGGACACGATACACACTCGAGGTAAAGCATGAGGGTAGGTACGGACTGTACAGCCCTCGACATTCCCCTCAGTCCGGGGATTTCGAGAGGAAGGATGCTCACTAGAAAAGCTCCTTTGGGCTAGATACCACCAACGCATGGCCAAAATCAGGGGGAGAATCTCCAGCATGGGAAGATTTCCACCAGCTTGCAAAATAAAGGTGCTGAGACATTTGATTCTGACGTGCTGCGCTGCAGCAGATAACTTGCTATGCTGTATACCACGTGAATTACACTGCTCTCCTCTTCCAGCACGGCATTAAACCTCCACGTCCCAGCACTTACCTTGTCGGTGTTCCTCAGAATCAGCGGCGCTTCATAGACCTCATGGGGGACATAGCTCTGAAACACCACCTCTGATGGAAAAGGCTGAAACAAGCTCTGGTCCAGGTCAACTGAGGAGAACTGGAGATGCAAGAGAGAGCAGTGAGAGGTTCAGCTGTTGGGAAAAAGATTCATGAATGAGATTCCTACATTGATCTCCTGGGAAGTACAGTCTCTTGGTGAGTACGTCTGCCCAGCTCACACTAGGGAAACAGGAGCTCACCCACCTGTGTTCTGAGCTCAGCAAAAGTTTCTGGGCCACGCTGAGCGCGCTCAAGCTAATAAGCTCCTTTGGGAGGTGTTTCTCCAGGTTTCCTTCTCCAAAATGCAAGGCAGCGCTTACCTCAAGCAAAGCCCTGTGCTAACGGGGTCACACAGCTCCGGAGCACTTACTGAAAGAGCCGTGAGCGCTCACGGAGAAAGCGAAACCCAAGAATTTACGTGAGACTCCATGGGAAACCATTTCGGGATGATCTTTGCTCTGAGACAGAGAGACCAAGTCCCACACATCCCCAGATATCATTTTTTGATACAGAGCCTAGAAATCAGTAAGAAGAGAACAGTACCAGAGGAGGTAAGGCCAACAAGAAAGTAACAGTAGTTAGGAAAAAGACATGTGAGGGGAACATTGGATGGTGATAAGGTTCAGCTCTTTTCTCAGCATTACTGGGCAACTTGAGTAAGACTGGACTTGAGATCTCCTTTTGCCATGAGCTTTAAAAGGGATGCTTTACTGTATTCTATTATTGCTCTTAATTAACACCACTGCAGAAGCATGGCTGAAAACATACACAAACAGCAAATGCTTACAGAGCAGAGGCATTACTTTGAGGAAATTCCTCCCTGCTTTGTCTCCCCTCTTCCAGCTGCACTGCTCCCCCTCGAAAAACATGGGCAGGTCTCCATGTGTGGCGGCGGCACACTGCCAGTTAGTTGTGCACTCGTCTGACGCATTCCCAACCTCCCGTGCTGTCTAGGGCAATCCTTAACCAATTCGTTACAGGTCTCTGGCTGGCAATTTTCCACTCAACAGCCTACTTCAGCAATCTACCCATTTGGACTGCGTGTTGTACTGAGCAGTCCTGTAAGAAAAGCAGCTTTAAAGTAAACGTTGATCCAGATAAAGCACCTCCACATCGCCTCTGCCCAGCGTGATTCCCCTGTATATCTGGCACCCTGCAATTTCTAACACCCTGCAAGGGTCCCACACATTGTTCCAACCCAAAGCATTAATGCAATTGGTTTTGTTAAATCTTGAATAATTACCGTAGGCCCTCAGCTTTCAAAGGCCAATGCTGCCACCGTTGAGGGAGTCCTATGGCCCCAAGCATTTGCCAGCAACTGTACCGAAGCGAGATATGACTATTTCAGCAGGAGGATGGAAAATGGCAAGCTCGCACCCTGGTGTCCTGCCCCAGCCTTCCCCCAGTATCGGGCTTTAGCACTGGTAGCTAAATTCCAGCAAAACCCACCAAGTTCAGCAGAGGTTATTTGTATTGGCTACTAAGCATATCAGGACTTCAATGTCTCATGGGGGAAAAATGTTTTACTTTTCCCCCAGCAGAAGGAACTCCACCACCACCAGCAGTTCACAGAATCACTAAGGTTGGAAAAGACCTGTAAGATCATCAAGTCCAACCACCAACCCAACCCCACCATGCCCACTAAACCATGTCCCGCAGTGCCATGTCCACACGTTCCTTGAACACCTCCAGGGATGGTGACTCCACCACCTCCCTGGGCAGCCTGTTCCAATGCTTCATTGCTCTCTCCGGAAAGACATTTTTCCTAACAACCAACCTAAACCTCCCCTGGCGCAACTTGAGGTCATTTCTTCTTGTCCTATCGCTAGTCACTCGGGAGTTGGAAAGGACAACAGGACCTAGTCACCGAGGTATTCAGAGAAGCTGGAGTCAGGCCTGTCACAAGCACGCACCCTCTTCAAATGTCACCCACAGCAAGGAAAAGGGCAGGAAAAGGCTACCTTTTGATGGGAGGTTTCACTCATGTCTAGAAGCTGGATAATCCGGGGCCGCCTCATCTCCCCAGTGCTGGCCAGCCTCTGCTCCGTGGTGAGAGACATCTCCTTCAGGAAGGCCGAAGGAGTCAGCTGAAATGCAAAACACCAGCAAGAGTTACACAGATGCCTTTGTTCAGAAAGGCTTTTCTTCTTCAACTGCCACTGATGAATAATTTGTGATCACAGCCACTAGGATAGTCCTGGAAGTCCCCTAAGTTACCTGCTGAAATATTTAACATCAGTAAATTAATGATATAGAGCCGAACACACACGCTCTAACCAAGTGGCTCTGCCCTGCCGTTAGCTTCTCCTTCGTGATTTGATGTGACATGTTTGGGGATCTCTGCTCTTCGGGCATTTGTTTTCTTTTTAGTTTTGCTGCATTGAGCCAGTGACCTTTGAAGACAGTGGGGATGAGTTATCAGAAATCCCCAAACTCTATCCTTGCACAATTCTCACAACCAACACGTGTGTGATGTCACAGCTGGGTGAGTCAGAGGAAAGCAGAAAAGCAGCATTGTGCCAAGACTGACGTGGAGAGGAATGGGCCCAAGTTTTAGTTATTTCTTCTTAATTAGCACTTGTTTTCTCTCTGTTCTGGCCTCACAGACCCCTCTGCAGAAGTACACGGAGATATCTCATTCACAGACCCTGAGCACTAGGTCATCTCCAGTCAAGTGAGCTCCAGTCAGCAAAGGGGACATCTTGGATGGGAAGGAGGAATCGCCCTGACTCCACTGCTGTTTGCAGGGCTGGATCCGTGCTCCACACAGGATATGAGATACAATTACTGTTTTGCAACCTGTTCTGTCTGGGACCAGCCACGTCTTCAGGCAGAGCTCAAGCAGCCCACCACATGCCCGGCTGCCTGGAGGGCAGGTACGGTCAGAGCAGCACTGGCAAGTATGCCTACGTGACAGAAGATATTACTGCCCACACAAAGAGGATGGAACGAAGCACACACTCACGCTTCAGCTATGCCAGTGCAATGCCCAGGACATTCATTTAACTTGGCCTCCAGGCAAGACTCTGGACTTTCCCCAAAGCAGCACGCACTCCATCCCCCACTGCACCATGACAGCCACCTCCGGCAGAAGCCGGGCAGCAAAGCGATGGGGAGGTGGGGTCCAGCTTCACAGTGCTGCTAGACAACAGGAGGGGAAGGCGAAGGAGGGACACAGGGGGAGTTTCCAGCCTTAACACAGGTCCTGCCCAGCCACAGCAGGTACTTACAGTTACAGACTCCTCTGTCTCTCTAACTAGCTTTGGAAAACGAGGTGCTACCACTTTGCTCTGGAATCCATCAGCCATTTTGGAGGACCCCATGGACAGATGCATCTTGCCAGTGGCCATCTCTCAGCTCACCTGGAAGGAGCAACAACGGAACTTTGAAACTCTAGAATCCCATTCACGGCAGAGCCAGAGGACACACCCACGTCTCCAGGCTGCAGCATCCTTCCGAAGTAGAGAACTTAAGGCCTCCCCACCCTGTTCCGTGATTAGACCGTATTTAAGTGGCACAGTCAAGATTCATAGCAGTAAAACCCCAGAACAAACATTCCCTGAGCCAAAACAGCCTTTTGCTGTGGGTGCAGTCCCACGAGCCACAAACACACACCAGGGCCTGCTGGCATTTCTCACCTTCCCCCGCTTCCATTGCTTTTGGAATCCCATTTACTGGCATTATTAACCCAATCTCTAGTAGTAGCCAAACTGTCCTTTATTCCTTTTTACAAGTTTTCCGGTGGGAACAGAAGGAAGGTAAATGTCACTTAGCTGCTTCATTTTGCCAGGGCAGCTGACCTGATGTGACTGTGTGCCTGACTCTACTAAGTGCTCGGAGTACTATGAACAACCTTAAACCCAGGGATCGCTGCTGCCCCCAGCGTTAATAAAATCAGACTACTTGCTGACTTTGCAAACCCGATGTCCACCCTTTGTGCAAGGAGCCTGGTGATGCTTCCAACTAATGGAGCGTAGAGTTCAATACTTTCATTAAGAACTATAGTTTCTCAAGGCTAATTTGGTTGGTTTAAGTTACAAAAATTATACAGCAAATATGACTCCTTCCAGGCATGAAATTACCACAGTGCCCAAGAATGTTTCTCCGTGGAGAACGAGGGCCCTCATTTTCACTTATTAACACCCAAACTGAAGGCTCTGGTGAGCAAGCAGAAGGGGACCGGTGCTCTCTGCAAAAAGCAGCTTTCTTGGATTCTCTCGGCTTTTGCACACAAAGCCCTCGGGGGGCTCCAGCGTTTCCCAAAACACACACGTTCTGCCAAAGCTGCTTAATTTCCGATGGCAGAGAAGGTGAACACTACAGATTATTACTTTTTCGAGCTAACGGGGACTTTGAGGGGTAGGAATACACTGCATTCCCAGAGAGCACAGCGGGGAGGTGTCGCTGCAGCTGTACGCTACCAGACAGAGTGCTGGCAGCTGAGCAGGGGGAGGCCACAGCCAGCTTGTCCAGTAGCTTCTTCACCATAACCATGGCTCTTGAAGGATACAGACACCAGGCAGCACTGCCAAGCTGCCATTTTTGAACAGCAACGGACCCGAAATTAAAACCAACATGGGTGTACATACTTTGCAAGCCTACACACACGGTTCAGGACGTCCTGCAGGATGTAGACGACTGCAGCCACCGCTTTCTGACCCAGTCTTGGGCTTCACCATGCTTGGAGGTGGAAAGATCATCCCTCTCACAGAGCTTGCTGCCAGAGACACAGGTGTAGCTGAGACAGGGAAGACCAAGTCCCTTCCAGGCTTCTTCCTCAGGACAGGGCTTATCAGTTCCAAGAACACTTGCAAACTAGCCACAAAGTGAAGCATCAGCCATCTTCCCCAGGGGAGACCCACGCTTTCAAAAGGAGAGCCCAGAAGCTGAAATTCACACCACCACGGATGCTCAGGACCACCAGCTCAGAGGAGGTACAGGGTTTACATCACTGCTCCTTCTCCATTCCTGGGGCTGTACATACAACCCCACAGGGACCAACAAGGCCCTCTTCCCTTGCCAACACCCTCTCTGCCCCATGAGCTCACCTCTGTTTTCCTTCACAATATCCAACTCTCACCATCAGGTTCACCTTGGAGCCACCATTCCCAATTCACACTTGGCTCTCAGTTGCCTGCCTGCGTTTCTGCCTCAAAGGACACATTTCAAACAGCACAGACTGCAGCTAGTCCCAAGCAAGCAGAGAGGGGGGGATCACACTTGCACACAGCCCAGCACAGAAGCAAGCCACCCACCTCAGCACTTCAGACAAGCCACCCTTCTCCACCCTAGCAGGGTCTGACCAAACCAGGCTCTTGGCCCTGGTCTCCTTAGAGGCACAGGTAACAGTCCATGCAGGGAGCTGCTCTACAGGGCTCCAAATCCTCCCCCCCATCCCCTGAGAAGCGTTGTTTACACAGCTCTTACCCTCCTGCAGAAACAAAAGAGCATCCAGCCAAGGGCAACAGGCAGCCATGTTGCATTAGTAACCTCTCCTTTGCTGCAGTGCTAGAGGGACACAGAGCACTATCAGCCACCATCCCCAAAAGCCCTGCTGCAGGCTCTGAGATGAGACCTGACAGCACAGGCACTGTCTAGCTTCCGAACACCAACACCAGAGCCCCTGGCGGGGGTTGAAACAGGCACATCAGAAACATAGCTGTCCTGTCACCAGTGCTGCACTCACCAGCTCCACCACAGAGACAGCCTTGCAACTTTCCCTTACAAAGCAGCACGGGGACTCCCAGGACAACCGGGCCACAGAGAAGAAACCTTCCCCATTTTCTTAACCAACCCAAAACCTTTTCTCTTTCCTACAGATAGAAAAAATCCCTCCCGTGCCACAGGCAGCACAGAAGATGCACCAAGGATGACATTGACGGTCACAGATTCGCACTCATCTAATGACAGCTCTGCCAGGGACCAGGCAAGGTGTTTGATCTCACAGGGACTCAGCTCTCCTACCTGCGAGGCAAGTCCAGCAATACTTATTTGGGAAAAGGACAGTCACAAGAGCTAGCAAACAACTCACATTCAACACAGTGCTGTTGCTACTATGGAGAGACTTATCTAGCCTCTCTCTCTGTAATTAGCCCCTTTCTCTAATGTCTGAGCAGCCCAGTGTTTTTAGCAACATATAGAATGAGCTTTCTTAGTAGAAAATGATCTCTTTTACCAGTCTAACTTGGTGGGAAGAAAAAGTATCACTGAGAAACCTGATCTTATCCATACCCTTACAGCATGCTGGCTAGATCAACATATCTTTAAAACACATGCCTGCAGCAATCCTGAAAGGCAGGGGAAAAAGCATCTCAGCTTTGTGGATAGAACTGCAATGCAGACGATACTGCACAGGAAAATGAAGGTATAAGTTTAACACCAATCAGCTGTTCTCCAGCAACTGCCTACAAGCAGGGTCTTGTCCCATAGCAGACAAAAGGTCTCATACTCCACATTTGCTGTGGGGTTAGATGTCCGGCATATCTGCAGTCAGGTACAGCCGCCTGCCTGGAGAGTTTCACGAACTCTCCAGTTTGTGAAAAGTGGAGGACCGCCGCCAAAAGATGGTCCTTCCATGTCTCTCTTTTTTAATGCTTGCCTAGCTTTACCGTGCTCAGAGACAGAAGATGAAACCCCATTCAGCCACGTGGCAACATGGGCTAGAATGAAATAGCACCCATTCATTCACAGATGACTTGCAGCTCAATTACTAACAGACCGAGAAGCAGCAAGGTGGAGAAAGGCACTTCTGAACACACACACACAGAGACACACACACACAAACACACGCACACACACAGACACAGAGGTAGGAGGGCTGCTGCACTTGGGCAGCTCTTTCCATCCAGTTCTTTTCTGAGCAGAGCAGCCCCAAGTGAAAACTGCCCTTCTTCAGCCATTTCAGGAGACAAAGGGGGTCCATCTGCTCACCATTAGAATGCAATGTGCATGACTCAACATTGCCTTATTCTTACTGACTACAGCCTTCAGGGCATTTTCATTAACTAATGGCCCTGAAAGCAGCAGTCACCAATTTCGGATCTCAGGGGAGGTTTTGAGTACACATCTGTATTAGTTGCAAATCTGACCTAACTCCTATTTACTTCAGACACAAGCAGGAGCAACTGACACAATTTCAATCAGAATTGGGCAGTCTGGATCAGGTCTTGATGTTACAGAACATCTTGAAAAACAAGGTCAAAAACAAGTGTTAAAAACAAGCAAGAAGAATCAGAAGAATGTAAAGAAGATACTTCATAACAACTGCACCTGGCACTTAGACATACTGAAGATAAAGACTGTCTTCACCAACTCTCTACTAACTAACAATAATGATTAACACAAGGATAAATCTTAGAAAAATAGAATGGACTGCCAAAATAGTGCCCTAGAGTTAACCTGTCTCACTATAATCTCATTCTAATGCTAAAGAACACACCTCCTAGCTAGAAAAGACCCCAACCCAATTAAGCCCCCTACTCTCTCAGCAGGTGTGGTGAATTAAAAGAGAACTGTAACTTTAAGATGAAGTAAGAAAAGTATTAACCAATAGTTAATCAAGGGGTAGAACCAGTAGGCCTAACTAACTTTGGTAATTGTTTTAAATACCTGTCATGATTTTAACCTGGTATGCATGTTAGGAGGAGAAATCCCCCATGCACCCGCCGCTGCAATAAACCAATGTCGGCTTTCTAAACTATCATTTGGTTTGGAGAGTTTTCTTCGTTACGATTTTCGGTAACAGAATTTGGCGACCCAGATGGGACCTGCTCTCCAGAATCTTGATGGACCAGACGAATTGTGAGGACTCCTGAGCGCACTGGAGCATTTTCGGGGAGGCCCTCCGATTCCCTGGTCGGGTGAGTTTCTGTGACAGCTCTCTGGGAGACTAACAACATTGGTATTTGATATTAATATTGATATTGGTATTGGTTGCTTGCAAATAAGTCGTATCTGAATTCAGTACATGTTGTTAAGTTGCTGGTATTGATATCGGGAGTACACTACTGTATAATTTTGTGTGATTTGTATGCTACTACAGGGACGCCCTGAATCTGGATTTTGATTTGGACACATCTACGTGGTCATTTTACATCATGGGTGCTGGACAATCTACTGAAGGGGGGATTCTTAAGTGTTTCCCTTTGGGGTGTATGCTAAACCACTGGAGCAAGTTTGGGGGTGATCCCCTTACTCGGAAAAAACGGATAGAATATTGCAATCACTGGTGGCCTCTGTATACTCTGGATGATCAGGAGAAATGGCCTAAGAACGAAGTATAAATTACAACATTGTGTTACAGTTAGTGCTGTTCTGTAGGCGTGAAGGAAAATGGGATGAGGTACCATACGTGAATTTGTTCTTTGCTTTGCGGGATCATTATAACATACGTAAGGAGTGTGGCTTGAGTGCAAGTGAAAGTGGTGTATTAGCCCTAGAGGCAGAGAAAAAGAAAGCGCCTAAGCATTGTTGTTCAGCGTGCGGCATCAGCAAGCAATGCAATAAATATAAAGAGAGTTGTGAAGAAGAGCAACAGGAAGAGGTAGAGATGTTGGTTGCACCAAGGAGGGGTAGGAACAGAAGGAGAGAAGAGTGAGACAATGATTCTGACAGTTCCAGCCAAGAGGATTTTAGTCTGGTGGCGGGGAGAACTAGGAGGGGAAATGCTCGGAATGTACAGGCCAACGTACAAGCCCCCCTCAGACAAGCCGTAGGACCAGACGGAGCACCAGTTTGGGTAAAAGTGCCGTTTTCGGTATCGGATTTAAAGGCATGGAAGGAGATGGCAGGTGTATATAGGGAGGACCCCGAGCAGGTGGCAAAGGTTATGGAGACTATAATCAAAAATCAGGATCCGGACTGGAAAGATCTGCAAGTTGTCTTGAATAATTTAGTTTCTTATGATGAGAAAAGATTGATTTTTGGCTAAAGCTAAGGAGGAGGCAGAATGAGTGCATGTTCAAGCTGCAATAGCAGGATGGATATAGGATCATTCCCCTTCCAATAATCCCAATTGGGATCCTAACATCCAGGCTCAAAGGTTATTATTATCCAAGTACCAACGAGTGATTCTGTATGGTGTCTGGAATGCTATTCCAAAATCAAAGAATTGGTCTAAATTGTATCAGGTCATTCAGGGAAAGAATGAGGACCCCTCTTCTTTCTTTGAAAGACTAATGGAGGCTGCAAGAAAATACACTGATTTGAATCCAGACAATGAAGCAGACGCTGTCTCGTTGGGCCACATCTTTATGGGACAGTCTACATAAAACGGCAATTACAGAAACTAGAGGGGGCAGATGCCCACTCATTGCACAAAGTGTTAGAGCGTGCCTGCAAAGTGTACAACAACAGGGAAAAGGTGGAGGAAGTAAAGCAGAGAAAGGAGAGGCTTAAAGATAGTAAGATGCTGGCAGTAGCCATAGCCCAAGAAACTAGCAAGTTCAGAGTTCCCATAAAGCGAAAAAGATTTCCTGGTGGAGTACGGAGGGTCGGAATGCTGCTGGAGATAAATCCGTGTGCTTACTGCAAACAGAAAGGACGCTGGAAAAGGGAGTGCCCGCAGTTAAGAAGACAAGGTCGTGAGAAGATGCCAAATCAGGCTGCTAACATGATGACAATAGATTCAGACTGAGGGAGACCGGGGGAAGAATCGGAACCCTCCCCAACAGAAGCCCTGGTTAGAGTAAAGTTGGGGAATGAAAAAGTACAATTTTTAGTAGATACGGGGGCCACTTATTTGGTATTGAATACATGCAAGGCTAATTTGAGTAATCAGAGTACATCAGTTATTGGTGCCACGGGGCAGAAAGAAAATCGGCCATTTTTCCAGCCTTTGAAGTTTACAATTGGGAAAAGGGTGTTAACCCATCGATTTCTCTGATTGCCCTGTGCCGCTAATTAGGACGAGACATATGAAGTCAATTGAATGCACAAATTACTTTTGAAAAAGGAAAAATCCAAATCCATATTCCTGACAAGAAAGCTTTGGATGCTCAAGTTTTTATGTTACAGAAGGAAGCCGAGTTACAGGAAATACCAGAAGCAGCTGAAAATCCTGTAACCCCTCTAGTATGGGCTTCAGGAGCACCAGGACGATCCCGAGCGGCAGAACCGGTAATCATTCAGTTGAAACCAGACACCAGACCGGTAAGACAAAAAGAGTATCCAATTAAATTAGAGGCAAGAAAAGGATTAGAACCATTAATAGAACTATTCATAAATTTTGGATTACTAAAAGAATGTCAACCAGAATACAACACCCCAATCTTGCCAATTAAAAAATCGCATTCAGAAGAGGACTCAAGGGCTAGAAATGAAATTGTACAGGATGTTCACCCAGTAGTGGCAAACCCGTATACTCTCTTGACCACCCTGAAGGAAACAGACCAATGGTTTACTGTACTGGACTTGAAAGATGCTTTCTTTTGCCTTCCGCTAGCAGCCAGAAGTCAAGAACTGTTTGCTTTTGAGTGGGAAAGCCCTAAGACAGGTAGAAAAACTCACTTGTGTTGGACAGTATTACCACAAGGATTTAAAAATAGTCCTACCATCTTTGGACATCAATTAGCCAGAGAATTAGAAGACTGGCAAAAGAGGCATAAAAATACCACCTTACTGCAATATGTAGATGGCACACTGCTAGCAACAAATGACAAGAAGGATTCCATACAAATGACAATAGAACTCCTAAACTTTTTGGGGACGGCAGGGTACAAAGTATCCCGGAAAAAGGCACAGATCGCTCAGCAGGTGGTAATATAGTTGGGGTACACAATTTCACAGGGCCAGTGTAGTCTTGGAACTGAAAGAAAAGAGGCCATTGGCCAGATCCCCGAACCTAAATCGAAACAAGAGCTCAGAGCATTTCCCGGAATGGCTGGATGGTGTCGCCTGTGGATAATAAATTTTGGACTCACTCCCAAACCCTTATATGAAGCTGTACAAGGGGAAGGAAATCTCCTTTTCTGGACTCAGGAGTGCAGAGATGCATTTATGAAATTGAAACAAGCTTTAATGAATGCTCCAGCTCCAGGCCTTCTGAATTTGGAAAAACCATTTGCATTATTTGTGCATGGAAGACTGCATATTGCCTCAGGGATACTGGCCCAGAAGCTGGGATCCTGGAAAAGACCCCTGGGGTATTCTTCAAAACAACTAGACAATGTTAGCAAAGGATGGCCAGCATGTCTCCAAGCAGTGGCGGCTACAGTATTACTGATCCAAGAGGCCTGAGAATTGACCCTTGGGCAAAAATTAACTGTATTTGTAGCCCATGCAGTTACAGCAGTGCTGGAACATAAAGGAGGACACTGGTTGTCACCAAGCTGGATGCTGAAATATCAAGCCGTTCTGCTGGAACAAGACAACGTGGAGCTGAAGGTAACCACGATCCTGAATCCAGCGACCTTCCTAACTACTGATCCTGCTGGAGAAGAATTAGCACACGACTGTTTGCAAACTGGAGAACAGATGCGCTCCAGCAGACCAGACCTGAAAGACCTACCGATAGAAAATGCAGACTGGGACCTGTTCATAGACGGTAGCAGCTTTATGCGGAATGGAACACGAAAACCAGGTTATGCAGTAGTAACTGGTAAGGAAGTGACTGAGGCCAAAGCTCTGCCATCCAACGCTTCGGCCCAGAAAGCAGAACTCATAGCCTTACTGAGAGCATTAGAACTGTCAAAAGGTAAAATTGTTAATATATGGACAGATTCAAAATTTGCCTTTGGAGTGGTGCATGCTCATGGAGCCATTTGGAAAGAAAGGGGACTCCTCACATTTCAGGGATCCCCAATCAAATACGGGCCAATGATCCAACAATTACTACCAGCAATTAATCTACCCCGATTAGTGGCAATTATGCATTGCAAGGCACATCAAACTGGAAATAGCCCAATGCATATAGGGAACCATGTTGCAGATAGAGCTGCGAGAGAAGCAGCTGAAGGTCAAATATTGCTAGTTTTGCCAGAAAGGGTTCAGAGCTTGGGACCTGAGAATCCGCAGTATACACCAGAAGACAATCCATTGGCTAACCTACTGAAAGCAAACAAAAATCAAGAAGGATGGTGGGTAACTCCTTCACACCAAGTAATAGTTACACAAGAAATGATGCGTGAAATAGCCAATAGGCAACACCAAGAAACTCACTGGGGAATTCAAACAATGGTTGAAGCATTAAAAACACAAGTGCTAAGTGTACGAATGACTGGAATAATTAAGAGCATAGCGAAGAAATGTGAGCTATGCCTGAAGAATAATCCTCGCCTACCCTGAAGACCTTTACCAGGGGTGACAAAGAGAGGAAACAGGAGACTACTGGCAAATAGACTTTTCCTAATTACCACGGCAAAATGGATACCGAGATCTTTTAGTAACGTTAGATACTTTCTCAGGCTGGCCAGAAGCTTTCCCTTGTCGCACCAACAAGGCAAAAGAAGTAGCAAAAGTGCTACTTAAGGAAATAATACCGAGATTTGGGGTACCCATTGGACTATCTTTGGATAGGGGCCCACACTTCATAGCAGAAGCTGTTCAAAGTTTGACGAAAGCGTTAGGGATAAAATGGGATCTCCATACCCCACGGAGACCTCAATCAAGTGGAAAAGTAGAAAGAATGAACCAAAGCCTAAAAAGACAGAGAAGTAAAATTTGCCAGGAGGCTCAGATAAAGTGGCTGGATGCTTTACCCTTAGCTTTGCTACGGATACGCATCCAGCCTAGAACCAAAGAAAAGGTTAGTCCTTTTGAGATCATATATGGTAAACCTTATCAGATGACTGAAACAGGAGTTAATCCTGAAATTGCAGGAAGACATTACCTAAAAGAATATGTTATCTCTCTGGGAAAGTTTTGTCCTCTCTCCACAGGTACATCACTATGAGCACGCCGCTATCTTTGGACGTGCCTGTGCATCACTACCAACCAGGGGACCGGGTGTATCTGAAGACATGGTCAGATGAGCTGTTGAAAGAGAAGTGGAAAGGACCTCTTCAAGTTTTACTCACCACCCATACTGCTTTCAAGCTTGAGGGAGTCGCTCCGTGGATACGTCGCAGCAGCATCAAGCCAGCCGCGTCACCACAATGGGCTGTCAAACAAGAGGGACCTTTACGTTTAAAATTAACGCGGGAATCATGAAGTTCTGGGTTATATCTCTCGCAGCGATGTCAGGAAGTGCGGAAGTTGATACAGATGGAGAGGTCAATACAGATTTGGATGAAAACCTAATTCTAACTTTGATACAAGGGTTTGGCAAAATGCATAGTCTTACCAGTGTTACAGCATGCGTCCCAGTCCCTCACTCGGCTGCTCAGCCCATCCCATGGGGCACTATACAGGTAAATTTATCTTTACTAGAGGAACACGACAACATCACAGGAGCCTTTAAGCAGGCCAATGTCTCTTACTATTTAGACAAAGACAATAAACGTAGACAGAGAGGAAGCGATGTTTTACAAGATGCTACTTTTTGGAGATCAGGGGACAACAGAACAGTATTTGGGAGAGGCTCAGAAAAACAATGCCCCAAGGGATCACATCCCTTACATGCCCAGTTTCTGCAAATAGCATTGGCAGCCTCCGGCGGGCAGGCCGCAGGATTACTGAAACTCTGTGTCACTAATAATACAGTACCTAACGTAACCACCGCTCCAGAATGTACTAACCTTAGAACAAAACTCAGAATTTGGACCAGACCTTTGGAAGGACATTGGAAATATATAGGGAATGTGGACTGGGGGTTTAATTGGGGAACGAAGGCTACTTATGTTAGCCGAAGCAATTGGATGTGCCCCAGTGTTCTAAATTATAGTGAAATATCAATCCTAAATTCTACCTTGACAATGACAGAATGTTGTAAAAACCAAAATTTTTCAACTAATGATTGTAAACAAGACGTTCCATCCCCAGGCTACACAACCTGGGTTACATCAGATGGGTATTGGACTACCCGACTACGACTTAGTACAATAACTAGACAAGCAACTTCAGGATTACTGACCTTATGTCCTATATGGAAAAAGAGTCCAATCAAAGCTCAATATTGGGGATGAATTAAAAGGGATACCGAGACAGAAAAAGACCCCGATATTTGGACGGAGCCTTCCGCAGCAGTACAATTTGAGTGGGGACTCCAAAGTTTCCCATTACCAGGGCTGATGCCTTTAGAAAATCGAATGTTAATAGAAAATCTGACTTGGCAGGTGGAAGCCTTATCGAGAGCCACTCAGAAAGGATTCCAAATTATCAACAAACAAATCCAAGCTAACACTAAAATGACTTTACAAAATTGGCTGGCCTTAGACTTGCTATTAGTCAAAGAACAAGGAGTGAGTGGCTATCTTAAGGTAGACAAAGAGCACTGCTGTATCCACATCCCAAATATCACTGATCACCTGCAAGAACAATTAGACAAAATGAGAAAAGTAGCAAAAGACAATAGAGCGATAAAAGAGGCGGCGGAAAATAATCGGTTCAACAAAAATCTCCAAGAATTAGGTGGGCGGTCTCTAAAAGGATGGTTAGCTACATTGTTGGAGGGAGTAATTTATGTGATCGTGATTGCGATTATTATAGGAATCTGCATAGGCTGTACTAAAAGAACCATTGAAAGAAACATATGGAAGTAATAAAAATCTAACTACTTCAAAAGGGAGGATTGATACCAAAGAATTAAGAAAAAAACCAAAGTTGCCAAGCCTAAACCGTGATCATATACGAGCAATTAATGACCCTAACTGTGAATGAAGGGTTAAATCACTGACGGTCCCTGGCTGAGACACTACTGTGATACATAAAAGCTTTACTTGCATAGTTTTAGTTATTCCTTGAGCAGAACTGATAATAGGATGTTTCAAGATATGTAACTCCCTTCCTGATAAGATCAAATGGGCCTTGAGGTAGCTCGTTAACATTCCGAGGCCAAAGGATGGATAAGCCAATCCCATGACTATGTATGGACAAAGGAAGCCCGAAGTTCAACTAGCAGACAGTGTGAAGAAGACTATGAATGACCACCGGAGGGTGAAAAGACCCTAATCCTAATTTTACTGCGCATGCTTGGACTATGCAAATGAATTCCAGGAACTCATCTACATAAGACCAGATAAGACCAGTCTTTGTAGAAATCTGATGAATATGTATGATTTTTCTGTATATGAACTGAGGTGCTTTGCTAACCTGTTGGAGCACTCATGGTGGACAAATCCCCAGTGCTGCCCAGCGCTGTATTAAAGAATGCCTGCTTAATAACAAACTAGTTGTTATTGAGTTATTCATCTCGGAAAACCGTCCCGATCGCGGGCTCGGTACCGACTTTGTTGTTTCAACTGCATCGCTGAACTGATATAATGATAATCCCAGAACTTCAGACTGCACTAATATCCAAACCACTGAGAAGACTTGGTATCGACTATGCATAAGATAACTGATTTTTCCACAGAATTGCTTCAGTAAGGCTCTTAGAAATTATTATTAATAATATTGATACTATTATAGTATTAATAATATTAATGCGTGCATAATCAGGTTAGAATTGAAATATTTTATATTCTATTTCTTTTTCCAGGTTGTAAGAGGAGAGGTAGATTTGAGAATGTGTGACAAGGTTAATCACCTTCTGTTTAGTTGGTGAAATCCAGGTAAGAAGGATTGAGACTTATGGAAATTATAAAATATATCCATGAGTCTCAAAGGGGGGAAATGTTACAGAACATCTTGAAAAACAAGGTCAAAAACAAGTGTTAAAAACAAGCAAGAAGAATTAGAAGAATGTAAAGAAGATAGTTCATAACAACTGCACCTGGCACTTAGACATATGACAGATAAAGACTGTCTTCACCAGCTCTCTGCTAACTAGCAATAACTATTAGCACAAGGACGAATCGTAGAAAAATAGAATGGACTGCCAAAACAGTGCCCTAGAGTTAACTTGTCTCATTATAATCTCATTATAACACTAAGGAACACACCTCCTAGCTAGAAAAGCCCAACCCAATTAAGCCCCCTACTCTCTCAGCAGGTGTGGTGAATTAAAAGAGAACTATAACTTTAAGATGAAGTAAGAAAAGTATTAACCAAGAGTTAATTAAGGGCTAGAACCAGTAGGAATAACTAACATTGTTAACTGTTTTAAATACCTGTCATGATTTTAACCCGGTGTGCAAGCTTTGAGGAGAAATCCCCTTGCACCCGGCGCCGCAATAAACATGCCTGCTTTATAACTCTGTGTGAGTTGTGAAGTTTGTTTCCGCGTGTCAATACCTCTTTCCCAGGCTCTCCATTTTATTATTTCCATTCTCAATCATTGTCAATACAAGCACAAGGGAGAGGAACATTTGAATATGCACAGGCATTCTACAATTAAAAAAATAACTCTATAAATAAGGGGAATGATATACTTGGCAATGAGGTATAAAGCATAGAGGAAACCCACAAGACCAAGGGCTGTTGCTTAGCACATACATCACACCTGGCAGAGCCCACAAATCAGGGGTCTTGCTGCATATACTGCAATGGCACCAAAAGATCCAGGACCAATATGGCACTTGTCAGAAAAATCACTACCAACTTCAGTAGCGCTAAGGAGGTATGCTACACACCTTGGACTTCTCCTCCTCCACAGACATTTGCAGGGAATAATGTGCAGAGCATAGCCCATGCTGCTTGTAACTCACAAACTCACCATGTGGCTCCGTCTCTTTCCTCAAGGGTGGACCAAATTTTACTTGACCAACTAAAGAGGAGAAAAGGAAAACAAGAATCTAAGCTGGACTGCAATTAGTCCCAATTCAGCTCCAAAGGCTAACAAAAAAGACAAATCCCGTTTAATGAGTGCATCACAGCCCCACTGATGCAAACTTCTGACACAGGCACACCCCCAACTTGTGCCTGCTGGAAACTAAGGGGCACAGAAAGTACTCTTCCATCACAAAGGCTGCACGATCGCCACTTGCCCCACCTACTCATTAGAAAGAGGAGGAAAACCATTCAGCAAACAGGGCCGTCAAGTGTCCTCTTTAGAGCAGCAATACAGATGTAATTTAGATAAAACACACAGCCATTGTGGGAATTCCCTCTGGGACCTGTTCTTCGGGGAGATCACTAGCACTAAAGAGCCATGAATGGAGTTTGGAGAGAGCTTATCGCATCTTCCAGGAAAGCCCTTTGGCAGACGCTCATTAACACTCCTCCCCTCAATTTTAGCTTCAGGAAAGACAACTAAAGCGCCAAGGATTGCTCTGATTTAATTCAAACAAAAGAATGACTACAGTTTGGGGGATGGAGTCTGCTTGTAATGGCCAGCGATCAACCACCTCCTTTCCTGATTTCTACAGGACTGTTTCAGTTGAAACTACAACAAGAGACTAAATTAAGGCAGAAAAATCTTCCTCTGCCATTCTGCTACCTAGCACAATCTGGCATCACTCCGAATATCTCTGCTGCAGTGGCATATGAAGCGATACCAGCCAGCTCTCAGAAGAGCTCAGGTTGCGTCCTGTTCAGTTAAGATGAAGCAATAGTGAGATTTGCTGAAGTGCTGACAAAAGGTGTATTCAAATGTTTTACACTAATGTTTCTTTGGCATAGTCATCTAGAACCTATATCCGTAAGTGAAACAGCATAAGTTTTTCTTTTCCTCTGTATCACTAAAAATGTTTCTATATACGTCAGCTATGCAGAATACTAGTTGAAATATGTGAATATCAATGATTATTTTAAGAATATTTAATGTTGTCATATTACACATGCTTACAGTTTATTTCAGAGCGTGTCTTTTCTCTTCTCCCATTTCTACTTCTCGAGTGTATCCTATGAGGCACTACCAGAGGCTAGAGGTGAACAATAAAAGACTTCAATACCAAAATATATTCACTTGAAACCCAGTATTGTGTACCTGGTTTTTAGCAGGTTTCTTTAGCATAATAGCAACAAAGAAAGACAGAAATCAAACAGAAGCTAAAAATAAAGATTGCATGTACGTTTTTGTACATGAAAGTTAGAATTATTTGGAGACATTTTATCTGTAGAGTGTCCTCACCTTCAAGACAAGGGTTTTTAAAACACTGGATTTGAGCAAGTAAAGACAATGCTGGCCAGCATTTGTCTTTGCTCAGATAACATTTCCTTTTTGGCCTCTCAGTTTAACGGTATTGATAGTTGGAAAGTCTTCACTAACATACAGTTAAGTATGAAGACAGGATGCAGTAACAGAATATCTGTTTTCTCTTGTTTATGAAACACTTCAGTCCTGCACTGCTTATCATCTTACATAAGCGTGTTGGTTTTTCCCAGCTGTTAAAGCAGAAAATCAGAAATTTTGTCTTTGACAAAACCGTAGGTGAAATGGAGTTTCAGAGTATTCCAAGATAGAAAATAGAATCTGCAAGAAACACATACCAAAACGCTTGACAAAAACAACTACAGGATCATTCTCTTCTTCTCATAGGAAAGCAAATTAGGAACAAAAGAACAAGTTCTACAGAAGTAGAAAATTATTTTTATGAATGCTTGCTTTGCAGACGAATGGAAACATAATTCCACAAAGAAACAGAAAGCAGAATGCACGACAGAACTCGGGACTGGAGAAGCAGTCCACACATACTGCTGCAAAATTGTTGAAGGACAACCACAAACAAAATTTTAAAGTGTTTTCATCTCTTTCTCTTTGAGCGTCTCTCCCCCAAATATAATGAATTTTGCTAAGGGCCTGGACGTGTGACAGAGCAGCACAACCAAAAGTAAAAGCAACCCTTCAGCCTGTTCCCAGATCACAAAACATTCTGTGCCTCAATGAACCATAAGCATTTAGTTTTGTCGGCAAATGAAACCTTAATCTGATCCTGCGATTAAAACGTATTCCTACCTCAGGATCATCCTCATCAAAATCACGGTAAGTGGAATGATCAGGATTATTCATTTTATCCAAAAGTTCAATAGCAAGACTTGGATTTAATCGCTGGGTAACAAAATGGATGCTGAAAGACAGAAGGAAAAACACAGATTAAAATTCCAACCGCTCATATTAAGCACATTTTAATTTTAGAACTTAAAAAAAATCCCACACATAAATTTATACCTGTAGTAACTTTTCAGCTGTCGGTCTTTTTTCAGGATTTTTTTCTACGTACCGTTTTCACAGAATGATGGAAACTATTGGACCTGTAAAAGGAAGTGGTAAACATGAGAATCAATTGCCCAGTGAAATACATGATCATTATCTACTGAAACAGAAAAGTACTTGCCATTTCATTTTGTCCTTTAATTCAGGAGGCTGGCAGTTGCTTTTCATCATTAGCAAAAGCGCTCTAAAAAAACCAACAGTATTTCTGTGGGTGACATGGCAGTACATTATCTGCCATGAATGTTGAATACATTGTTTAGTTGGCAGGAAGAAGTCCATCTGTTTAAGAGACGCTACCAGGACAACATGACGCATTTATGCAGCAAAAGGAGTTGTCCCAATTTCTATCACGTACATCCAGAACACTTACAACCCAACACCCTTGCAGTACCCCCAAACACCACAAGCACCCATGCAGCCACTACTCCAAATGGATGATTTGGGAAGCTGTACTTACACACCGCGCTTTAACCCTTTGCTAACCTCACGGGATGTAGGTCAAACATTGGAGGCTGAAGCTCAGCAAGCTCTGTAGCAGTTATTCCAGCTGCCCACAGATCACAGAGGTGCTTATAGCCACCTTTTCTTCCTACTGCAGCAACTTCTGGCGCCATCCTAAAGGGTAAAACACATTTTTACATAAACTCCTCGCCACAAATCAAACATTCTTCTGTATGCAGTGGTTTACTACTCTTTTTCCTAAAGCTCTCAATCTATAAGCTCACAGCATATACACTTCCACATGTGGATACATACACAGGCGTGCGTGTGTGCGCGCACATGTGTGTATAAAAGGTTACGTAATGTATACATGAAGTTCTCCTCAATCACCTTCTCGTAACTAACAGGCAGTTTCCAAAACAGCTATTTCGCTGTTTTCAGTGGATGAAACCAATCTGCCTCAGGCTGTTCTGCAGGCACACAACAAACTGCCCCTCCACAGCCAAAGAGCCTAAGGGGTAATTACTCAGCTACAGTAAAACCCAAATACTATCCACATTCACACACTGCCCCAGAAAGTGATCAACTGACCTTGAAGAGAAGAATTCTAACCAGAAAGAACTCACAAAATGTCAGCGGGGCTCCTGTCATTCCGGCTCGGCTGCTCCGGGTCGGCTCGGCCCGGCGGGACTCGGCTCAGCTCGGGTCGTTTCGGCTCCGCTCCGATCCGCGGGCTCGGCTGGGCTCGGGTCGTTTCGGCTCGGCTCGGCTGCTCTGGGCTCGGCTCGACGGGACTCGGCGAGACTCGGCACGGCTCGGGTGATTTCGGCTCCGCTCCGATCCCCTCGGCCCGGCGGGACTCGGCGGGGCGGGTCTGGGCCGGGCCCGGTGCCGGTGCCGCAGCCCCCGCCCAGGCGAACCGGCCCGGGCGCTGCCCACGCAGGAGCTCTCCTCGGGCGGGTCCCGGGACACCCCTGCCGAGCTCCGCCGAACCCCCCTCGCTGGGCGGCAGCCGGCGGGACCGAGAGACCCCGGCGGGCGCAGGGCAGAGGCGCGGCGGTCCCGGCCCGCCCCTCCCCTCCCGGGACAGAGGGGTCCGCAGCGGCTGTCCCGGGGCTGCTGCCCCACGCCCACCCGTGCGGCGGCACCGAAGCGGGTGGAAGAGGCCCCCGGCTGCCGACCCCAATCGCGCCCCCCCGCAGGAGCTCCCGGAGCGAGGGGGCCCTGGCCGGGGACGCCCGGCGGGCTCCAGCACCCTTCCCTGTACCGAGTTTATTTAAGCCGGTCCTCTGAACCCGAGCGTGGAAGGTTTGCTGCTTTTCCTCAGCTGTGGACGCAGGGCTTCGCAGTACGGACCATTCCTGTCCGGTAATGTTACCGAAAATCGTAACCAAGAAAACTCTCCAACCCAAATGATAGTTTAGAAAGCCGACATTGGTTTATTGCAGCGCTGGGTGCATGGGGGATCCTTCCTCCCAGCATGCACACCCGGTTGAAATCATGACAGGTATTTAAACAGTTAACAAAGTTAGTTACGCCTCCTGGTCCCACCCTTCAGCTAACTATTGGTTAGGATCTTTCTTACTGCATCTTAAAGATACAGTTCTCTCTTAATTCACTACACATGCCCAGAGAGTAGGGGGCTTATTTGGGCTGGGGGCTTTTCTAGCTAGGAGGTGTGGGTTTTAACAGTATAGTGAGGTAGGTCAGCCTTAGGGCACCCATTTGGGGCATTTCACTGACTTGGCTGTTTGGCCAAGTCTCAAGTTTGCATATCGGCCATTATCAGGAGACCCAGAGGCTATATCAGGTGCCAGGTCTGCTTTTGTCTCCAGGTAGACAACATTAACATAACCCAATAGAGCTAATCGCCACAGCCAGCCTGTTTCCGGGAAAACTAATGCATATTTCAGTTTGTGTGACACAGTATCATCTTAACTCATCTGTACAAAGGTTGCACAAAGGGATCTGGGTTTTTTGTATGCTAACTAATTTGTTTAAGTCTTTGGTATCAGTAACACGTTGCCTGCTCCCCAGAGCCACAATCGCAGCCACTGGGTTAGACCTGCAGAAAGAGGTGCCTTTCCGAGGGGTATTTTCTGAGCACGCTCAACATAGACCCATCAGGAGCCCCACAGCCAAGACAAGGAATGATCTCTGGCGTTACAGGAAGCGATAAAAGGGTGACAACCTCTGGGCTCAAGAGAGCGATTGCAGCAGCAATTCCCATCACAGGCATCATAGAATAATGGATGCTGCCCACCCATGTCTAACTCGCACTAAGTCACCCTAATCCCCAAGACACTTCTCTTCTAAGGAACTGCAAATCAGTTAAAACCATGGAAAAAAATAACACTGGGTTAAAAAGATTTATACTTAACACCCACAAAAAACAGACAGAACAGAACAAAAGCCAATGCTGGATATACAGCTAGAAAGCACAAAACAAAGCATTAATGTGACAACTGAAGACTAAGCGCTGCTTCCACATTAAAAGGTTAGTCGTCATGCAACAAGCTACAATTATCACAAGCACATGGACACCCTCTCACAGCAGAGCTTTGCTGTTGCCTGCACAACAGGGAACAAAGTTTTGGGAAGGTAGAAGGAGTTTCTATAGGAGACCTGAGTAAATGGAGAAGGATCCAAGAAATAAAAATGCTGCTGCCAAAATTAAGAATTGTTCTTCCGCTTCAAAGTAATAAACACTTCCAACATGCAAAAAATCCCTACTTCCACCAGTAACTGTAAGCCACAGTGCAGCTTGGAAATGAGTGTTGGCTGCCCAAGTGCTGAGGGCCGCTATCCTGAGGGGAAGCCCAAGTACACACTGCTGCAGAACAGTATCCTGGGGCGCAGGACAGCTCGATCCCATGAAGGGATACGCCGCAGGGGGAAGGAAACTTCAGGTCCCCCAGACAGTGCATCTCTAATGGGGGAGAACAGGAGAGAGGTGTTCCCACTGAATTACCAAGCTGCCTTAACCTGGGGCACTTACTAAACAACAGAACTTGTTGCCAGTGAAACATTACATTTTAGGAACCATTTTTCTTCTACCAGTTCAGAGTCTTCTCAACCACTCAGTAAAGTAAAAATCATATCCATAAAACACATTCTTCCAGTAGGAAACTTCTCCCCTCTAACCGCACACCAGGGAGGTGGGAAGACTTACACCCTCGCTGTGCTGATGCATTTGCTCCTAGCCTCTGCCATACGATCAAGTGAGAGGGCTAGGCCTCTTCTTCCAAGCTTCCTGAGGCCCTTCGTACCCAACACTTCCACTTTATTCTTAGCTGCTTTCAGAAACCTTAACGGCTTGGGCACAATAGCAAGTTCCTCTGAGCAAGCAGGGCTGTAGCAAGCTCTGGAGATAGGCACTAAGCTCTTTCTTACTGCTGTTACCAGGGCCCAGCTGATGCAGAGCAGCTCAACCCAGGTACTGTTCTTCTACCAGTTCTTTCATCTTCCCCCACTTTCAAGCATCCAGGGGGAGGGGGGAAAAAAAAAAGAATAAAAAAGAGGGTAAATTGGTGTGAGAACCAAGCAGACAGTACAACTGCTGCTGCTGTCAATAGGATCTCACTTCACAGGTATGCAGCGCACATCTCCACAGCCCATCCCTGACAGTTTCTTCTCAGATGAGCTGAAACACCACGGCTGCATTTTATTTGCATAAGCACAATTACCTGTGTTTACGCTGACACACACTGAGTGTTCAGTGTTCACGGGCATCACTTCAGTGCTGCTGTATCCCTCTTACTTAGTATTTTAATTAGGCTTTAATGGATTCTAGTGGAAGCCAAATGCTTTTGTTCCACAATTGTTTTCCCCTATTAGGCAGCTCGCAAACCAAACGGGACTGCGTTTCAGCTACTAATGAAAACATCACATTCAAGCTAGGCAGCAATCAATATGGGAAGCAGGAACAGGCTCTTTGTTCTGCGACACAAAGACTCCACAGCCTGCCTTCCAGGTAGTACCTCACCGCTAGGTAAACTGGAGCATTAAGTAAACTGAAAAAGGGCTCCCCTATAGCTCGAAAAGAGCCCCCAAAACCCCCAAAAGTCAAAAAACACCTGAAACTTCTGCTCCTGTGGCCCAATTGTTAAATAAAATGGCTTTGGGGCATGCATGAGGCACAGTTTTCCAATTGCACATTGTTTCTCTCTTCCATTAAGCAGTTTCCTAACCAAGCAGAAGGGCAACGCATCCTCTTTTTTTAAGCACCAGCTGCAGGAGTCTGTATAAAACCAGCTAAAGTTCTCCGGCTTTTGCTTGTAGTTAGCCAAGATGGGTGCCCCTACCAGCACCTTCTGGCCCTATCCTTCCCTGGCAATGCAGAGCTTCTGAGCTACCTGCTGCTCTAAAGCCAAAAAAAAAAAGCACTGGGTCTACCGGAATCACAAAGAAGAGGTATTTTATGTGCATATGTTTGCAGCAGGATGATTTGGGAATCTGAATACATCTGCCCTCTGAGACAGACTGCTGACATTTCAAACAGCAAACTACAAAAAAAAAAAGCCCACAGATTGCTTCATCAGTTCAACTTGACTTGGCAAGTTTCATTTAAAGAGGAGACAACTTTAATTTAGAAGCACCTCCAGCAGTCAGATTTTCTACTGCATGCTGTAACAACGGGAGACGGTACAGGGTATATCAACAAATAAAACAGTAACGCAGAGATTAAGACCCTCTGAAACAACACATGGATATGGAGCATGTTCTCCAGAATCCAACATAGTACCTGGGGGAGACGCGGGGTCCTCTGCTTTGTTACCCTGTCCCTAACACCTCACCTTCCCTTTAGCTGTAGCCTCTCTTGCTCTTTGCTTTGTGGGTAAACAAGTTATAGCACATCAGATTGAGTTTGTTATTTATCCCTTGCAACAGGTTTAAGTGTGCATTGGGGTGTGCACTGGGATATTCTTCCTTAAGGAAATCAAATTGGAACTGTGAGAAAACCCCCTTGTCTGAAACCCAAATCGGCAGAACTTGACTTTACTTACTGAAGCAGTAGCACAGAAAAAAAATTCTTTGTCCATAATTGAAAAAAGGCTAAAACCAGGGGAATCAAACACCACCAGATGAATATTGCTATGAAGAGGGCCACTGTGCCAGTGCGAAGAGGGTGTAAGACCTCCACCTCAAGAGCTGTCCTTGAAAGCTGATGGAACTGCAGAAAAACCAGTGAATCTCTGCTCAAAGACTATTTTTTTCCTCCATTTTTAATTTCACTTAAGTAGAATTTAGTAGCCAGAAGAGATGGCTGGTGTATGAGGTTTAACCACCCCTGTCCTTCAAGAGCTACAGTCTGGTTCTCTGTCCTTGTTCACAGAAGATTGGAGACAAATTAGCCACTATCTTTTCTTGAGATTAACAATACCCCAATAGATCATTTGAAATGCGCTTTCCTTCATACACTGTCAGCTCTTTAAGTGCATTCACACCAATGCTCTGGGCCTTCTAGCTGGCCAGTTCACAAACTCCAATTAAACTGGGCAAAAAGATGTGAAAATCTCCTGGCAAACCTACAGCCGAGACATTCATCATGACAAGTAATTCTGGATGGCCAAATGCATCCATTTTGGAGGAACCCTGTTGGTAGAGAACAAATGCTTGTGCTCTCAAACATGCGGGCTCCTTTCTGTACTCTCTGTGTGAGCATCCAAGATCTGAGACCCATTAAAAAATCCTAGTGATTTTCTTTTCATCTGCTCAAAAAAAATCTCATCCATCTATTTACCTAGGGCATAGGGGAGATGTTACCATTTGGCAGGCTGCTCAGAAATGTTTGCTGACCCTGCTAACTTCACAGCAATCAAAACCCAGGGATCTTTTCAGTATCAGGTGATAACCAAGAACTGTGGACCAAACCTGAAGCACCTGCAACCCGAGTTCCCCATGGCTCAACTACAGATCCCCATCTGGCATCTTTCCAGTAGAGTGCTACTGAACCACACAAAAATAATTTTTACCTATTGGAATCATGTTGTTGGGCAGGAGAGACTGCTCAGGAGCTGAACACAAATGACTGCCATCATGCTTAGGAACCATTTAAAACACTGATTTTCTGCCATCTGCAGCATAGCTAGTTCTCCTCAGCAGGAGGATATTGTCCTCTACAGGCCTCCCAACACTGAGGGCAAATTCTTAGGCAAATAACTACCTGTCAAACTCCAGAGGAAAGCCAAGTGTGGGGTAAGACATACCCTTGTCAGGTGGTGCTCTGCTGACAGGGCAAAATCCACTGAAATTCGCAGACTATCTGCATTCACCAACTGCAACTCACACATCAGCTTTCAGGAACAGCTCCAGGACACAGCAGCAATGGCACAGATTGATTTTAAAAGACCAGAGGGGTTATCTCTGGATGTCACAGCCTTCCCCAGCCAGCCCCCCTTCTCCAAATATCCCAGGCACACCCTCTGCTTTAGCAAGAAGAGGCCCAGCAAAGCCTCTCCACACACAGAAGTGAAGAGAGCGAGCACCAGGGCCAGCACACGCACACATAGACGCACATTACCTGGGATGAGGACTGCATTCACATCAGGATTATAAAAATAAACACAGCACAATTAAAATGGGCATTTCTTTTCCTCCCTTTCCCCATCCCATCCATTCCCAGTCCCTAGCCACATTTCTTCTTAAGTTTTTGAACCCAATAAGAGTATTTTGACAACACAGGAAAAAAAATATTAGGGTGGGAGAGTATTGGCCAGGTAAACCCACAGAAATATGAACTTCTCTGACTTTGATCACTATTGCAGAGGGTGCTGTGACACACAGCGGGACAATATCGCTGTGCTGCTGCGGGAGGTATGTGCTAGCTTTTGCTGGCCCTCCTGGCTGTGCTCCCACTAGATGGCACGTTTCAGAGATGGGAATTCCAGCTCTGCGCTCCGGTACACCGGAGTGAGCGGCCTCACCAGCTGCAGAAAATGCAGCAAAACTCCATTATGAGGAGAGGTGGAGTAAGCCACCAACCACATTCCTAGTTCCTCCAAAGACAAGCCAAGGCAAAAGCTTAACAGCCCTTCCAAAACTGAGACAACTTTGGATCTCATGTCAGTAGGCACCTACCTAGTCCCCATCTCAAGTCCTGATGAGTTCTTGGTTTTCCTAGCATAGTAATAATAATCATTAGTTATGAATAAATTAAAGTGATGTGTTTTATCAGATCACAGTTTTCTATTTTGCTGTGGCACAGTCTGTATTCCATATTCCAAGGCTGAGGACAGGTGCTCTCAGATCATATCCTTTTATAGCCCTTTTATAACAGAGACAGAAAATGCCTGTAGCCTCAATGCTGAATCCAGGGCAGAGAAGAGGCGCTTATCTCCAAAGTCTCACCCCTGCTTCTGTCCTAAACGCGCATTTTAGACACAGAGGCTACCTCAGCAGTGAGAAGGCCTACAGATAGGTGTTTGATAGCCAGGCAAGAGGATACACAGTACAGCAATCCCCCCCACCCCTTCAAGAACTCACCTGGTCTCTTGAGTGGCTTTTTGGTGGGGGTGTCCTTCCTTTTGTTCTGAATGGCAGGGGAATATGGCACTCCAGTGGAGGAGCTGTTCTTACGGAAATGGTCTTCCAGCCCCTTGATGGAGCGGTCAAGCTGGACAGAGCGGATTTGGAAGTAAACAGTCATAAAATCTAGGGAGACAAGGTAGAAACAAGATTATAGGCAAACAGGGAACACTATATGATAAAACAAACCTTTCCTGAAACACTCTGTGCCCCTAAGGGGCCCTAGTAGCATTGATGTGGGACCCGAGGTGGTTTTCCCTCCCAGAGCCTCTCCTATTTTCTTCAAAAACTACTACTTCTTCTTCCTTCCCCCACAATATTCATTCCAGCCCTCCCACCACACACAACAAGTCTGTGCACCAAGAGCACATCAGTTGTGGAACTGATGGGAGACATTTGCGCAAGACATTGTCAATTCAAGTGCTCAGTTTCTAACATGAGAGACTTCACACACTTCTCAGGATTCAGGGCATTCAGGAACTAAATGAGGCGTTCACCATTTGAAAGCAGAATACAAACTGACTAACAAAATACGCTATATATGCTTCAGTCACCTTTGATCATGGAAAAGTTCTTAAGAAGCTTTTAAAAGATGTTTGTCATACTTGGTAAGCACAGTAATCCCCACTCAGAAGCAAATCATTGAGGTGGGGGGTGATTCTAGTAGCTATATGTATGTGAAAGTACAGGTTTCCTGTAACAAGTCCACAAAATTGTTCACTCCCAAAGAAAAAGTTAATAAAGGAGTATAAAGCTGTAGGCAGATTTTGATGCTGCAGAACAGGAAAGAAGAGACATGTACTGACTGAAGAAAGTCTTCTGTGCTGCTTCCCCCCCCCGCCCTTGGTCACATTTACTACAAAAAGTTCTGTTCATAAATAGTTCCCAAATGGGAATAAGTGACCAGTGTCTCACACATTTATAACACTTATAATGATGGAGCACTAGATAGTTGCAGCTCCATCAGAAGGCATCACAGATGCAAGTTAAATGGATTTCTGCTATAGGACAGGCAATGCATTAAGACAATTTATGCTTTATTTACACAGCTCGCTCTCTCATCATATTCACCAGATCATTCTGTTCAACTGACAAACCATCACTCACTACAAATGCTGTAAAAAAAAAAAAGAGGATCTTAAGAAGGTGATTGAAAGGAGACTGAACTACTCACCTAAAAGGTGCCACTAAGGCAGTCACTAGTTTTGCTAGCGCTGCTAGCTACCAACGGCAGTGAGAGTCATGGTTTGTTAGCCACAGCAGCACCTGAGCAGAGGCTTCAAGGCTGAAGGTGTGTGATCTACAATCAAAGCTGTACAGTGCTACACACAACCCTCAACACCCTACTTTTGGTCTCAGCCACATGCGGTAAGTAGTTGGAGAGCGCTCACCTGATACAGAACTACAAGGGAACAACACACAGCACTACCAACCTTGATTCCTGCCGTTTTCCACCAGCCAGCCAGAAATGTGGATGATATCGTGCAGGACGCTCTCCGGGAGGTGCTCCAGAGACGTCTCCTCCTGCGTCTCCATTTCATCATCCCCGCTGATCAGGTCCAGGATGAGGATGGGTGGGACCGGCTTGGTGTGTCGTGTCATCAAGCTGCGGAACTCTGACTCCAGGGACTCCTTGCCCCTCTCAAAGAGGGATTTCTGGCACAAAACAGCAGAAGGACAGAAGCAGCACAGGGCTTCTGTAATCAGTCACTCACAAGTATTTCTGCAGCGTTTCTAACCACATGCTTCAAACTCCGACACCTGTAACTAAGAAACTTTTAAAGCAAATTAAATAAAAAAGGCTTGGGAGTTGCTCAGTTTTCAAGTGGGATTTAAACAGATCTCCCATTCCGTTCAAGCAGTTGAAGGACTGACAAGAGCTGCTCAGGAAGAGGTTCAATCAACTCCACCACACGTGCAAGATGCACTTTCAGAAGCCCTATGGCACAATGCGTAGAGAAAGCAAAACGCCACAAGCAGAAACGCTGCCGAGTGCAGACTTAAACAGAAGCCAAAACAATTGTTTCTTTAGCTGTGCCCAAACACCTTCTTTACAAGGCAGCAAGCAAGAGGGCAAGCAGCAGGGCTACATCTGTCCCTCTTACCCATGCCAGGTTCCAGACCCATGACCTACCATGCGGTTCAGCTCTGGGCTGTCTGGATTGTTGTCCTGGAAGTATTCCACCGCCTTCTGGATTTTGTCCATGCAATTCAAGTACTCCTCCAGCCTCCCAGTGGGGCTGAAAATAAAACCAAAAATAAACAGAAGCAGCAAAGAAAGAACGTATCAAGAAAGCACCAGACCAAACTCGGGATAAAAATAACAAGGAACATTTAAATTGCCTTTTCTTCAACTAGGAGGAGGTCATGGGATTCCCTTTTGCCTCCACTCAATAGCGCAGCAGAATACCCAATCCATGCAGCAAGTGCAGCAGTACTGATGATGTAGCAGCACACAACTCTCAGCCTTGCCATCCTTTCCCAGTCAGGCCCTGATGGGAAGGTAGAGGAAGCTGCACATCCCACCCCAGAGAAGGGCCATCACAGCACCTTCCCAGAGACTGAAAGCAGGCTCCAGAACAGTTCCGATTCATCCTGGATGCACCGACAACATCAACAGGGCAGGAAGAACCTTTGGGAAAAGGGTGGAGGAAAGAAGAGAAGCCACCAATGCTCATCAGATTCGTATGGCAGCATGTCTGCAAATCCTGGAAGAGACACCAGGGTCTGAGCAGACTTTGCCCTCTGGGGATTGCTGAAGGTCAAGTCAGGCAGCTTCATTGTGGACTGACAGTGGGAAAAGAGTGTGGGAAGGGTACAAGGAACATTATGATGAGTGTGTGGAGTCAGGTCCCCTACCAGAAGTTCAATAGGATGAAGCATCCCAGTAAGATCTAGCTGCTCAACTCACCCTTCCTTTATGATCTTCTCTGTGTCCTTAGCCACATGGTAGTAACTGATGACGTGATCCAAGCAGGACAGGGTGTTCTCCACGTTCTCCTGCAAGCGCTGCAGGTTCTCTGTCTGTTTATGGACAGGGATGATCGAGTTCTCCAGCTTCATCAAACGACTTTCAAAGGAGGAAAGAATAGAAACCTACACGCCAAGAGAGAAACAGAGAGCTGAGGACATCCTTCCACCTGGACCCATACAGTTGGACAGCAGTTAGAGCAGGGCAATCAGGGACCTTCAAGTCCCAGCTTCACTTTTTGGGCTCTGCTACTAATTTGCCATGGCTCCTAAAGCAGGCTGTTTAATCCCTCTATGTCCTAATTTGTATTAATAATCACAAAATAGATCACCTGCCATACAGAGACGGGCCAAGCTTGAATTAGATGTTTGTAAAGTGTGAAGCTAATGTTTCAAGACAGTACTAAGGAGGAGCAAAATTTTATTTGATAGCAGAAAACAAAACCACAGGAACTGCCTAGAGGTGCCCTAGGTAAAAAGAACAAAAACATAAACCGGCTGCCACTTTGCTCCATACCACTAACACCCAAATATGAGATGCACAACACGACGACACAGGACCAGTATAGCGAGAACCTTCTTTTCCATCATAGACATTTAGTTTTTAAAAGGGACTGCGATATTGCTTCTGAAAGGTGGAAAACCTCTTAGTAAGCTCATAAATGGAGCCTTAATGTCGTCTTTTCCAGGCAAAAATGTAATTCTTTCAAGACTCACTCCTACGTTATGTTTTCCACACTTCTCTGGCAGTGCCTCTATGACCTTCTTGAAGCACTAAGCCCAAAACGGGACATAGTATACTAGCTGAGGGCTTAGGAGCAATTAGAGCATGGTTATTACTTTCTACCTCCTAAGCAGAACATTCCCAAAATAAAACTCCAAACGAGACCTGACTTTATGAAGCAACAACATGATGCTGTTGCACAAACTAGTCTGGGGTCTATTAATACCAATTCCCAAGAGAGAGGACAGACTCATTTGAGCCCTCATCTCCTCAGGAGAGAAGCTTAGGATTTAAACATTCATCAGTTTCCCACTTCGCCCAGCCACTGAAGTGTCAAACACAGATGCAGAGCAAGTGGTTCATTACTCTGCATTCCTCAGATAGGCACAATGACAGCCTTGAAAACAGATTGTCCTAAGAAAAAGTAAACCGAGGCCCAACATTAGGGCTGAACTTCAAGGACCTCCTTACCATGTTCTTTGTAAGCTGGTCACTCTTCTCAAGGCTCTCTTTGATAAAGGACAGGGTTTCTTCTTCCTGTCAGCAGGATGAAAAACGAGTCTTCAATTCTGAACACGGAGCATTTAAGTCACTACATGCTACACGTACGTTTTTACAAGTCCTGGTAAACACTGCAGCAAACAATGTTTGATCTGATGCTGACACCACATTTTAATATGCCACCTCTTCGCAGAAATCACAACAACTGACCCGAGGCGAGAGACGCATAACAGAAGTGAGGGGTTTATGGATTACTCATTTCCCTCTAATATCCCAAGCCCATGAGCCTTAGCACACTGAAGTCACAGCACAATATAACATTAACACCTTTACCACAGAGGCACACTGGCACAAGACCACATTTGCCTGCCACAGCACAACACAGGTGTTGCACAGGCACCATCCAAATCCCCCACACAGCCGTGAACTCAAGCAGCCAACGCAAAGCAACCACCAAGGGCTGTTTTCAAGTCACCAAAGCCCAGAGATGGGGTGGGGGGGACGGACGGGACACAGCAACCTGCAAGGGCTGGCCCCACAGGCTGCACCTGAGGACCTGAAGGGAGAGCCCCCAGAAGCTACCAGGCCCTAAGAGCAGGGCCCCAGCCCCAAAGCGGGGGGCAGAAATACCTCCTGACCCTGAAAACTAAGGGCCCTCGGCCCTGAAGGGGACCTGGGGATGCTGACAGCCCGGAGCGGGGTGACCAGGCCCTTAGGGGGCCGCGGGACGCTCCCAGGCCCGGAGGGGGCCTCCGTGACAGCTCCCAGGCCCATCTCCTAGGCAACGCGCTGGGGCTGCGGGCCCGGGACCAGGCCCCGGCCCCGGCAGGGCCCGCAGCAGGGCCCTAGCCCAGCCCTACCTGCTTGAGCTTGCCCTCGATCGCCCTCCTGCGGGCCGACACCTCCTCGGCGGGGATCATCCTGCCGCGGAGCGCCGGGGCCGCGCTCCACCGTTCAGTCCCACTGCAGACACCCTCTTCCGCCCTCCCGTCACTGCCGCGGCGCCATCTTGGGAGCGGCAAGACACATTGAGCATGCGCAGCACGACCAAGGGCCCTCTGGAGAGTGGTCTCCATTTAAGTAGGGGCCGGAAAGGCACCAGCCCTGAACGCGCATGCGCTGTTGTCCCAGAGGGGAAGAGGCGCATGCGCACTGCCCCTCGTGACGGGCAGTTTGGGAGTAGTGGGCAGCTGCGCCGCCATGTTGGAAGTGGTGTGGCGGGTGCCAGGGGGGCACCCCATTTCTGTCAGGGCAGGACTGGCTCCCCAGGCCCGCCATCCCCACTACGGCCTGGCCGAGTCGAGCTCCTCCAACCCCAGTATCACCGACGTCCCCACAGGACACGACGTCCTGACGGGGGTCCAAAGCCACCCAGCCTTCCCCCCTGCCAAGCTGTTGGGGCGGCCAGGCCCAGGGCCACTCTGCCACACACCGTGGGGGAGAAACGAGGTGTGGAGGAAGATTACAGGGGTTTGAGCCCAGGGAAATTAAATTGTAGAGATTTGAGTATGAATTATGGAAATGTAGACATTTGCAGGAGTGCAGGTCACTCCACTCCCATCCAGCATCCATTTTCCAGAAAGAAAGGCTACCACCACAGGGAAGGTGCTGCCTTCTCCTGCGGCATAGGTGGGGATGGCCGGGTTTATCACACGCTGAGGCAGTTACGGGGCTCTGCAACCTCACAAACCACATCCAGCCTGGCACAGGGAGCTGCTTTTATCAGTACAGACAGTCCCAGCCTGCCGTCTCATGGTGCACCTAGGCAAGGCCCCTGCTGCGTGAAGGGACTGGTGTGTTCTCATCCATCTTCCCCTTGTCAAACCACCCCGGGCTCTGGAAAGGAGCTGAAACAGCCCGACTGGTCTCTTTTGTTCAACAACTTCGGTGTGTTTCATAACCCACCTTATCATGCTGCAAGCAGCTGTGACCGGGCTCTGGCTGCTGTGAGGGCCGATGCACAGCCAGGGCACTGTGTTTTCTGTGTGTGACATTGCCCAGCCATGACTGCCTGCCCGTGTTTTATGGGGACACCTGCTAGAGGGGATCTTGTCCTGTGGGTACAAGAGAGAAGAGCCCTGTCCAGGGTCAGCACTCAGCATGTCTTGTGCTTTTCCCCGCTGGGCTGGTGTGATTGGGAAGGTTTCTTTTTCTCCGTGTACAGCAGAGCCATCTCTTTTTTTTATAGCAATCCATGCTTTTTCTGCTAACACTCATCCCCTCATTCAAAGAGCACCCAGGGCCAAAATGAAATCTCCCCTCTCTGAGCCTGGGCAACAATCGTGTGTGCTCCCCTGAATAGTGCTGTATATCTCCTGAAAACCCAGCAAAAATGTTCCCTCACCCCTTCATGGGGTGACTGAGCCCTCAGAGCAAAGAAGGGGAGCTGGGATAGAGGCACCCAACCCATGTCGCCGCTGCCAGCTAGGGTGCAAAGGGTGAATAAATATACAGAAAGTCAGTCTGCCAATAAATAGTGTAAAAACTACCAGAGTCTGTGCAAACGTGAGGTGCAACGGCACATCCAAGGGGAGGCAGCAGAAAAAACCTGGCTTGCTGGTCAAATGAAAAAAGTCAAAGCAGCAGAGGTTATTTCTGGTAAAATGAAAAAGAAAGGGTAGAAACACTGCAGTTTGAACACGTTAAAATACAGTGCAAAAGGGCGCAAAGCACACCTGGGATCTTTGGGTTGTAAATACCCCCCCGGCTCATTGCTGGCAGTTTCTCCAGAGTCCCTTTCCAGCCCCTTCTCCCACCATCCCAAGTGGCAGCACTGCCCCACAGCTGTGGGCACAGAGAGGTACCCGCAGCCTGGCCCTGGCCAGCCTCACACCCAGCCCCACATCCCTGAGCCAACCTGCCCTCCCCATGGGGCTCCCCGAACCTGCTGCCCCCAGACCCGCCACCCCTCACCCTGCCTGCGCCGGCCGGGCTGGCAGCTGAGCGTGCGCTGCTTTTCTTCCCTGCTTGGCAGAGCCCAACCGCTCCTCGGCGTAATTGGCCTCGCGAGGGCTTGGCTATTCCTGCGGTTCCTGTGCGGCTCCTCTCACCACCCTGTACCCAAGAGGGCTCTGAAGCCACTTGTGTTTCTCAGGGCATCTACAGGGCCAGGTGGGGACATGGCACAAGCAGAGGGATAGCCCCAGGCACTGACACCATGTCACCCTCAAGAGCTCCCCGCAGGGGCAGGGAAGGATGCTCCAAGGGTTGGGAGCAGCTCCCAGGACTTGGGACCCCGGGCACAGCCACCCTTATGTCGCACAGGCGGGGTGTAACCATTGTCACGCGTGTGGTGGTTTGTGCCTCAGTTTCTCCGCGGGGCATTGCTGTGCTACCGCGGAGAGGGGTGATAGCACCCATGTAGCAAGGGTGGGTGTGCAGCCAGGGCTGGGCTGGTGAGATGTCCCCTACCTCCAGGGGAGAGGATCAGGCAGAGCCAGGCTGTGCTGGAGGGAAACAAAGAGGCAAAAGGGTTTTTTCTTCTCCTTTTTTTTCTTTCCTTTTTTTTTTTTTTTAATTTGAAAATAACTTTCCATGGAAAAGGTTAAATTGCACACATATCGCTGCAGTTCTTCAGCATCGAGGCCCCGAAACAGGAAAATATAACAAAACCAACAAATAAAAAGGAGCATTGCCAATACAGATATAAACACCTACACTGACCCCCAAAGCCCCCCAAAGACATGGCCTTCACTCCCCAGCCCCGGGACACCGTCCCCAGCTGTGCGGTGGCATCCCAGGGCACTTCAGGTGTTGGCACCTGGGCAAAGCAGTGGCCCAGTCCCAGCTCTGCTGCTTGCGTGAGCCGAAGATGTTGGTTCTTAGCCTGTCCCACGCTTTACCGGCGGGATGCGGGACCTGCACTCCCACATCCACGGCTCCAACCCTCTCCCCAAATGTGGGTGCAAATTACTCCAAGGGTAATTTATATAGTTTTTTAAAGGCTTGTTTATTGATTCTTGCACTACAACTACACTCTCAATAAATTATATTGCTCACATTAAAGGTCCTAAGTGCTTTTGTAACCAAACAAGAAATTCTTTACAATCTTCCATTTTTCAGTAAGTCTAAGACATACAACTAAAACTACAGCTTCTACTTACTCCTACCTAATATCTACTCTAACTCTAATAACCTACAGCGAAGGAGAGGCAAAGGAGAGGCGAAGGATCCCGTTCTTGAGAGCTTCAAGTCAAGTTTCAGCAGAGTTTGGCTCCACTCCCGAAATGTTTCTGAGCTGCTTTGCAGAGATCTTGCCACACTCTCGCTGTGCTCCGAGCCAAAGGGCCAAAGCTTTGGTTTGTGTCAATCCCGGCGGCTCTCCCGGATGATGAGCTGCTCCCGGCTGGATGGAACTTCATCTCCACTGCCATCCCCAGAGCCCGTGGCACTCACAGTCTTTGGCCTGAGCTCCTGGATGGAGCCTGAATGTGGATTTCCTTCCTCCTTGGTCTCAGCTGGGAGCATTTGATGTGGAGTGACCCCATTGCCACCAGCTGATGGCCATGCCACAGTGTTTTCCTTACAGCTCCCCCAAAAACGCATTCTTAATCGGGGTCCTGCGTTGCCCTGGCAGCCACTCATAACCTGATGGATGAGCAAAAGAAGTGGAGAGCAACAGTCTCAGACCAAAAAAACAGAGAGGGGCTATGTCAGCTGGTGAAAGACAGAGAGGGTTTATGGTGGCCTAGACCCTTCAGCAACTGCAGCGAGAATTTTGGCTATAAAAAATACGAAAGCTCGTTCTGGGAGCACCTCGGTCCCTACTGCTCCTCTCCTGCCAGGGCCAGTTCCTGGATCTTTAACGAAACCTGTTGCTGCTGCTCCAGGAATCCTCCCTCGCCTGGTCTTGGTTTACAGAACAATGAACACAAGCCTTTAAAAACAGTGAAAATATAAAACAACTCTCAAACTGTATTTCCCCTATCCCCCCCACTATTAAGAAATTCTAGTGCTAAAAATATAGGTTTCTTTGAATAGATAATATATAATAGATTATATAAAAACATCTAAAGAGGCAGACTTGCTGAATTTATAAACCTTTTCTTCTTCCCTAGGCACAAGTCGGGAGGGAGGTTGAACTCGGAGAATCCAGAAGGGACCTCTATTTGCTTGCTAGCTAATAATCACACTATATCTACTAACTACCCTAGATAGAGAAAGGAAAGAGAGACAGAAATGGAGAGACGAAAGGGTGAGGAAATTGCATTTAATCTATAGAGTCCTAAGCCGCCAGGAATCACATGTCTTGGATGGAATTTAGCAGGTGCTCTCCTTTAGCCCTGAAGGAACAGATGTTGTGTCCATTTTCACAGGAAAAAAAAAAAAAAAAGGATAATTCACATTTCTTCCTTTAAAAGTAAAAAAATAAGTAGTGTTCTATTTCTTCTCTCATGGACTAGAGACTTCTGATGTGTCCTTTAAAGATCTATCAAGCAGTTCCTGTGGTGGTGTTTTTTTCTCCCCCCGGTGTTTCTGTGAATAATCTTATGATGAAGCTGGTAAAAATCACTGTGGATGTCTCTGTCTCTAGAAAATCTTGTCCCTTGTAAGTCCCAGCAGCATGGGGGGAGCATCCTACTAAAGTCTGTGTGGGCTTGGAATGGCGACTGGCCTCTTATAAAAGGGCCGTGAGACTGCTCCAGTCGCTCACATCCACTGGCAAAGAGGTATCGTTGAGGTCAAACAACTGATCTATGTTGATGCAGTTGGAGAGGAGATCGTCTGTCTCTTCATCCCAGGGATGCTGCAGGAAAGACGTGGCCATCAAGGTTTTGTCAAAGTCCAGGTTGTTCAGGCTGGGTTCAGTGAGGACCTGCTCCTGCCCCTGAGGACAGTCGACGTGGTGCCCTTGTACCGTCAAGTCCGGGTTGCGTGTTGCGGGGCTTAGTGGAGGTGTGAACTCCAGATCCCCGAAAATGGAGAGGTCCCCACTCAGGTTGGTGTCTAAGATGGCCTCCCAGTCAAAGTCACCTTTCAGCGATCCCAGCTCGGTCTGCTCTTCCTGGGTCAGCAAGGCAGAGCTGGAAAGCCACGACGCCTTGGCCGTTCGCTTGGGCAAGGGCTGCCTGCGCTTCTGGCCTGCTTTGCCATCCTCTGGATTCCGGTTCTCGTTGCCAGTGACTTTTTCAAATTCTTTCAGCAGCTGCTGCGACTCCGTGTTGACGTAGAGGATGCTATCGGTGGTGCAAGTTGAAGTGGCCGAGTTGGTGACGCACCGTACTTCTTGCTGGGCTCTTCCGGTGAAGGACGGGGGGATCTGCACTGGGGGCATCCTCCGCTTTTTGAAGGGACCGTTCTTGAGCCGGTCAGCATGTTGGGGGTCCAGCTTCCAAAACCCGCCTTTCCCCGGCTCGCCCTTCTCCCGGGGGACCTTGATGAAGCACTTGTTCAAGGAGAGGCTGTGCCGGATGGAGTTCTAGACCCAAAAGAGAAAAAAACCCCAAGGCTGAATGCTTGTCTGCTACTGCAGCACCTACCTGTGTGGGAAGGCTGGTGGAAAAGCATGTTTTCAGCAAGGACCTTTGGAAAAAGAAAGCAGAAATGGCAACGTCAAGACATCCCGGGCTTCTCCCCAGCAGAAGCTCCTCCGCCCCGCAGAAACTCCCCTGCCCCGCGTCACCAGCAGAGTTTTCTTGCCTCCTGTCTAATCCAGCCAGAGGTGGCAGGAGCCAAGGGGTTCAAGCTAGGACTTGCCAACCAACGGGAAGCTTTTGGGCAACTCTCCTTGGCTGTAAACGGCGGCCATGGGGCCTTGAATCATGCAGAGCACTGAGAGAAACCAGCCAGACTTGCTCTAGGCCTGGAGCTAAGCTGGAGGAGGTCGGGTTCTCCTTCATGGGTAAGGAGGAAGAGGAGGGTCTTTACACCAATGTGGCCACGGCTTCATTAAAAGTGGCAACACATGGCAGCACCGTGGGGGACGGCATCATCAGGGCCCTCCTTGCATCCCCCAGTTCATCTGCGCCTCTTGCTAGGAAAAATATTTGGCCAAAAACCAGGCAGCATGCCTCCCCGCAGCCAGGCTGACACAAACCAGACAGGCAAAACTGCAGAGACACGTGGGCTGTCCCACCTCAGCCCTGTGTGTCCCCAGTGGTGCCTCCTGGCCCAGGGAAGCTCGGTGTGAAATCACTGCATCTTCATCAACCACCACTCAAACGAGCCGGGGGGAAAAAAAAGGAAAAAAAAAAAAAAAAAAAAAGAGGAGTTTCTGCTCCCGTCGAGCTGTTCTGAAACCCTGAATGTGCCTGGAGTGATGTGAATAATCAGAAAGGAAACTCAGTTATTGGGTAAATAACCCAGCGTTGGACTCCACAAAGCCAAGACTGTATTAAGAGATTGGATATGGTAGAGGGTTTTTTTTTTTTAATGTTGCCTGGATATCTTTATGCTTATTCATCCAGAATCCGTAGTGCCGAATAGGAAAAACAAGGCTTGAATGCTTAGAGCTGTTGAAAAACACGCATACGCGCAACCCCCCCCCCCCAAACCCCTCCTCTGGGCTGAAGCTCCTTGGGTGTGTTGGCTTTTCTCCAAAGCACTCAGCTCCCACAGGAATATATCCATCTCCCCCTGGAGTATGGGTGGCATGACCTTTCCAGGCTGTCTTCACGTACGGGAATCGGGATAGGGGATGAGAACACAGCCTCGAAAAGAAAGAAAGAAAGAGGAAGAAAAAAGGAAAGAAAAAAGGAAAGAAAGAAAGAAAGAGGAAGAAGAAAGGAAAGAAAGAAAGAGAGAGGAAGAAAAAAGGAAAGAAAGAAAGAGGAAGAAAAAAGGAAGGAAGGAATGAAGGAAGGAAGGAAGGAAAGAAAGAAAGAAAGAAAGAAAGAAAGAGGAAGAAAAAAGGAAAGAAAGAAAGAAAGAAGAAAGAAGAAAGAAAGAAAGAAGAAAGAAAGAAATAAGAAAGAAATAAGAAAGAAAGAAAGAAAGAAGAAAGAAAGAAAGAAGAAAGAAAGAAAGAAGAAAGAAGGAAGAAAGAAAGAAAGAAAGAAAGAAGAAAGAAGAAAGAAAGAAAGAAATAAGAAAGAAAGAAATAAAAAAGTAGCAGGAACACAGGTAGCCCTGCAAACAATCCAGGCTGTGGTAACTCTGAATTTACAGTTTAACGAAATTTTACAAGGGTCAGAGACTTGCAAGCTGAATTCTCTGCTCCCCATCTCCCCTCCCCATCCCAAACTTCATTCAGCCTGGGCTGCCCTCTGTTATTACCCGGCCGGTTAACATATTTATCATTCCTGCCTGCAACAATCCTGTAAAGCCCCTGCATCTCTGCAGAGAGCGATTGAAAACCTTCTTTCTTTTTTTAATAAACACATTTAATTAAAACCGTGGTGATTACCCAGCCGTGAGTTTGCAGGAGAAAGTCAACGGACTGGCACACAGCTCCTCCTCCCGCATTGCTCCCATAGGTCCCCCCAGCACAGGGGAGGCTGGGGGACCCAGGTGGCCCTGGAGAGGGACCGGAGGGTTTCCTTCCCCGTGATGGGCTTCAAGAGCCGCTGAAGACCCACCTGCCTGGGGAGAAGGTGGGCAACGCCTGGGCAGGGGCTTTGCAGAGGTTTTGCCTGGGTGAGCACCGCTGCCGGGATCATTGGCACACTGCGGATTTGGGCTGGGAATAACCCGAGCGGAGGGACGAGCCACCCAGGTCCCTCCTGCCCTGCCACATCCTAGAAAGCCTCACGTGCCAGAGGTCCCTTCGCGTGATGGAGGAGGGCGGCGAGCCAAGGTGGCTGGGAAAAGCCCCTGTGCTTCAGGTTGTCCCCAAAGCTGGTGAGCCTGGGGGCTGTCCCCTACCCCCTGGGGACATGCTTGTGCTAGCTGGGGACAGCAGCTCTATTTGACCTCACAGTGGAGGCTGTGGAAAGCCCTCCCCAGCCCTGCGGGGAGAGGGGACAAGACAAGAGGGCTCCAAATCGCCTACCTGCCAGGTGGGATCAGCATGTCGGAAGTAGCAGAAGTTGTCAGTAATCCACTGGTAGATGGCAGAAAGGGTGACTTTGGGCTTATTGCTGGCCTCCATCGCCATGCAGATGAGGGTGGCGTAGGAGTAGGGCGGCTGGACGTGGGGGTTGGTCTTGTAGTCGATGTCGTCCATGAGCTGAGGGTTCACGGCCATGGTGTTGTGCGCCGTCCTCGAGGTGCAGGAGGAGATGGGATTGCAGGGAGTGTGGGGGATGCCCATGCACGCTGGGTCGGCGGCCAGGGGCGAGCATGGGGCAGCAAAGCTGGGGATCCTCTGACAGTTGTGGGGGTCCTGGCCGCTGGGGCAGCAGGAGGACTTGCCCATGCTGGGGTTGGCAATTGAGAAGTCCTGCAGCCACATGAGGCTGGTCAGGCTGTCATCCAGGTCGTCCGCGTCCCCCATGCTGCCCTTCTGCCCTCTGTTCTTTCCAGCTGGCAGGCGGCTCAGCCACCCCTCAGCCATGCCTTGGCACGTCAGCAGCTCTTGGTTCACGGGATACACGTGAAGAGGAGGGAGGGGACGGGGCAGATCCTGCAATAAAAACAGGGAGAGGGTTGAGGGTCTCTGAGGCGCAGCCGCTCTGCAGCACCCTGGCAGGGTTGGACCTGGGTGGTCCCGGTGCCGCTGGGTGAGACCCATCCCCGGGGTGCTGTGCACCGGAGCCGCAGTGCCCCACTCCCCCAGGGTGCAAAACATCTTCCAGTTCCCCTCTGGCTATCGACTGCCCTGGCTTTCATCCTATTTCTGCTCCTCCCTTCACCTGCCACCCCGAAAACACCCCGGCGGGGGCGAGCGCGGAGCCTCCCCAACACACCCTCGCTCAGAGCGAGCCGGGAGATTCAAGCTCCCGTTATCCCCGGGCTGGGGAGGCGGCGTCTGGCTTCGCTGCTGGGCTGTGATCCCGAAATCTCCTTTCTCCGGGCGAGCAGAGCGCTCTCCGAGAGCGGCCGAGCGACGCGGAGCGCTGCGCCGACTGTGCCGGGTCGGTTCGGGCCGGGGGTTCCACGGGTGGAATGACGCCGAACTCAACAGTCGGCGCGGGGGGAGTGGGAGTAGAACGTTCTCTCTCGCTCCAGCGAAAGAAACTTTTCCCGCAAAAAGAAGGCTCGGGGCAGCCGCAGCTTGTTCAGACGCCTGAGCCCCAGTGCCACCACCCCCCGGCCCCTGCCCGCAGTGAGGGAGAGCCCAGAAACGCTGGGGCGGGCGGGGGGGGGTAACAATGGCAATAACAATGGCAATGACAATGGCAATAACAGTAGCAATAAACGTCCTCCCTGCCCTCTGCAAACCCACCGCCCCTGACGGCGGCTTCGCCCGCACAGCCCGGCTGAGCCCTCGGCACTGCTAAAAGGGGCCAAAAAAAAAAAAAAACCCAACCCCAAAGCCCTGGGGGTGGCGGGGGGATTGGTGCTTTCCCCCCACCCGGTGAGCGGTGGCCCCGCGCGGTGCCAGGCCCTGCCCGCCCGGGCGCCGTGATTTGCCGGCCATAAAAGCATTCAAACGGTGAGTTGCAGTTGTGCATTCACAGGTTTTCTCTTAGGTAAAGTAGTTTACAGCTGTCAGAAATATTTTGTGTGTGATCTATAATTCTAAAATGACGACAGCTTTAGTTGTACCTTGGGCGGGACTCGAACTTCAGCCTCCCGCACTCCAGCGGAGTGACGGTCACTTTGTCCTGCGGTGTCTTTGCTCTGCCCCTTGCTCACTCGCTGTGCCCTGTTGTACCTTCTCTAGTCTTCGGACGAATGGTTCTCCTCGGGATAAAGAGAGACTCTTTCTCTCCCCAGGTATTTATAAGGACTGTGCAGTCGAGGCTGTGATCTGTAGTTTTGTTAATTCTGCTCTTCTTACTGCCTGTGACTGTTCTTCCCCCTTGCAGGCGATGGGAAGAGCCGTTGGCATAGCGCTCATGAAGCGGTTTGGGTGGCGGGCTTGTTGTAAATATTCTGATTTTTTTTTAATCAAAATATGATTTTATATATATATATAAAAGGTTAAATTTAATTAATAAATAAATAAGTTAGGATTGTTAAGTTAGAAACAATAACCATAGGAACCTCACCAGGGAGTCGCCGTTCCATACTGAGGAACTAACAGTAACGAGATGGAACGATGAAGAACTGAATAGAAAAGTTTTGTTTGAGTCCTATGGCAGTGTGACCTGATATGCACCAGTGATGCTGCTTGAAAAATCCCCTTACCCTCCCATCTGATATGAATATCAAGAATGCCAATCAATAGATATTAATAGAAATAAACATTGATTATTCATAGGCATGGAAATTGACAGAAAATTATAAGCTAGAAAGTGATTATTAAAAGATTAAAGATTATATATATATATTCTGTATAAGGGTAACTAGGTATGGGCTATCCCTGATTTAATCATAAACTAGCATTTAACAATGTAGCATTGTGAAGAGGTAGAATTTGCTTGTCAAGAGAATGATAAGTTGTAGGCCTGGTCAGTAAACCGGGGAAAACTTAAGAAGATTCCAAGAATGGGATTTTGCAACCAAGCTGAGCATGCGCAAAGATGGGGTTCAACTAGAGGACACCGTGAGGAAGACTATGGACGACCACCAGATGACCTTAGACAGCCACCTGTGTACCTGGAGGCGAATGTGTCACGAGCATTTACATACATTAATGAGTTCTCGGAAATTGTATGAGTATGTTAATTGTTTCTTGGAAATGTGATGAATATGTATACTGATTGTATATAACTTCTGTAGCGGAGAAACTAAGTACGCACACGAGGTGGAGCGATCCCCTGTGCGTCCAGCGCTGCAGTAAAGAAGTGCCTGCTCACCTACGTACAGTGTGTAGGTGACTTTTTCTGTTAGAGATTTTTAACATGTTTAACAGTCATGTAACCCAAATGCATGTTAAATAGACAAGTTTTGCCCTTCTTCCTGATCTGTCTGGGAGATAATTCTCAGGAGGTCATAAACGGTATGTTCTGCTGTGCTTTAAAATAACCTGTCGCCAGAAATGTCTTCCTTAGTGCCTGCGCAGAGCGAGAACCTCCAGAAGCGAGGGCGTGCTGACCCTCGGGCAGCTTCAAAGCAACGAATACTTGTAAAGAGGTTAAAAATCCAGTCCCCTGGTAGCAGCGTGCGTGTCTAAATCCACCTGACTCCACATCACTCAGCACTCAATCAAAAGTTTTTGTGGGTAGGGGTGGATGAAATCAATATACTCTAGAGGCAGGTGCTAAAACTGGCCAGGCAGTTTATCTAAATAAATCAAAATTTACCTTTGAATGGAGTGTCATGCCTTTAGATGTAGGGGGGTGTATTGCTTTTTCCTTCCTTGGTCTGAGCACAGTGTTTCTGAGAGGTGTTTCCACCTGGGGGAGGGAAACTCATCCAACAGCCATCATCAGCCTCAGGGCTTGTGGTCCTTGATGGAGGCCTAAGTGCTTGGGATAGCTTTAGTTGTGTGGTGCTTCTCATTCTGCTCCCAGCTTTTCCCATTAACGTTTGCTCTTTGGTTAATTTGTCTGTGCAGTGTTTAGTAAACATTCTCCATTCAGAGGTCTGAGTCCCTTCCCCCCCCCCCAAGGCAGGTAAACTACATGTGCCTTTCTTTGAAACCCCATGAATAGCTCTGGAGTTTATCTTGGGAGCAGAGAAAATAGGGACCCTTTAGAGCAGAGAAGAGACTTTAATACGAGAAGCACTGCAATGATATGCTGCTTGTGAGGAGGAAAGTACCTGCTTCAACTTCTTTTGGTAGCTTCTGCATTGTTTAGCAATAACGACTTAAAAGACTGATTACTTCTGTTACAGGACATCTTGAAAAACAAGGGTTAAAAGTAAGAGAGAAGAATGTAAAGAAGATGCTTCATAACAACTGCGCCTGGCACTTAGACATATTAGAGATAAAGACTGTCTTCACCAGCTCTCTGCTAACTAGCAATAACGATTAGCACAAGGACGAATCGTAGAAAAATAGAATGGACTGCCAAAACAGTGCCCTAGAGTTAACCTGTCTCATTATAATCTCATTATAATGGTAAGGAACACACCTCCTAGCTAGAAAAGCCCCCAACCCAATTAAGCCCCCTACTCTCTGAGCATGTGTGGTGAATTAAAAGAGAACTGTAACTTTAAGATGAAGTAAGAAAAGTATTAACCAAGAGTTAATTAAGGGGTAGAACCTGGAGGCGTAACTAACTTTGTTAACTGTTTTAAATACCTGTCATGATTTTAACCCGGTGTGCATGTCAGGAGGAGAAATCCCCTTGCACCCGGGACCGCAATAAACACGCCTGCTTTATAACTCTGTGTGAGTTGTGAAGTTTGTTTCCGCGTGTCAATACTGGAATACTGTCAGTACTGTCAATACCCCAATACAGCCCGAGGGGTCCCGTCCCGGCACACAGAGCCCGGCGGAGACCTGCGCGGGGGACGGGCGGGAGCGGCGGCAGCAGGAACACGCTCCCGAGCCGGTCCCCTCCCGGGGCCGGCCCGGGCCGGGCTTCCCGAGCGGGGCGCGCCCCCGGCAGCGGGGCGAGCCCGGGCGCGGCTGGCTACCGAGCCCGGAAGGCTACCGAGCCCGGCTGGCTACCGAGCCCGGCGGCGGGGCCGGGCCGGCCGGCAGCGCCGAGCACCGGGCGCAGTCTGCCGCGGGTGCGGCCGAGGGCCGGCGCGGGCTTCGTCCCGGCCGGCACCGTGCGCCTCCGGGGAGCGCCGGGACGGCGGCAGCCGGCTCGGCCCCTCGGCCTCGGCGTCCTTGTCGCCGCCCGGGACACGGGGACCCCCGGGGCGCTCCCCGGCCCCCGGCAGCGTCCTGCCCCCCCACCCCCGCCGGAGCGGGGCAGGACGCGGAGCTGCAGCGCCCGGTGCGCGGTGCCGAGGGGCCGGTTCCTGCCCGCCATCGCCTGCGGCGGGAGGAGCCGCACCGCGCCCGCGGGCACCGCTGCCCCCCCACCCGCCCCTGCCGCTGCGCCCCGACCGGCCGGGGGGGCTCGGCTGGGCGGGACTCGGCGGGGCGGGTCTGGGCCGGGCCCGGTGCCGGTGCCGCAGCCCCCGCCCAGGCGAACCGGCCCGGGCGCTGCCCACGCAGGAGCTCTCCTCGGGCGGGTCCCGGGACACCCCTGCCGAGCTCCGCCGAACCCCCCTCGCTGGGCGGCAGCCGGCGGGACCGAGAGACCCCGGCGGGCGCAGGGCAGAGGCGCGGCGGTCCCGGCCCGCCCCTCCCCGCCCCTCCCGGGACAGAGGGGTCCGCAGCGGCTGTCCCGGGGCTGCTGCCCCACGCCCACCCGTGCGGCGGCACCGAAGCGGGTGGAAGAGGCCCCCGGCTGCCGACCCCAAACGCGCCCCCCCGCAGGAGCTCCCGGAGCGAGGGGGCCCTGGCCGGGGACGCCCGGCTGGCTCCAGCCCCGGGACGCGGAGCATCTCCCACGGGAGGCGGTTCCGCCGCCGCCGAGCCCCGCTGCGGGGAGCGGGGTGGGGAGCGTCCCGCCGGCGACCCGCCACGTCCCGGGTGGGCAGCGCGCGCGCACACCCGCGTGTGCATTTGTTTTTCCCCGCGGCCGTTTCACAGCAGTTTGTAATAACGGGGCCGCGGGCGGGGACGGGGGGCGGAGCCGGGGCGAAGGGGCGGGGCCGGGGCGGGGGGCGGAGCCGGAGCGAAGGGGCGGAGCCGGAGCGAAGGGGCGGAGCCGGGGCGGGGGCCGGAGCCGGAGCGAAGGGGCGGAGCCGGGGCGGGGGACGGAGGCGGGGCGGGGGGCGGAGCCGAGGCGAGGGGCGGAGCCGGAGCGAAGGGGCGGAGCCGGAGTGATGTGGCGTGGCCGGAGCGAAGGGGCGGAGCCGGGGCGGGGGGACGGAGGCTGGGTGGGGGGCGGAGCCGAGGCGAGGGGCGGAGCCGGAGTGAAGTGGCGGGGCCGGAGTGAAGTGGCGGAGCCGACGCGGGGGACGGAGCCGGGGCGGGGGGCGGAGCCGGAGCGAAGGGGCGGGGCCGGAGCGAAGGGGCGGGGCCCGTCCGGCGGGTTCTCTGCCGGGGAAGGGGCGGAGGGGGTGGTCCGCTCCCGGGGCCTGAGCGCTGCCCGGGAGCAGAGGCGGGACGGCGGGGAGGAGGAAGGGGGCTGCCGGGGTGCGGGACCCGGCGGGCGGAGGGCGAGCGGAGCGCAGGGCTCGTGTTGGCCACGTCCCGCGGCGAGAACCGGGCTCCCGCGGGGCGGCGGGGGGGTCACGGCCGGAGCGGGGAGCTGCCGGGGGTCGGGGAGCGTGCGGGACTCGCTCCGGGGGAGCGGGGGGCTGCGGAGGCAGCGGCGGGGCCCGAGGGGGAGAAGCTCTCGCAGCGCGACCGGGACAGAGGCGACACAGACGGCAACTGCGGCAGAGGAGACCGACGCTCCGCTTTTATTGCGCGCACGGCCGGGCAGCGAGCGGAGGCTCCGTCCCGTCGGAGCAGCGCGCCCGCAGCCTTTCCGAGCGGGACACGTCCGGCACAGGGCAGGAGACCCCCGGGGACCTGTGCCGGTCCGCCCCAACAGCCAAAACGGTGATGCACTCCTCCAGGGCAGCGCTGTGAAGGCCTCCGGAAAACCTGTGTTTTGGAATATCAAAAAAAAAGTGAAAAGCCCTAAAGGGCTCCCAAAATACTAAATGGTGACGCGCTCCAAACAAGCCCCAGAGTGCAGAGCTACAAAAAAGTGCCGGGTTGGAGGGATCCAAAAAAGCCCCAGGGTACAGGACTACCTCCAAAAATTACTCCAAACTGTGCAGGGCTCATACCAAAAAATTACTCCAAACGGTGCAGGGATCCTGCCAAAAAATTACTCCAAATGGTGCAGGACTGCCCAAAAATCCTCCAGGGCAGTGCTGTTAAGGCCTCTGGAAAAAACAGGTTTGGTAATATTCCAAAAAGGTCCAAAGGCGTAAAGGGCTCCCAAAAAACTAAATAGTGACACACTCCAAAGAAGCCCAAGGGTACAGAGGTACAAAAGAGAAACGGTTTGGAGAGCTCCCACAAAAACGAAACGGTGCAGGACCATCCAAAAAAATTAAAGGAGAATGGCTCCCAAAAAACCAAAAGGTGATGCATTCCTCTGGGAGGTCGGCGTGGCGATACAATCCAGAAATCACGGGTTTTGTAATATTCCAAAAAATAGCAAAACCAGAAAGGGCATCCAAAACCCCCCCAAAAAATGGTGACCCTTGCAAAACAAGACCAAGGGTACAGAGCTCAAAAAAAGCCCCAGGGTGCAGGACGCCTTCCAAAAAATACACGAAAGGGTGCAGGGCTCCCTCCAAAAATTACTCCAAATGGAGCAGGGCTCCCAAAAAAATATTCCATAGGGTGCAGGGCTCCCCCAAAATACTCCAAATGGTGCAGGGCTCCCTCCAGAAATTACTCCAAATGGTGCAGGGCTCCCTCCAAAAATTACTCCAAATGGTGCAGGGCTCCCTCCAAAAATTACTCCAAATGCTGCAGGGCTCCCAAAAAAATATTCCATATGGTGCAGGGCTCCCAAAAAAATATTCCATATGGTGCAGGACTCCCAGGAAAAAAATATTCCATATGGTGCAGGACTCCCAAAAATTACTCCAAACTGTGCAGTACTCCCCAAGAGGTACTCCAAATGATGCAAGACTCCCACAAAACCCAAATGGTGATGCTCCCCTCCGGGGAGGGGCGGCGCAGTGATACTCACCTCTGGCGGGGCAGCTCTCCGATGCTCTCCTCTGGGTGGGGGGGCTGGCGAGGCGATGCTCTCCATGACACGGGGGGGTCGTCGTGGCGATGCACTCCAGAAATAACGGGCTTTGTAATATTCCAAAAAATAGCAAAACCAGAAAGAGCACCCAAAAACCAAAACAGTGACCCTTGCAAAACAAGGCCAAGGGTACGGAGCTCAACAAAAAGCCCCAGGGTGCAGGACGCCTTCCAAAAAAGTCTCCAAAAGTTGCAGGACTTCCTCCAAAAATACTCCAAACGTGGTAGGGCTCCCTCCAAAAATTGCTCCAAACCGTGCAGGACTCCCCCAAAATTTACTCCAAACGGTGCAGGACTCCCTCCAAAATTACTCCAAACCGTGCAGGACACCCCAAAAAATTAGTCCAAATCGTGTAGGGCTCCCCAGGAAATACTCCAAAGGGTGCAGGACTCCCCCAAAAATATTCCAAATGGTGCAGGACTCCCAAAAAACCCAAGTGGTGATGCTCTCCTCCGGGGGGTGCAGGTGGCATGGTGATACTCTCCTCCGGGGCATGGCAGGGCGGCGTGGCGATGCTCTCCTCTGGGTGGGGGGGCCAGCGCGGTGATGCACTCCAGAAATCACAGATTTTGTAATATTCCAAAAAACAGCAAAACCAGAAAGGGCACCCAAAAAACAAAACGGTCACCCTTGCAAAACAAGGCCAAGGGTACAGAGCTCAAAAAAAGCCCCAGGGTGCAGGACTCCTTCCAAAAAGTACACCAAAGGGTGCAGGGCTCCCTCCAAAAATTACTCCAAAGCGTGTAGGACTCCCCAAGAAAAAGTTCAAATAGGGGAAGGATCCCCCGAAATACTCCAAATGGTGCAGGCCTCCCTCCAAAATTTACTCCAAATGGTGCAGGACTCCCAGAAAAAATATTCCGTATGGTGCAGGACTCCCAAAAATTACTCCAAACTGTGCAGTACTCCCCAAGAGGTACTCCAAATGATGCAAGACTCCCACAAAACCCAAATGGTGATGCTCCCCTCCGGGGAGGGTCGGCGCAGTGATACTCACCTCTGGCGGGGCGGCTCTGCAATGCTCTCCTCTGGGTGGGGGGGCTGGCGAGGCGATGCTCTCCATGACAGGGGGGGTCGTCGTGGCGATGCACTCCAGAAATAACGGGCTTTGTAATATTCCAAAAGACAGCAAAACCAGAAAGAGCACCCAAAAACCAAAATGGTGACCCTTGCAAAACAAGGCCAAGGGTACGGAGCTCAAAAAAAGCCCCAGGGTGCAGGACGCCTTCCAAAAAAGTCTCCAAAAGCTGCAGGACTTCCTCCAAAAATACTCCAAACGTGGTAGGGCTCCCTCCAAAAATTGCTCCAAACCGTGCAGGAGTCCCCCAAAAATTTCTCCAAATGGTGCAGGAGTCCCCCCAAAATTACTCCAAACCGTGCAGGACTCCCCAAAAAATTACTCCAAACCGTGCAGGACTCCCCAAAATATTACTCCAAACTGTGTAGGGCTCCCCAAGAAATACTCCGAAGGGTGCAGGACTGCCCCAGAAATATTCCAAATGGTGCAGGACTCCCAAAAAACCCCAAATGGTGATGCTCTCCTCCGGGGGGTGCAGGTGGCATGGTGATACTCTCCTCCGGGGCATGGCAGGGCGGCGTGGCGATGCTCTCCTCTGGGTGGGGGGGCCAGCGCGGTGATGCACTCCAGAAATCACAGATTTTGTAATATTCCAAAAACCAGCAAAACCAGAAAGGGCACCCAAAAAACAAAACGGTGACCCTTGCAAAACAAGGCCAAGGGTACAGAGCTCAAAAAAAGCCCCAGGGTTCAGGACTCCTTCCAAAAAGTACACCAAAGGGTGCAGGGCTCCCTCCAAAAATTACTCCAAAGCGTGTAGGACTCCCCAAGAAAAACTTCAAATAGGGGAAAGAACCCCCGAAATACTCCAAATGGTGCAGGCCTCCCTCCAAAATTTACTCCAAATGGTGCAGGACTCCCAAAAAAATATTCCATAGGGTGCAGGACTCCCAAAAAAAATATTACATACGGTGCAGGACTCCCCAAAAAATATTCCATATGGTGCAGGACTCCCTAAAAAAGTATTACATACAGTGCAGGACTCCCAGAAAAAATATTCCATATGGTGCAGGACTCCCCCCAGAAATTGCTCCAAACCGTGCAGGACTCCCAAAAAATTACTCTAAACGGTGCAGGACTCCCCAAGAGGTACTCCAAATGATGCAAGACTCCCAAAAAACCCAAATGGTGATGCTCCCCTCCGGGGAGGGTCGGCGCAGTGATACTCACCTCTGGCGGGGCGGCTCTGCAATGCTCTCCTCTGGGTGGGGGGGCTGGCGAGGCGATGCTCTCCATGACAGGGGGGGTCGTCGTGGCGATGCACTCCAGAAATAACGGGCTTTGTAATATTCCAAAAGACATCAAAACCAGAAAGGGCACCCAAAAACCAAAACGGTGACCCTTGCAAAACAAGGCCAAGGGTACAGAGCTCAAAAAAAGCCCCAGGGTGCAGGATGCCTTCCAAAAAAGTCTCCAAAAGCTGCAGGACTTCCTCCAAAAATACTCCAAACGTGGTAGGGCTCCCTCCAAAAATTGCTCCAAACCGTGCAGGACTCCCCAAAAAATCAGTCCAAACCATGCAGGACTCCCCAAAAAATTAGTCCAAACTGTGTAGGGCTCCCCAAGAAATACTCGAAAGGGTGCAGGACTCCCCCAAAAATATTTCAAATGGTGCAGGACTCCTAAAAAACCCCAAATGGTGATACTCTCCTCCGGGGCATGGCAGGGCGGCGCGGCGATGCTCTCCTCTGGGTGGGGGGGCCGGTGAGGTGATCCTCTCCACGGGATGGGGGTGCTGGCGCGGTGATGCACTCCAGAAATCACAGGTTTTGTAATATTCCAAAAACCAGCAAAACCAGAAAGGGCACCCAAAAAACAAAACAGTGACCCTTGCAAAACAAGACCAAGGGTACAGAGCTCAAAAAAAGCCCCAGGGTGCAGGACGCCTTCCAAAAAATACACGAAAGGGTGCAGGGCTCCCTCCAAAAATTACTCCAAATGGAGCAGGGCTCCCAAAAAAATATTCCATAGGGTGCAGGGCTCCCCCAAAATACTCCAAATGGTGCAGGGCTCCCTCCAGAAATTACTCCAAATGGTGCAGGGCTCCCTCCAAAAATTACTCCAAATGCTGCAGGACTCCCAGGAAAAAATATTCCATATGGTGCAGGGCTCCCAAAAAATTACACCAAACCCTGCAGGACTCCCAAAACATTACTCCAAACCGTGCAGGACTCCCCAAGAGATACTCCAAATGATGCAAGACTCCCCAAAAACCCAAATGGTGATGCTCCCCTCCGGGGAGGGGCGGCGTGGTGATACTCACCTCTGGCGGGGCGGCTCTTCACAAAACAGTGACCCTTGCAAAACAAGGCCAAGGGTACGGAGCTCAACAAAAAGCCCCAGGGTGCAGGACGCCTTCCAAAAAAGTCTCCAAAAGTTGCAGGACTTCCTCCAAAAATACTCCAAACGTGGTAGGGCTCCCTCCAAAAATTGCTCCAAACCGTGCAGGACTCCCCCAAAATTTACTCCAAACGGTGCAGGACTCCCTCCAAAATTACTCCAAACCGTGCAGGACACCCCAAAAAATTAGTCCAAATCGTGTAGGGCTCCCCAGGAAATACTCCAAAGGGTGCAGGACTCCCCAAAAAATATTCCAAATGGTGCAGGACTCCCAAAAAACCCAAATGGTGATGCTCTCCTCTGGGGGGTGCAGGTGGCATGGTGATACTCTCCTCCGGGGCATGGCAGGGCGGCGCGGCGATGCTCTCCTCTGGGAGGGGGAGCCAGCGCGGTGATGCACTCCAGAAATCACAGATTTTGTAATATTCCAAAAACCAGCAAAACCAGAAAGGGCACCCAAAAAACAAAACGGTCACCCTTGCAAAACAAGGCCAAGGGTACAGAGCTCAAAAAAAGCCCCAGGGTGCAGGACTCCTTCCAAAAAATACACCAAAGGGTGCAGGGCTCCCTCCAAAAATTACTCCAAAGCCTGTAGGACTCCCCAGGAAAAACTTCAAATAGGGGAAGGATCCTCCGAAATACTCCAAACGGTGCAGGCCTCCCTCCAAAATTTACTCCAAATGGTGCAGGACTCCCAAAAAAAAATTCCATATGGTGCAGGACTACCAAAAAAAATTTTACATACGGTGCAGGACTCCCCAAAAAATATTCCATATGGTGCAGGACTCCCCAAAAAAATATTACATACGGTGCAGGACTCCCAGAAAAAATATTCCATATGGTGCAGGACTCCCCCCAGAAATTGCTCCAAACCGTGCAGGACTCCCAAAAAATTACTCCAAACGGTGCAGGACTCCCCAAGAGGTACTCCAAATGATGCAAGACTCCCAAAAAACCCAAATGGTGATGCTCCCCTCCGGGGAGGGGCGGCGCGGTGATACTCACCTCTGGCAGGGCAGCTCTCCGATGCTCTCCTCCGGGTGGGGGGGCTGGCGAGGCGATGCTCTCCATGACACGGGGGGTCGTCGTGGCGATGCACTCCAGAAATAACGGGCTTTGTAATATTTCAAAAGACAACAAAACCAGAAAGGGCACCCAAAAACCAAAACGGTGACCCTTGCAAAACAAGGCCAAGGGTACGGAGCTCAAAAAAAGCCCCAGGGTGCAGGACGCCTTCCAAAAAAGTCTCCAAAAGCTGCAGGACTTCCTCCAAAAATACTCCAAACGTGGTAGGGCTCCCTCCAAAAATTGCTCCAAACCGTGCAGGACTCCCCAAAAAATTGCTCCAAACCGTGCAGGACTCCCCAAAAAATCAGTCCAAAACATGCAGGACTCCCCAAAAAATTAATCCAAACTCTGTAGGGCTCCCCAAGAAATACTCGAAAGGGTGCAGGACTCCCCCCAAAATATTTCAAATGGTGCAGGACTCCTAAAAAACCCCAAAAGGTGATATTCTCCTCCGGGGCATGGCAGGGCGGCGCGGCGATGCTCTCCTCTGGGTGGGGGGGCCGGTGAGGTGATCCTCTCCACGGGATGGGGGTGCTGGCGCGGTGATGCACTCCAGAAATCACAGGTTTTGTAATATTCCAAAAACCAGCAAAACCAGAAAGGGCACCCAAAAAACAAAACGGTCACCCTTGCAAAACAAGGCCAAGGGTACAGAGCTCAAAAAAAGCCCCAGGGTTCAGGACTCCTTCCAAAAAATACACCAAAGGGTGCAGGGCTCCCTCCAAAAATTACTCCAAAGCGTGTAGGACTCCCCAAGAAAAACTTCAAATAGGGGAAGGATCCCCCGAAATACTCCAAACGGTGCAGGCCTCCCTCCAAAATTTACTCCAAATGGTGCAGGACTCCCAAAAAAATATTCCATATGGTGCAGGACTTCCAAAAAAAATATTACATACGGTGCAGGACTCCCCAAAAAATATTCCATATGGTGCAGGACTCCCCCCAGAAATTGCTCCAAACCGTGCAGGACTCCCAAAAAATTACTCTAAACGGTGCAGGACTCTCCAAGAGGTACTCCAAATGATGCAAGACTCCCAAAAAACCCAAATGGTGATGCTCCCCTCCGGGGAGGGTCGGCGCAGTGATACTCACCTCTGGCGGGGCAGCTCTCCGATGCTCTCCTCTGGGTGGGGGGGCTGGCGAGGCGATGCTCTCCACAACACGGGGGGTCGTCGTGACGATGCACTCCAGAAATAACGGGCTTTGTAATATTTCAAAAGACAACAAAACCAGAAAGGGCACCCAAAAACCAAAACGGTGACCCTTGCAAAACAAAGCCAAGGGTACAGAGCTCAACAAAAAGCCCCAGGGTGCAGGACGCCTTCCAAAAAAGTCTCCAAAAGTTGCAGGACTTCCTCCAAAAATACTCCAAACGTGGTAGGGCTCCCTCCAAAAATTGCTCCAAACCGTGCAGGACTCCCCAAAAAATTGCTCCAAACCGTGCAGGACTCCCCAAAAAATCAGTCCAAACCATGCAGGACTCCCCAAAAAATTAGTCCAAACTGTGTAGGGCTCCCCAAGAAATACTCGAAAGGGTGCAGGACTCCCCCAAAAATATTTCAAATGGTGCAGGACTCCTAAAAAACCCCAAATGGTGATACTCTCCTCCGGGGCATGGCAGGGCGGCGCGGCGATGCTCTCCTCTGGGTGGGGGGGCCGGTGAGGTGATCCTCTCCACGGGATGGGGGTGCTGGCGCGGTGATGCACTCCAGAAATCACAGGTTTTGTAATATTCCAAAAACCAGCAAAACCAGAAAGGGCACCCAAAAAACAAAACAGTGACCCTTGCAAAACAAGACCAAGGGTACAGAGCTCAAAAAAAGCCCCAGGGTGCAGGACGCCTTCCGAAAAATACACGAAAGGGTGCAGGGCTCCCTCCAAAAATTACTCCAAATGGAGCAGGGCTCCCAAAAAAATATTCCATAGGGTGCAGGGCTCCCCCAAAATACTCCAAATGGTGCAGGGCTCCCTCCAGAAATTACTCCAAATGGTGCAGGGCTCCCTCCAAAAATTACTCCAAATGCTGCAGGACTCCCCCCAAAATTACTCCAAACCGTGCAGGACTCCCTAAAAAATTACTCCAAACCGTGCAGGACTCCCCAAAATATTACTCCAAACTGTGTAGAGCTCCCCAAGAAATACTCCGAAGGGTGCAGGACTCCCAAAAAACCCCAAATGGTGATGCTCTCCTCCGGGGGGTGCAGGTGGCACGGTGATACTCTCCTCCGTTGCATGGCGGGGAGGCCCAGCAATGCTCTCCTCTGGGTGGGGGGGCCGGCGTGGTGATCCTCTCCACGGGATGGGGGGGGCGGCGCAGTGATGCGCTCCAGAAATCACAGGTTTTATAATATTCCAAAAACCAGCAAAACCAGAAAGGGCACCCAAAAAACAAAACAGTGACCCTTGCAAAACAAGACCAAGGGTACAGAGCTCAAAAAAAGCCCCAGGGTGCAGGACGCCTTCCAAAAAATACAAGAAAGGGTGCAGGGCTCCCCCAAAATACGCCAAATGGTGCAGGGCTCCCTCCAAAAATTACTCCAAATGCTGCAGGGCTCCCAAAAAAATATTCCATATGGTGCAGGGCTCCCAAAAAAATATTCCATGTGGTGCAGGGCTCCCAAAAAATATTCCATGTGGTGCAGGACTCCCAAAAAGATACTCCATATGGTGCAGGACTCCCAAAAAATTACTCCAAACCATGTAGGACTCCCCAAGAGGTACTGCAAATGATGCAAGACTCCCACAAAACCCAAATGGTGATGCTCTCCTCTGTGGGGTGCAGGTGGAATGGTGATGCTCTCCTCCAGGGCGGGGCAGTGCGGCGATGCTCTCCACGGGATGGGGGGGGCAGCGCGGTGATGCACTCCAGAAATAACGGGTTTTGTTATATTCAAAAAAATAGCAAAACCAGAAAGGGCACCCAAAAAAAAAGAAAAGCCGGTCACCCTTGCAAAACAAGACCAAGGGTACAGAGCTCCAGAAAAGCCCCAGGGTGCAGGACTCCCTCCAAAAGTTACTCCAAACGGTGCAGGACTCCCTCCCTGTCTCGTCGGTGCACAGTTTTATGGGACAATCTAATGCAGACATAAAACGGAAATTACAAAAGTTAGAGGGGGCAGATGCCCGCTCATTGGATTAAATGTTAGAAAATGCCTGGAAAGTGTCTAACAACAGAGAAAAGGTGGAAGAGGAAAAGCAGGCAAAGGAGAAGTTTAAGGACAACAGGATGCTGGCAGTAGCCGTAGCCCAGGAAACTATTACATTCAGAGGACAGGGCTATCGAGGTCCAAAGGGGAGGAGGTTTCCCGGTGGAGCACAAAGGGCCAGAATACCGTTGGAGAAAAATCAGTGTGCTTACTGCAAACAGAAAGGACACTGGAAAAGGGAGTGCCCGCAGTTAAGAAGACAAGGTCGTGAGGAGATGCCAAATCAGGCTGCTAACATGATGACAATAGATTCAGACTGAGGGAGACCGGGGGAAGAATCGGAACCCTCCCCAACAGAACCCCTCCTTAGAGTAAAGTTGGGGGATGAAAAAGTACAATTTTTAGTAGATACGGGGGCCACTTATTTGGTATTGAATACATGCAAGGCTAATTTGAGTAATCAGAGTACATCAGTTATTGGTACCACGGGGCAGAAAGAAAATCGGCCACTTTTCCAGCCTTTGAAGTATACAATTGGGAAAAAGGTGTTAACCCATCCATTTCTTTATATCCCAGATTGCCCTGTGCCGCTAATTAGGATGAGACATATGAAGTAAATTGAATGCACAAACTACTTTTGAAAAAGGAAAAACCCAAATCCATATTCCTGACAATAAAGCTTTGGATGCTCAAGTTTTTGTGTTACAGAAGGAAGCCAAGTTACAGGAAATACCAGAAGAAGCTGAAAAGGCTGTAACCCCTCCAGTATGGGCTTCAAGGAGCACCAGGACGATCCCGAGTGGCAGAAACAGTAATCACCCAGCTGAAACCGGATGCCAGACCGGTAAGATGGAAACAGTACCCGATTAAATCAGAAGCAAGAAAAGGATTAGAACCATTAATAGAACAATTTGTAAATTTTGGATTATTAACAGAATGTCAATCAGAATACAACACTCCGAGATCTTGCCAATTAAAAATCCGCACTCAGAAGAGCATAGGTTGGTCCAGGACTTAAGGGCTATAAATCAAATCGTGCAGGACGTTCACCTGGCAAACCCGTATACTCTCTTGACCACCCTGAAGGAAACGCACAAATGGTTTACTGTATTGGACTTCAAAGATGCGTTCTTTTGCCTTCCGCTAGCAGCTGAGAGTCAGGAACTGTTCGCTTTTGAGTGGGAAAGCCCTAAGACCGGAAGAAAAACTCACTTGTGCTGGACAGTATTACCACAAGGATTTAAGAATAGCCCCATGATCTTTGGACATCAATTAGCCAGAGAATTAGAAGACTGGCAAAAGAGGCATAAAAATACCACCTTGCCAGAGTACGTAGATGACATAGTGTTAGCAACAAGTGACAAGAAAGATTCCATATAAATGACAATAGACCTCCTCAACTTTTTGGGGTTGGCAGGGTACAAGGTGTCCCCGAAAAAGACACAGATCGCCCAGCAGGAAGTAACAGATTTGGGGTACACAATTTCCCAGGGCCAGCGTAGTCTTGGAACCGAGAGAAAAAGAGGCCATTTGCCAGATTCCCGAACCGAAATCGAAACAAGAGCTCAGAGCATTTCCCGGAATGGCTGGATGGTGTCGCCTGTGGATAACAAATTTTGGACTCACTGTGGAACCCCTATACAAAGCTGTACAAGGGGAGGGAAACCTCCTTGTCTGGACTCAGGAGTGCAGAAATGCATTTATGAAATTGAAACAAGCTTTAATGAATGCTCCAGCCCTAGGCCTTCCGAATTTGGAAAAACCATTTAAATTATTTGTGCATGAAAGATTGCATATTGCTCTAGGGGTACTGGCCCAGAAGCTGGGATCCTGGAAAAGACCCGTGGGTTATTTTTCAAAACTGGGACCTGTTTGGAGGTGGTAGCAGCTTTATGCGGAACGGAACACGGAAAACAGGTTACGCAGTGGTAACCATTAAGGAAGTAACTGAGGCAAAAGCTCTGCCGTCCAACACTGGCCCAGAAAGCAGTGCTCGTAGCCTTGCTGAGAGCACTACAACTTTCGAAAGCCCAAACTGTTAATATATGGACAGATTCAAAATTTGCCTTCGGAGTGGTCCACGCTCATGGAGCTTGGGGATCATGCCTGGGGATCTCAAGGATCTCCCATCAAATACGGGCCAACAATCCAACAACTATTGCATACAATTAATCTACCCCGATTAGTGGCAATTATGCATTGCAAGGCACATCAAACTGGAAATAGCCCAATGCATATAGGAAACCACATGGCAGGTAGACCTGCGAGAGAAGCAGCTGAAGGTCAAATATTGTAGTTTTGCTGGAAAAGGTTCAGAGGTTGGGACCTGAGAATCCGCAGTATACACCAGAAGACAATCCATTGGCTAATCTACTGAAAGCGATTAAAAACCAAGAGGGGTAGCGGGTGACTCCTTCACATCAAGTAATAGTTACACAGGAAATTATGCGTGAATTGGCTAATAAGCAACACCAAGAAACTCACTGGGGAATTCAAACAATGGTGGAAGCATTAAAAACACAAGTGCTAAGTGTACGAATGACTGGAATAATTAAAAACATAGTGAAGAAATGTGAGTTATGCCTGAAGAACAATCCTCACTTACCCCAAAGACCTTTACCAGGGGTGACAAAGAGAGGAAACAGTCCAGGAGACTATTGGCAAATAGACTTTTCTGAATTACCATGGCAAAATGGATACATTAGATACTTCCTCAGGCTGGCCAGAAGCTTTCCCTTGTCGCCTACAGGAGACTGGCCTGGAGGGCAAAGGGGCCGAAGGCAACTGGTTGAACTTCAAGGACAACAGCCCCCACCTCCCCAGGCACCAGAAGGGTCCGTGCCAAAACACAGGGTCCGTCACAAGTAGCAGAAGGCCAGCACTGACGGACAGGAAACTCCTGAGACACCTCAAACACCAAAAAGGAAGAACACACGAGGCGCAGGCAGAGATGGGATACTCAGGAGGAACAGAGAGACATCGCGCAAGCATGCAGGGATGGACTGGGGAAAGCCACAGCTTAGCTGGAGGCAAACTAGGAAGAGATGAAGCCCTTCCTGTTGTCCTTCTGGAAGGCTCCTGGAAGCAGAAGGAAGCCTAAGGAAATGCAAGCCACTGCTCAACAGGAAGGGAACTTACTGGCAAAGGACAAGGGAAAAGCTAGAGAAGATGCTACGCAGGGCAGGGTGTGTGGGCGGGGGGCTGGGTGTGTGTTTTGGGGGGGTGTTTGCCCCACTTCTCACTCCTACTCCTCTCCCTCACTGGAGGAAACAAAGCCAGACTCTTCTTGAGGGGCACACTGGCAGGACAAGGGGCAATGGACAAGGTGCAGATTCTGACTCAAGACAAGGAAAGTTGCTCACCACGAGGCTGCCCAAGCACTGGAACAAGTTGCCAGGGATGATGCTGATCTCCCTCCTTGGAAATACCCCAAACATAACTGGACACAGCTCGGAGCAACATGATCCGACTGCACCTGCTCTGAGCAGGAAATCAGACCAGATGGCAGCGGGAGGACCCCCCCGACCTACCCCATTCTGCGAAGCCCCAGAGATTTCTCATGTCACTCCAGTATTCTCCCAATTCATCACCAGCAACCCCTCTTGTTAAGAGCTCTACAAAAGCGTCTGCGGAGCACTACACTTGCTCCCAGGACATCAGGGGAGTTGCTGGAGACAGCAACCCTTACCTTCCATCACTTCCAGACAATTGAAGCGCAGCAAGCCTAGGGCACACTAAAGCCATTGCGGACAGGTAACAGAAACGAAGGCAAAGGTTAACGGCTAGGTCTTCCCATCTGAGGCCAGATGGGGGTAAATAAAACAGTTGTAGAAAGCACAGGGCTGGCAGGCACATGAGAAGACACAGGACCGCTCCTCCTGGGGAAAGCTGGCCGTGTTCAGCTCAAGTTCCTCCCCGCACCTTTCTCTCCCCCCAGGGAGGAAGAAGGAACCAATTCAGCTAAACTCACTTTCACCCTCTTGTGGAGGGCACCCAGGAACTCAATCAACTGGTCAGACTCTTGGGCAGTATCTGATACAGAGACATCCCCCTTCACGCTAAATAGAAAAGTCTTTAGGTATATTTCAGAAATCTACATACAGATACCAGTATTTACAGACTTAGAATCTATCAGTCCTTTTACAGAAATAGCATTCCTAAACACATTCCCATTTAAATATACCTGCGGGCAGGACCACGCTTCAAGCACAGACAACCCCATACAGCGAAGGGAAAGCATGTTCACCCACGACAGCTATCGCAGGACGACTCAGGTGCCATATTGCTTCGCGAGGGTCCACAACAACTACAAACCTCGCTCCTGGCCTCCCCACAGGGAACAAGTGTTCCTCACTTGCTTTCCCCAAATGCAAGAGGCTACCACCAGCACCAGATATGACACTGTCTTTACCAAGCAGAAAGGGGAATCCCAACACCCTACCAAGTCAATTCACGTTGGGAAGGCAGAGAGGAAGGAACCGAGGAGATGGCCCTTCAAGAATGCAATAAGCCTCGCACAGAATAGGCTGATCTAAGGACAGAGATTAGTTTCTAGGAAACACGTCAAGCGGAAGGTATTTTGGCCCTTTCCCACTTTCTAGCAAGAAGTAATGCATCTCAAAGCAAAGGCTGTTCCAGAATAATCTGAGGTGCTGCTGCTGCTGCTAAATGTCCCCATTTCCTGTGGCTGGGTGCAAGTAGACCTGTCAGACAGACAGACCGGAGCTGTCAGGTTCCGGTACTTGGAGGACGTGCATATAGGAAAAGCTAGGAGAAGGGAGAACGGGCCACACGTGGCTTTCAGTCGGGTCAAAGCATCCCGCATTGTCACTGAGCGCAAGTGTGAACACGAGCTACAGCTACACTAGCTTGTAAAATCTGGACTAGGTGTCAGCTAAACAAGGCATTCCCTTCTACCAAGTTTTGCTTCCGTTCAACTTTCCACCTCCATAATACTCTTGCTTTGCAACTCGAGTTTCTTACCATCAAGCTTGAAAGACATCTAAGAACGGGTCCCCGCTCTGTATCACAGAGAAGCCGATGTGGTGGCCAGTCTGCTCTAGTCTCCTCACCTTAGTTTCAAGCTCATCAGAAGATGCTGTAGAGACAAGCAGCATTACTACGCTGTGATACAGAAGAAAAATAAAGCAGAGCGACTCATTCCTGCACTGCCAAACACCAGAATGCAGCAAATTCTGCAAACAGGTACTTAGCAGGGAAAGCAACGCGCAAGCCAGCGCACTTTAAACTAGACCCTACAGGACTTTAGCAAGCATGAGGGCAGCGGGGCCTCTCGGAAAGCGAGTCCCCCGCTGCTCACGGCGGGAGGAGGGACGGAAGGGCAACAAGCACCATGAGCAAAGACACATTTGTGACACTGCTCTGAAAAGATGATTCCACACCACCTTTTCAGTCAAGCTCCACAAAGCTGGGCAGCGCTACAATTAAGCCTGCTCGGGCAGCTCCTGCTTGGCTCGGGGGTGATGCCCATGGCCATTTCCCAAGCCAGGCCCCTTCTCCCCATGTCCAGCACAGCACGACTGGAGCACAAAGCCCTTGGCTGGTTGCTGCCCCCCCAACCCCCCAGCTGTAGCTCAGCGCATGGGCCAGGCTTCGTTTATTCCACACAAGCAGTTCTGTGGGAAGGAAAGGTATTGGATGTGCTTGCGTCTTACCCCGCCCCTCGTGTCCATACTAAAGCCATAACCGACTCCCTTAGTTTCCCAGTGCCAAAGGGGGGCGGGGGCCGTAACGGTCCCGGGTGAGGTGGAAACGGGCAGCACCCGCGGTCCCCATCCTCCGACTGCAGCGCTCAGCCCCTGAACCCCCGGGACCCCCGGCTTCCAACACCCAGCGTGACACCCCCCTTCCGCAGCCCGGAGCACACCCGGCGCCCGCTGCAGCGCCGGTCCTCACGGCAGGGCCGGGCACCGGCTCCGCACCTCCAGGCGGGCTGCCCGCCGCCCGCTCCCCGCAGGAAAGGGCCTCTCTCCCCTCGCCAGCACCGCGGGACGAGGTCTCCGCTCCCCCGCCTGCCCTCCCCGCACACGCCCCCCCCGCACACGCCCCCCACACGCCCCCCACACCTCCTCCTCCTCCTCCTCCTCCTCCGGACAGCGCCGCTCCGGCCCCGCCGGCAGCTCCACGCGCAGCGCCCCGCGGCGGCGGCCGTTGCCTTCAGCGCCCCCCCTCGCCTCGCGCCGACCGTTACCGCCCGAAGCTTCCCGAAGCCGCGCGCGCTCCTGCCGCGTCCTGGCACCCGTTGCTAGGCGACAGGGCAGGCGGTGGCGCCCCTGCTGACCACCCAGCCTCGCTCTCCCGCAGCACAGCGCCGCCCCATGGGCCAGCGGCCCAACACCTCTGGGCGCGGCCAATGGCAAGCGCCCTGGCACCCGTTGCTAGGCGACAGGGCCGGCAGCCCCAGCCGGGCCCTGGGCCTCCTGCCCGTCCCGGCCCTTCGCAGCCCCGGGCTTCCACCTCAGCACCAGCAACGTTCCTGTCCACTCCCGGGAGCAAAACCATCAAGGAATCAACGGGGAATACCCTTGGTGAAACTCCGTAGTTGAGCGTGCGGAAATCTCTTCTTCCCTTGCTGTCCAGACGCAGCTTTGGTTCCATGCAGGCAAAATACGCGTTGCGGCATCCACGACGGCACTGTCCCGTGGGTGCCCTATTGAAGAGGCCTGTTAATACCCAGTTACCATGTGAGAGGAAAAAACACATACCCAGAAGCTCTCTGCTCATCTCTAAAACACCCCACCCATATATAGAAATGATCATCTTTGTTGAGCACTTTGAGGTCTGCCGATTACAAGCACAATACAAACGTTCAGCGTTTCACCGCTTCAGCAACTACTGTGAGTCCCTGAGCACTGACATGGGGAAAATACTATTCAAAACCCCCACTGACGTGCAGGGTTTGCTTCAGCTTTGTGCAGAACGGGATCTTCAGTTCTTCCAGAAACAGCTCTGGAAAGCTCCCACATTTGGGTATTTCCCTGTTTTTCATCTTTCACAACACAGACCTGCCCTTTGGCACTGCTGAGCTTAGAACAGCCCCCAGGGAAGCCCGGGAGCAAACCCCGGCTCTCCGAGGGGTTGCTGCAAAGAGCGGGGCCTTTCCTCAGGGCCGAATTTAACGGGGTGACTTTCTGGTAGGTTGGCCAGGAGTTACCACAGGCACGGTTTGGCAGGGAAGGGTGGCCAGAAGGGCTTAAGCCAAACTGGGAAAGGACGTACAACAAAGTGGAAATCATGGGTATTCTCCTCTTTTGAGGGTGCAAGCATAACCTGTGCTGAATCTTGCTCAGATCGAGGCTATTGTACCTGGAAGAGCTGGGTGGGGCTGGTTCCCCACCTTCCAGCCTCCTGAGAGAGAGACGCAGGTCTGGCTCCGTAGCTGAGGGGTTTAGGGCATCGGCATCCCAGCAGGAAGACACAAAATGCACCACCCACCTCTCTCCCCTCCTCCTGACTGCTGGAGGTACCTTATGAGGACAGCAGGGAGGCCGGGCACTCAACTGTGAGGTCATCTGATGTATGAATCACAGAATCACAGAATCACTAAGGTTGGAAGAGACCTGTAAGATCATCGAGTCCAACCATCAACCAACACCACCATGCCCACTAAAACATGTCCTGCAATGCCACGTCCAAACGTTCCTTGAACACCTGTGACTCACTCTGATGTCAGGCATTTGTTTCTTGCCTGACCACCACAAAGGGAGAGGGAGCCCAGTTTGAGAATCTGTGGCCCTCACTAAACACAGATGAGAACGGGCACAACAAAAGCTGCAGGAATCATGAAAACATGTTCGTGCTGAACGCAGTCAGGCTCGTTTCCGAAAAGGAAAGTGTGTCTGTGGTCCAAGAACGTGCACCAGCCCCACCGGCCCCGCACGGTTCAACCGTGTCCCCAGAGCAACATGGTTTGTCATGGCAGGATGGCAAAGAATTGATCATAAGAGAGAGGAGGAGCAAAGAAAAACTAAAAGAAACTGAAAAGTCATTAATTTAATTTCAAGATGAAATCATGTTATTTTAACTAGTGAGTTAAATTGCCATTCCCGCCCAGAAAAATACTTGAAAAAAGAAAGTATCCAGTAGTTCACGTGTATTCAGGCAACCACAACAAAAAAGGACAACAAAGAGGGGGCTGTGCGAAAGGAGCAACAAAGCACTTTCCTTCTCTGACAGCGTAACAGCTTGTCAAGGGCAGGTACCTGGAGGTGGGCTCCAGAAAGCCTCCACACCCTCGCACCTCATGTTCCTATATGCAGGCTAATGGAGGCTAGTCTCGACCCAAGTACGGACAGCTGATGGAATACTGCTCCCAGAGTCATGCCTGGGCTGGTGTTACAAATCTGTAATATAAAAACTCATCTACACGATGTATGTAGGTGAGCAGGCACTTCTTTATTGCAGCGCTGGACGTACAGGGGATCACTCCACCTAGTGTGCGTGCTTAGTTTCTCCACTACAAAAGTTATCTACAATCAAAATATATATATTCATTGTATTTCCAAGAAACAATTAACATATTCATACAATTTCCGAGAACTCATTAATATATGTAAATGCTCGTGACGCATGCGCCTTCAGGTACACAGGTGGTCATCTAAGGTCCTCTGGTGGTCGTCCATAGTCTGTTCATGGCGTCCTTTAGTTGAACCCCATCTTTGCGCATGCTCAGGTTGGTTGCAAAATTCCATTCTTGGAATCTTCTTAAGTTTTCCCGGATTTACTGACCAGGCCTACAACTTAGCATTCTCTTGACAAGCAAATTCTACCTCTTCACAATGCTACATTGTTCGACAGTTAGTTTATGATTAAATCACAGAGAAATCATACCTAGTTACCTTTATACAGAATATATAATTTAATTTTTTATTAATCGCTCTCTGGATTATACCGTTCTATCAATAGCCATACTTAAATTAATCAATGGTTATTTCTATTAATATCTATTGATTGGCATTCTTGATATTCGAATCAAGATGGGAAAGGTAAGGAATTTTCCAAGCAGCATCACTGGTGCATATCAGGTCACATTGTCACAGGACTCAAACAAAACTTTTCTATTCAATTCTTCATCATTCCACCTCGTTACTATTAGTTCCTTAGTATGGAATGGCAACACCCTGGTGAGGTTCCTATGGTTATTGTTTCTAACTTAACAATCCTAACTTATGCATTTGTATGTTATTATTTTATTTATTAATCAATTTTAATGTTTCTATATGATCATATTTTGATTATTTTAGAAAATCAGAGTATTTACAACAATTCCCCCCCTTTGAAAGTTTTGAAAATTATTTCAATACTTTCATTTTAATCAGTTAAGCAGATTAAATACATCAAGTATAGATGTCAAATGAGTTAATTGATTCATCATCCTCCAATTTATAAAATATAATATTACTGATAGAACAAGACTTATTAAAATCAATATCAGGAGAACAGCGATAGGGTGGCATAACTTATTTAGGATGCCTGTAGCAGGAGGTGACCATCCGAAAAGAGCGTCCCACCATTTATGTTCCGCATCCTTTTCCACCCTCTCTAAAACACGGTGTATTTCTTCCACATTGTGATGGACAGTTATTAAAGTTCTTTGTCCATTTTCCTTAACCTTTTTCAAAATTTTGATTAAATCCTGGTGTTGTAACAATTGTTTCACTAAAGTGAGATTCATTCCAATGGGTGCAGGCAACAGTTCCTGAATTAATGTATAATTAGATTGCAAGAGCTGGTGAGATGTGACTGGAGCCAAATAAGAGAAATCACATCCTGTGATTTCAGTGAAATTACAAACACAAAAATTTGAATGATTCCGAGTATCTCTAACCACATCATCTATGGATATAAAATCACAAGCTGTTCTCAAACATACACAGCCCTTACCAATCTCTATATAAGCACTGTTTCAGGGTTTTCATCACGGTGAGTCTCAAAATGACAAACATTTTGTTCAGTATCTAAACAGATACCCTGACCTCTGATTGCATTACCTTCACAGATGAACCCTTGTTGTTCTCGTACAATACATGATTCCAAATCCACAGTTTGCCATTTCTATCCCACTTTTTGGGCCCATACTCTATGCTCAAATGGATAGAGTATGGTTCCATTGTGATTCAATCCTAATGCAATAACAGGGTAAATTGAATATATTGAAGCATTATGTATAGTTAATACAAAGGTTGTGGCTGTACTTGTGATGGGATAGTAGGTAAAGTTTACCAAATTCCACCAGGACTGGAGGTTTGTTTTTCTTCCTAAATCAATGGCACTATCCCAAATTATTTTCCAAATGTCGGTGGGGAGAGCGCCTTCTTCACCCTCTCTTATGATTGAAGCGGCCACTGATTGCGCCCACAGTTGAGCCTGGATACAACTGAGAGCCAAAGAGAGGTTATCTTGGACCACACCGAGTGCATCTACAACCAATTCATGGTCTTCCACATTCACCTTCTCCCATTTTGGTAATATATTTGACAACAGCCACTGGTTAGTTTCTAAAGCCAATAGGGAAGATTGCAAAGGCCATTGTAATTTAGCCAATCGCTCATTGTAGTAGCCAATTTGTCTCCTGACATATTTTGCTAATTTGCCTTTTTAATGTCTGATTCATTCTTTCTACTTTTCTACTTGATTGAGGCCTCCAGGGGGTATGTAAATTTCAGGTAATTCCCAAAATTTTATTAATATTTTGTATTACTTTTACAACAAAATGTGGGCCTCTATCAGAAGATATTCCAATAGGTACTCCAAATCTTGGCATTATTTCCTGAAACAATCATTTAATGACTTCCTTTGCTTGATTGGTCCGACAAGGAAAAGCTTCAGGCCATCCTGTAAAAGTATCAACCCCCACCAGAATGTATCGATGCCCTTTTTGTCTGGGTAATTCTGAAAAATCAGCTTGCCAATAATCTCCAGGTTGTACTCCCGATTTCAAGGTTCCCATTGGAACTTTTTCTCTTTACCACTGGATTGTTTTGCAAACAAATTTCACACTTAGCAGAAATCATTTTAGCCATTTCTTACATTCTTATAGACACCACATATCTCTTTAAAAAGGTGACTAATGCTTCTGGACCCCAATGGCACTCTATGTTTTGTCTGTAATATTTCTCTCATCAGAAGTGGGGAATTACTACCTGTCCCTGAACTGTGACCCATCATTCTGCTAAATTCCTTTGTGCATCTAATAACTTCCCTAGTTTCTCATCTTCCTCCAAATATTTAGGTTTCTCTTTTGGTAATGTTCTTTGTGGGAATTAATGCCATCTGTAAGGCATTCCTTTTTGCTATTCCTTTAGCTGTTCTAGCAGCTAATCTGTTCCCTATAGCTTCTTTCCTATTTCCTGATTGATGTGCTTTACAGTGCATGATTGGCACTTTGATCGGTCTCTGGACTGCTTGTAACAATTTCAATATTTCCTCTTTGTATTTGATGTTTGCCCCTTGAGAGAATAATAGTCCTCTTTCTTTCCACAATATCCCATGGACATGCACTACACCAAAAGCATACTTTGAATCAGTCCAAATATTTCCTTTCTTTCCTTCGCTCAGTTCTAACGCCTTCGTCAAGGCTATCAGCTCTGCCTTTTGCGCTGAGGTATTGCTGGGCAAAGCATTAGCCTTTATGACCGATGTCTCCATTGTTACCGCATATCCAGCGTAGCGAACTCCATTCTCCACAAAGCTGCTACCATCCATGTACAGTTCCCAGTCAGGATCCTCCCATGGTGTGTCTTTCAGGTCCTGTCGGCTGGAATACACCTGTTCGACAGTAGTTAAACAGTCATGTTCCAGTTGTCCTTCTTCCTGCACAGAATTCAGGAAAACTGCAGGGTTAACTAGGTTAGTTGGTTTTAGTATCACATCATCTTGCTCCGACAATATTACTTGATGCTTCATCATCCTGCTGGGAGAAAGCCAGTGACCCCCCTTTTCTTCCAAAACAGTCACCACCATGTGTGGTACATATACCACTACTGTCCATCCCAGAGTTAACTTTCGGGCTTCTTGTATGAGCATTACCGAGCAGCGACTGCCTGAAGACAGGTCGGCCATCCTGTACTTACTGTGTCCAGTTGCTTGGAAAAGTACCCCACTGGTCTCTTCCAGCTTCCCATCCGTTGGGTCAGTGCTCCCAGTGCCAGATGCTGCCTTTCCTGAACAAAGAACTGGAAATCTTCAGTCAAATCCGGAAGTCCCAAAGCAGGAGCAGTCATCAGGGCCTGTTTCAGATCTTTAAAGGCCCTTCGTTGTTCTGGGCCCCATTCAAAGGGACGTGTCCCTTTCTGGGCCTCGTACAATGGCTTAGCTATTAGACCATAGTTCACGATCCATAGCCTGCACCATCCAGTCCTTCCCAAAAAGGCCCTCAGTTCGTGAACATTTTTCTGTTCTGGTATACTACAAATGGCTTCTTTTTGGTTTGTTCCCAACTGTCGTTGTCCTTTTAAAATTTCAAAGCCCAGATATATTACAACTTGACTTGCTACTTGTGCTTTGTTTCTGGATACTTTGCACCCATTAAGTCCAGGAAAGTTTAAAAAGCCTATCGTTACCTTTATGCAGGTTGCTCTTTCCTTGGTGGCGATCAGTATATCATCCACGTATTGCAAAAGTAGATGACCAGGTAACTCTGGATTACTTTGTTTCCACATCTCGAGCTCTTTTGCCAGTTGATTGCCGAAGATGGTCGGGCTATTCTTAAATCCTTGTGGTAGTCTTGTCCATGTCAATTGCGTTCTTCATCCTGTTTGTGGATTCTCCCACTCAAAGGCAAATAATTTTCTACTTTCCTTTTCCAGGGGTATGCAAAAGAATGCATCTTTTAAATCAAGCACTGTAAACCACTGATGACTTTCCCTTAAAGTTGTCAAAAGTGTATATGGATTCACAACTACAGGATGAATGTCTTTTACTATCTGATCTATTGCCCTTAAACCCTGAACTAATCTGTATTCACCTGAAGGCTTCCTATAATTCTTATACCTTTCAAGTGTTCAGATTCAAATCGATTTGACCAATCGCTGTTAACACACACACACACACACACACACACACACGCACTGCTGTTTTGCAAAGCAACTCAAATTCTGTGGCGTCACCATCCACCTGCTTCTTCCTTGATCTAGACGTCCCCGGAGTCAGTCTTGCTGCAGTTCCTTATCTCTGATGGCAGATCGTGGGAGGGTTTCCCAGAGGTGTCGGAGGGGCTGGGATGCTGGCACGATCTGGGTAGTCCAGGGGAATCCTTTCTTCTTGAGGGTGGAGGCTGTCCTTCTCCTCTGTGCAATGGGCTTGGGTCCTTTAGTCATGCTGACTGAACCACGGCTAGGTAGTATACAATGTCAACTAGATGTATCTTCAGAAAGTTCATACAGTTTCATACTCTAAAGACTAATTGGTACAATAGTTAGGGAATGAGATTTTCCTAACAGTCCCTCCCTTTCTTTTGACCATCAGGGTCTCACTACACTACTCATTAAGTCATAAGTCGAATTCATAAGGTAATACAACACTGTACACACACATACAGACTTATAAAGCAAAACAAGAGAGTGAACACAGCAGCCCAAAACCACAGTCCTCTACCTAAGTCTGGGAGCCAAGAGGTTAGCCACTCAAACAGATTTAGGGGAGATCCCTGCCTTACTTCACGTAATATTTTTAAATGAGTCTTTCTCTTGTTTCTATCAGTTTCATTTTTCTCATCTTGATTTACATAAAAAGCCCAGCAGCTGTTATTCAATAATGCACATACTCTGTCCTATGCTGCTAAAAGGTGATCGAGGGCTAATTGAGTCTATATTAGCATTTGTGATAATAATTTGATATCTTCCTGTAGGGCTGTAATACTATCTGTGCTTTCATTAAAGGCTTTTTCTAATTCTCTTGACACATTTGCCATAGCCCTTTTTAGTTCTGCAACCCCTAACCGTGGGATAAAAGCTGTTACAGACAGGTGGAACTTGGTGCCACGTTCTGTCAGAGGGCTGTAGCACTTTTTCCCGTAGATAGCAGTAGTGAGGAGCTACAGAGGCAGAAGGGATACTGGTTGTAACCTGTGTGGGTGGTGTTAATGCACTTAGAATACACTTTTCAGCTCAGATGGAAGGTAAATCCTCAAATGCCCTTTCTCCACCTATCTAATGTTGCCCTGGTAGTTGTGCAAATAGGGTAGTAGAATCTTCAAATAAATCTGAATCATGTAAATTATTTCCTGTAAAAGGGTTAGCATGTGCCAGATTTAGTTGATTCGGTAAACCTGTGAGGTTTGGACCCAGAGTAGATGACTCTGAGCCTATAGGCCCGTAGTGGCAACCAGTTTTAACATTATCGTTAGTTTGATTATGGCTTCCTGCAGAATACTGAGTTACTCTATTTGCAAATAGCCACATTGTCTCGGAGTCTGCAGGGCCTGATAAACTCCATCCAGGAAGAAATCTGCATTGTGATGGCTTATTAGAACAGGTTTTCTGTAAGGGCTTCTGGAGCATCTCCTTCCACGCTCAGTGGATGTGGTCTATAGGAAGAATCTGTGGAGGAATACCAATTGCCTTTAGGCATAGGAACAGATCTATGGAACAGATCTAGCAACAAACCCTTCTTGGCAGAAGGGCGGTATGCTTCCTTTCTTCGGTGAAAATTCCTAACGTAGATGCCCGCCCTTGTACCACTGAGAATTCAGTGGGACAGATACCCAGGAGAGTTGATTTCTGGTAGAGGATGGGCTTTTAGTGCATATCCAACAGTGGGGCTTATTTGTTTCTGCTGCTGTAGTTTGGACTGTGGCTATGGCCAAGTTCTGGAATGAATAAGTATAATCCATATTCCACCACAGGCTTATAAGCAAGGCTACCATATTAAAACCTAGGCTTCCAACTCACTGTTAACAGGAAAAACAGACAGACACAAATAGCAAAAATAAGTACCCCTTGGATGTAAAATCGAAAGGGTTTCCTGACTCTGGAAGCCCAAAAGGCATTTAAAGATCTAAACCAAGCAGTTGTGGAGCTCCCTCGTTAGCCCTGCCAGACTACACCAAGCCTGTTATACTGTATTTACAGGAGCAGAAAGGAATAGCTGGTTGCCCTAGAAACATCTGCAAGCTGTAGCGTATTACTCAGCAGAACTAGCCCTCGTAATTCAAGGCTCCATTTCATGCGCGAGGGCTGTTGCAGCAGCAGCTGTGATGACTGAGAAAGCAAGAAATACTGTCCTGCGGCTCCTCCTAACGCTCATGGTTCGTTCCTTGCTTTTTAGTCCTCCTCTCCAGCGTTGAAGCAACTGTGGTTGTGCCACACTTGGGAAGTACATTGGTTTATGGCACTAAACATAAATGGTCATTGGCTTCTTTGACTGAACTCTCCATAAATGCCTCAAGATCCACTCAAACACCCTGAGACGTCCCCTCCCTTCGCTGGCCCTGCGGCGCGGGAGCTGAGCGACCGAAGGCAAAGCCCACTGCATCTCCCCCAGGCTGTCTTGGCCTGGCTGGCTGCTGAGAGGAGGGGAGAGCGGGTGGTGACAGCCTGGGAGGTGACAGGAGGGACAGCGGGTGGTGACAGCCTGGGGGGTGACAGGAGGGACAGCGGGTGGTGACAGCCTGGGAGGTGACAGGAGGGACGTTGGGCGGTGATGGGCCCAGGGCTGTTGGGAGAGCCACCACAGGCCCAGGGGCTGATGGGAGGTGACGCAGGGTGGTGAAGGCCCAGGCGGTGACAGGAGGGACACCACAGTCTCAGGGGGTGGCAGGACAGCGGGTGGTGACAGCCTGGGGGGTGACAGGAGGGACACTGGGCGGTGACAGGCCTGGGGGGTGACAGGACACCGGGCGGTGACAGGCTGGGGGACAGCAGGGACACCAGCGGCCCAGGGCGGTGACAGGCCCGGTGCTGACGGCTGGTGACGCCGACCGGTAACGGCTCTCCCCTGGGGGGTGCTCGGCGTTAGGATGGAGAGGGTGGGGCCGCCACGCCCACGTGACGCGGTCCTTTTGTCATAGTGTGCTGGGTTACGTGGGGCAGGGGGTGGGTGCGGTGTGCCTTTGCAGTGATGCGCTGTCGGCCGGGAAACCCTTCAGCGGAACGCTGGGGGGCCCCGAGTCGCCATGGCGAGCGGTCGGGCCTGGGAGAGCTGTATGCGGGAGAGAGAGCAGAGGCCGAGCCAGGGCCGCGGGGACCTCTCCCAGTTGTCTGCCTGCCCGACCCCGCTGCGAGGAGGAGCTTGATCTCAGCCTGCGCTGCTTGCCCTGATCCCCTCAGTGGTTTTTTCCCCGAGCCGCTGTGGGTCCTAACCCGGCGCAGAGGCCACGACGCCGTCTGCCGCGGTAGACGCCTTCGTGGAGCCGGCACTGCCTGGCCCCGACCACGTTGTGCATCCATTACAAGTTCTCCCCCAAGCTGAACTATGACGCGGTCACCTTCGACGGCCTCCACATCTCCCTGTGCGACCTCAAGCGCCAGATCATGGGCCGCGAGAAGCTGAAGGCGGCCAACTGCCACCTGCAGATCACCAACGCCCAGACTACAGAAGGTGCGTGGGGGTGGCGGGCGCGGGGCCTCAGGCACCGCCCGGCTGGCGGCATCGCAGACCGCCCTGCGCTGGCTGCGTCTGCAGGAGCCGCGCTCTGCTCTTTGTGGCTCGTCCCCACGCAGCGTGAGTCAGCCTGGGGCCCATCCTGCCGGCGTGTGGGGGGCAAGGGGCTCCCGGGATTAAACGGTGTGGGAAGCCATAATGCGATTTGGCCACGATCGGTAGCTGTGACTTGTGTTGGGGGCCTCGCAGAGCTGTTCCTTTGTAGCTGCTGTTCTGACAACTACCTTCAGATCCGTGTTTTAGACACAGAGCTATGCGTAGAAGAATACATCATTGACGTGCAACAGGTAGTGCTTACAAACGTTTTGGTTTCCTGGAATTCTTCTAGGTAAAATGGTAAGGAAACGTGGGAGGATGCCTTGTAATAACAAACTTGCCAGATTTCTTTGAAATCTGGCAGAGAAAGCTGAAAGGGATAGAATAGATGGCTAATTTGAAGAAGAAAAGTGGTTTGAGTGACTTAATTTTGTCTTCAACTTGTTTTACCCCACTGCACTGGAAAAGTGGTTTTGTGGCTGTTGCAGAAAGTGCTCACTATCCCCATTTTGGGGCCATCTTGCACGTGAGTGTTCTCTGTATCTAAATTATCCTTTGGAATTTCATGTTAATGTAACTGCTTTTCTACACCAAAGACATTGCCATTCAGATGCTGTTGAGCATCATTTTCTCATTGATTTCTAACCTTGTTTTTCTTTTCCTGGCACCACGTGTTAACCACCTCAGGGCAGTACTGAAGTTTTATGGCAGAACACTTGTGGTGAATATACATAAGAAATGTTCTTAGAGAAGTCATCAATTCTTCCGTATGAGGCAGCAGTCAAAGTAGCTGTTGTTTAAGTTGTCTGCCTCCATTCATTCGTTGAAATACTTCTTCCCCTTGACTCTTTCAAGCCTACTATTTTCTTGTAGAATAGGTAGCAAGTTTCAGACCCTTGTGTCTCTTCTGCTCTGGACTTTAATAGAACACCCAAATCTTCCTGTGCTCTTGTAAGCTTTCTGAGTTAATTGAATCCTTATTTTTAATCACAGGTCAGATTGACAAAAGCCCAGTAGCCACGTACTGGCCATCACTGACGCTAAAACAAGTGGTGTGCTGCTAGGGAATAGGAATCCACAATGTTGTTACCTCCAGCTTTGTTGAACATTTCTATTGGAGCTCTGCTTGGACACGTGTGAAAAGTAGCCTTGTTGAGCATGATGTCACTGCTCGCTTTGCAGATGTTGAGTCATGCGTTGAGGCAGAGTGATACTGCTTTGCAGGTCCTGGTAGTTGCCAGGGGATGTTGCTGCCTGCAGGGAACAGGTTCCTGGTGGGAGATGCCCGTTTAGTCTGAGAGCTGTTAGACTAAGCTGGCATCTGTTAAATTCAAACTGAGCAAACAAAAATTTCCAGGGACTTTAGGAATAGCGCTCCAGCTTTAGTCCTTTCCTATTAAAAAAAAAAAAAGTTAGCTTTTTAGCCTATGTTTTTTCACTTCACCTTTAATAAAAGCTAAAGAGGGGAAATGCCACTTTAGTTTGAGCCAGTTTTGCCCTGCTTGTGAAATCAAGCTCAAAACCCCCCCAAAACTTCTGTGATCCAAATTCTAGCCCTGCCAGTTTTGTTTCCATTTAAATGTAAAGCACTGAGCAGCTGAGAAGTGTGGTTGTTGATGGATTAAGCTCCAAGAAATAGGCAGCGGTGGCAGGCTCTCTTCTGTGTTCTGTCAGCCTGGAGCACTGGCAGCAGAGGTGCATCATTTTTAGTTAACAGCTATGAAAGCGACGGCGTGGAGTTTTCATGCTTTAGCTAAGTGCCTGGTTTGTTGCAGGGCAAGCTAGTCAGGCTTTAGAATCTGGCTTACACAGGTGAGACTTTGCTGTGGTTTGTTTTGCTCCAAAGTTCTATTGGTTTTGTAGCCTAACGGAAGCAAAAGCAACTTAAGCTAGATCAGGAGAGAACCTCGTGCATTAGCAGACTCTTCTTTAGTGACCTTTGAGACCATTTTGCTGTTGGCATTTAAACTATTGTAAAAAAAAGAGAAATATTTTGCTGCTTGTGTTTGATTATCAAACGTGAAGATTTCTTGAAATGTACTGTTAGCGTGTTGAGATGATAACGGCGCGATGTTACCTATAAAGTTTTGCTTTAATGTCTGTAAAGGGATTCTCTGAAGGGCTACGCAATTACATATTAATATACATTGTCATTAATTGACTAATGTTTTTGTCTGTATTTATGTTGTTTTCAGAATACCCACATGGTAATGCCCCGATTCCTAAGAGCTCGATGGTAATTGTTAGAAGAATCCTTGCTGGAGGAGTTAAAGCTACCAGCAAAACCTATGTTCTGAAAGTATCCATAATGTACTGTATTCTTTGTTAGGGGTTTCAGTGTGTTAACTTTTTTGTGGCTATTAGTTTACAGAGGCATTCAGATTGTCTCTTTCTTGTTAAAGCTGCTGTTAATTTTTGTTGTCATGGGGTAGATTTTAACGTATCTGTCCCAAAGTAGACTGACATTTTTCAGCCTGCGGGGACATGGAGTTCCATCTCCAACAATGGTAACTTGTAAAATGAATCTGTTGGGTTTGTTCTTGGGGTTGATTGTTCTGAGAGCGAAGTTGCAGATCCTGTTTCCTCTCGGTGGAGAGATTCCTTATTATATGTGTTTGCTTTTATTGCTTTTATAGTAAAGACAGATTCGCATTGTAGTGTAAACTTATAATTTGTTCCCATCTCAGAAGAGTCCAAGTCTGAGTGTTTGACTATTTCTTGCATTTGGGGAAGGGGGGGCGGGATACGGCAGGTATTCGTACGCCCCAAATATGGGTGTTTTGCGTACCAGCTATAAAGAGCAAGGGCTACCAGCTGGCGAACCATGCAAACAAGAAGTTCCATTCATAAGTGATTCCTGTTAGTTTCCTAAAGACAACGCCGGTTTCAGGCAAGAGAAAAAGAACAATATGCTAAAGTGGATTGCCTTTTGTGTGAGTACGATGAAGGAACAGTTAATCCTTTCCAAACTTGAAACTCAGTAAGCAGTGCAGCACCTTAGCAAATGTTAGGAGTTGTCTTTCTATGTCTGTTTTTACCCTAAGCTGATTATCTGTGCCCCAGATTTTAATTCTGTGTTCCTGAGGTTTACAGAGGACAGAGAATCGGGTGTATGGATTAAAATTACAGCTATTCAAATGCAATCCTGACTACAGGATTATGGCTGTCATTTACATATTCCTACAGTCCCATTCTGTAGCAGCTACATTAGCGTTGTTTGAATGGCCATGTTTTCCAGCCACCTTAAAGATATGCCTCTTCACCACAATCAGTAGGTATTACTAGCTTGTGGTTTTGCCGTGCCTTTCTGATGTTGGTTCTCAAGAAATAAAGTAGACTGATGAGTTACAGTGTGTCTCGAACAAACAGTACAGCAGCATCCTGGTGCCCATGAAGCATCTGCAAGCAAAAACCCATGCATTTATGTGGCTCTGTAGTAGTTGCTGCAGTGCTTTCAGGCACTCCCTAGGAATTCTGGATGCCACAGCATGGTTCTTATAAACATGGCTTTGTTTGGGAGATTAATTGAAATATGTATGCTTAGTACTGTCTTGTCAGTGCATCCTCCATTTCTGGTTGGATGGCACCCTCTCCTGCTGTTGTAATGCTGCCCTAAAAGGAGAGGATAGGTGCTGCTAGCATCAAAGATCAAAGAAATAGCTGGATGTGGGGATAAGGAAGGAATGGCACTGCTGTTCTAACGTTGAAAATTAACCAGGCAGATTAGCTTTCTATTCCTTCAGCTGAAAACATTGCAGAAACAACTGGTAGCGTGGTTAACATTTGGGGATGATGAATGTGGGCTGTAATGGTGGAGAGGCTTTCAAAATGCGTTACTCGCCTTGGAGGATGTTCTTCAAGGTCAATGGATGAAGAAACCATCGTGTGGCAATCTAAAGTGTTTCCTCATACTTCCTCATCTTCAGGAGGTACGTGGCTGTAGCTGCGAGCCTGGTGGTGTTCTAGCAGTGGCAGGAAGCGTGAGCCTTTCTATTTGTACATCAGGTCCATAGGAGCCTTTGAATTGCCTCTGCTCATGGGATGCTTTGGATGATGTATGAATGGTTTGTTAACTGTATCAATGGTTGCATGTCCGATTCGTGATGAGCAGCATGCAAATAGAGATCAATGAGTATGTGGAAGCTCAGCAAGGTTTCAAATGTAATAGATATTTCCTAAGATATTGTAGCATTTTCAAGATTATCTTAAAGCACATTCTGGCAATTAAGACCTTTTGTGTTTTTGTCATGGGACTCCTAAATCACACAAAATCCTAGGAACTGCTTTCAGGTGACATTTCCACTACTATTTTTAGCCAATATAGCATATGTAACGCATGTAGCATTTTGGCACTTTCATGACTAAGTGCAGTCGATATCTGAACACAGTGCTTAGGCTTCCACAAAGAAACACTGTTCTAAAGACTCTGCTGCTGACATTGTTGTTATTTCTCTGTCAGATGACTGATTTTTTTCCCTTAAGTAAACTTGCACTTCAAAGGGTCTCGACTACCCCTGTTCTTTCTTAGAGACTAAAGTACTCTCTCTGGTACCTATTTGTAATACTGGGGATATACAGGTGGCTAAAGTTACCTTCATATGTTGATGGCTGATTGTTTAAGAACACAAAACCGTGGTACAGACTTCATATTTTCAATACGTATGCAGCAGAGACAAAATATCTGAGGACTTTGTCTTGCACTGTTGTGTTCTACATCTGTAAGTCTTAGAGTAATTTGTGACAAAGCAGAAATGGGATTTTGGGGTTTTTTTTAGTTGCACTGAATGTACGAAGAGAGAAGTATTTATGTATATGAATAAATTTCCACAGTCACTAGACTATCAGAACAGAATGTTTTGATGTTGAGGTTTTATAATCTGTTTTCACTGCTTGATGTTGGGTACAAGTACTTTAGTTTAAGTTCTGATCACCTTTATTTCTTCTTCTAGAAGTCGAACTGAGCCAGCGAGTGGAACACCAAAAGCGGTATGTAAAAACACAATCTCAGACTTTTTTCTACACGCTGCACTTAGATCTCAACAATGAAGCCTTGTATTAATTTTCCAAACATTAACTTAATGTATTTCCCAGTAAAACATAGTCTGTGTTGTAAATACCATGTAGTTGATTCAGCAAAGGAAAAACTGAGTCATGCCATTGCACAGTTGTAAAGTGAATCTTGGTGCTTGTGCCTAGTAATGCATTGTATTTCATATTGAATATGCCAGAATATTTCCTGAATGACTTTGTGCTCTACGGATAACGTATGATCGTTTGTAGATCACGTAGGCTCAAGGTTTGCACAACTGAACATGGCGCCACGTTCTACAGCTGTCTGCCTACAGCTAGTAATATGGATGTTGGTCTAGGTGGTTGTGTGCTTTTTGTTTCCTGCAATAAAAATTGATTGGAGTGTATTTTTTGCCATTTTGAAATTGTATCACTTAGCTTTTGGTTTTAAATACTTTTTTTGCCTAATGGTTTTTGAGAATGTTATCAAAACCCACTGAGAATCCATGATTATTAAACTTGGTACTGTTTCTTACTTTTGGCTTGGGGGTTCAAAGAAATACCCAAACAAACATATCCCATACCTCTTGAGGGCAGTTCTGTGCAGCTAAATGATTCCTTCTGATGTCCTTAAATACTTGGGTCTTTGTTCCTAAGACTGTATCATTGAAGCGATATTGTTTGGGCCCCTCTGAGTACATAAATGCCTTTAATAGATTGCTGTGAATTTAAATATCGTTGCTACACAAAGTGGTATTCTGAAGGTCTGCGTTTGATCTTTCCACGTTACCTGACAAAGCAGTTTAGTTTAGTAGTTTGCCTGCAAATGAAAATGTCTAAAACCTGGTATACAGATTCTGGCACAAGGTTGGAGCCTGGTGCATTTGTGGGTCAAATCCCTGCCATTTTTCTTAACTTCTGCCTGCAGTCCATGTTTGGATCTGGGTGACTCGAGGGTTGGATGCTGCTTTAATTTCCCAAAGGTTAAGCCTTTTTTAGTATACCACCACTCTGAATTTACATTTGGAAAAGGGTTAGCATTTTTCTTCAGGTTTTAAAATGCTCTCATTCTGCTCCTAAGATATGAATAAGTAACACAAGGAAATACTTGACTGGTAATGGTCTCGATCTTGATTTGACACTTGGCTCGAAAACAGTGTGTAACTACACATTTTAAAATAGTGCCAAGAGGATAAAAATTACCATGTAGCGGTTTTGACTTTTCATCTTTATTTTAAGGATCTAGAATTGATGCTAGGAATTTTTTACACTATTGAACATTTAGAACTTCATGCTCTGAATTCAAGACCATATTCACCCATTAATCATATACGTGTTTTTATGATTGATTAGAACCCCCCAAATTTCCTTCGTTTGGCTAAAGAGTATTTTGATGATTCTAATGATTCACAGGTATTAGAACAGCATTACTGGAATCTGAGGAACATACATGCCCAGTGGGTAATCACACAGATGTTTCTCCTGATGCTTTAATCGCCAACCAGTTCCTATGCAAGGTAACACAATGACTTTTACGTCAACTGTAAGAAAAGGCTATTTGTAAAAAGCTGAAAGGGAAGAAAATATTAATATAAATCTCCTTCAGCAAGGCTGAGTTGAATAAGGCTAAATTCACTGTTCAAATACATTCTCTGTTGTTACAGAAGCTTACAGTTAAGAGACAACCTGGCAAGTTCAGGTCACACTTTTGTTTAACACGAGTGCCTCACTTTCAAGTTCAGAGCTAACACTGAAGTACTTCAAATACAGATACTCTGAGTTACCCATCATTAATATCAGAGTTTAATGTGATGTATTCATAGATCTGTATGGTGATTTATTTTAGGCTTGGTAGCATTTACAGGAATACACAAGGAGTTTTACTCTGCAGGCTTTTTTTCATCTATCTACTGTGTTTCGTATTACATTTTGTCAATGTTTTCCTGGCTCTAGGCTGTGAACAACTTCAAAAATGGAACTGGCTACACAAAAAGGCTCCATAAGCTGATTCAGCAGCAAAAGCAGCAGAAGCCGCCACCGCTACCCCCTCCACTACCGGTCATGACTCTTACACCTCCTGCTGCTCTGGTGAGTGCCGCTGAACTTCCTAAATTTTCCTCTCTGTCAGTTAGCAGTTTGTTGGAAGAGAAGGTAAGTTTTATTTCCACATACGCAGTGCTTCATGTGTTTCAGCAGAGCTCATTGTCCCACTGTTTTCATTGGTTCACAGGGGAACAGGAAGGCCCGAGAGCGCTTTTCATGCATCACTGGCCAAGAAGCACAGCGGAGCAACTTTTGGAAGGCAGAAAGTGTGCTTGTCATCGATACGTGTCAAGCTTTGGAAAATATCGCACGGTACCACACACCTCTTCTTCTGCTTCTGCTTCTGCTTCTTCATCTTTTCCTGCTTGTACTTGTACTGCTGCTTCTCCTTCTTCTTCCTCTGCTTCTACTTCTTCTTCTTCTTCCTCTGCTTCTTCTTCCACTTCTTCTGATTCTTCAGCTTCAGCTTCTTCATCTTCTTCATCTCTATCTTCTCCTTTTCTGTCTTCATCTCTATCTTCTTCATCTCTATCTTCTTCATCTCTATCTTCTTCATCTCTATCTTCTCCTTCTCTGTCTTCTCCTTCTCTGTCTTCTACTCCTTCTCCTCTATCTTCTTCCACTTCTCCATCTTCTTCTTATTCTTCTTCCACTTCTCATTCTTCTTCTTCTTCCACTTCTATTCTTCTTCTTCTTCTTCTTCCACTTCTCATTCTTCTTCTTCTTCTTCCACTTCTCTTTCTTCTTCTTCTTCTTCTTCTTCTTCTTCCACTTCTCTTTCTTCTTCTTCTTCTTCTTCTTCCACTTCTTCTTCTTCTTCTTCTTCTTCCACTTCTCTTTCTTCTTCTTCTTCTTCTTCTTCTTCCACTTCTTCTTCTTCTTCTTCTTCCACTTCTTCTTCTTCTTCCACTTCTCCTTCTTCTTCCACTTCTCTTTCTTCTTCTTCTTCTTCCACTTCTTCTTCTTCTTCTTCTTCTTCCACTTCTCTTTCTTCTTCTTCTTCTTCTTCCACTTCTCTTTCTTCTTCTTCTTCTTCCACTTCTTCTTCTTCTTCCACTTCTCTTTCTTCTTCTTCTTCTTCCACTTCTTCTTCTTCTTCTTCCACTTCTCTTTCTTCTTCTTCTTCTTCTTCCACTTCTCTTTCTTCTTCTTCTTCCACTTCTTCTTCTTCTTCTTCTTCTTCTTCTTCTTCTTCTTCTTCTTCTTCTTCTTCTTCTTCTTCCACTGCTTCTTCTTCTTCTTCTTCTTCTTCCTCTTCTTCTTCCACTGCTTCTTCTTCTTCTTCTTGTTCTTCCACTTCTTCTTCTTCTTCCACTTCTCCTTCTTCTTCCACTTCTCCTTTTTCTTCTTCCACTTCTCCTTCTTCTTCTTCCACTTCTCCTTCTTCTTCTTCTTCCACTTCTCTTTCTTCTTCTTCTTCTTCTTCCACTTCTCTTTCTTCTTCTTCTTCTTCTTCCACTTCTCCTTCTTCTCCTTCCACTTCTCCTTTTTCTCCTTCTTCTCCTTCCACTTCTCCTTCTTCTCCTTCTTCTGCTTCTTCTCCTTCTCCTCCTTCTCCTCCTTCTTCTCCTCCTCCTCCTCCTTCTCCTTCTTCTTCTCCTTCTTCTTCTCCTTCTTCTTCTCCTTCTCCTTGTTCTTCTTCTCCTTCTTCTTCTCCTTCTTTTTCTTCTTCTTCTTCTTCTTCTTCTTCTTCTTCTTCTTCTTCTTCTTCTTCTTCTTCTTCTTCTTCTTCTTCTTCTTCTCCTTCTTCTTCTCCTTCTCCTTCTTCTCCTTCTCCTTCTTCTTCTCCTTCTTCTTCTTCTCCTTCTTCTCCTTCTCCTTCTTCTCCTTCTCCTTCTTCTCCTTCTCCTTCTTCTCCTGCTTCTCCTGCTTCTTCTTCATCTTCTTAATCTCTATCTTCTTCTTCTCTCTCTTCTTCTTTTTCTTCTCTATCTTCCTCCGCTTCTCTATCTTCTTCTTCTCCTTCCACTTCTCTATCTTCTTCTTCTTCTCCTTCTTCTTCTCCTTCTTCATCTTCATCTTGTTCTTCTTCATCTTGTTCTTCTTCATCTTCTTCGTCTTCATCTTCTTCGTCTTCATCTTCTTCTGCTTCTTCTCTATCTTCTTCTTCTCCATCTTCTACTTCTCTATCTTCTTCTTCATCTTCTTCATCTTCATCTTTTTCCTCTTCTTCTTCTCTATTTTCTTCTTCTTCTTTTCTATCTTCTTCTTCTTCTTCTTCATCTACTTCTTCTTCTCCTTCTTCTTCTTCTTCTTCTTCTTCTTCTTCTTCTTCTTCTTCTTCTTCTCTGTCTTCTTCTTCTTCTTCTCTGTCTTCTTCTTCTTCGTCTTCTTCTTCTTCGTCTTCCGCTTCTTCTCTATGTTCTTCATCTTCATCTTCTCCTTCTCTATCTTCTTTTTCTCGATCTTCTTCTTCTTCTTCTTCTCTATCTTCCTTTTCTCTATCTTCTTCTAAATCTTTTCTATCCTCTTCTTCTCTGTCTTCTTCTCCTTCTTCTCTATCTTCTTCCACTTCTCTATCTTCTTCTTCTCCTTCTTCCGCTTCTTTATCTTCTTCTTCTACTTTTTCTTCTTTAACAACTTCTTCATCTTCTTCATCTTCTTCTTCTTCTCTATCTTCTTCTTCTCAATGTTTTCTAACTTCTTATTCTTCATTTTCATCTTCTTCATCTTCATCTTCTCTATCTTCTTCTTCTCTATCTTCTTTTCTATCTTCATCATCATCTTCTCTTATCTTCTTCTCTTCTTCTCTTCTTCTCTATCTTCTTATCTTCTTCTCTATCATCTTCTTCATTTTCATCTTCTACATCTCTATCTTCTTCATCTTCTTCATCTCTATCTTCTTCTTCATCTTCTTCATCTCTGTCTTCTGTATCTTTCGCTTCTCCTTCTTCTGCTTCTCTATCTTCTTCTTTCGCTTCTCTTCTGCTTCTCTATCTTCTTCTTCTGCTTCTCTGTCTTCTTATGATCTTCTCTATCTTCTTCATCTTCTTCATCTTCTTCATCTCTATCTTCTTCTCTATCTTCTTCTTCTCTATCTTCTTCTTCTTCTTCTCTATCTTCTTCTTCTTCTTCCGCTTCTCTATCTTCTTCTTCTACTTCTTCTTCTTTAACAACTTCTTCTTTTTCATCTTCTTCATCTTCTTCTTCTTCTCTATCTTCTTCTTCTTCTTCTTCTCTATCTTTTTTAAATTCTTCTTCTTCATTTTCATCTTCATCTTCTCTATCTTCTTCTTCTCTATCTTCTTTTCTATCTTCATCATCAACTTCATCTTCTTCTCTTCTTATTTTCTGTCTTCTTCTTTTTCTTATCTTCTCTTCTTCTCTATCTTCTTATCTTCTTCTCTATCTTCTTCTTCATTTTCATCTTCTTCGTCTTCATCTTCATCGTCTTCATCTCTATCTTCTTCATCTTCATCTCTATCTTCTTCTGTATCTTCTTCTTTCGCTTCTCTTCTGCTTCTCTATCTTCTTTCGCTTCTCTATCTTCTTATGTTCTCTATCTTCTTCTTCTTTATCTTCTTCTTCATCTCTATCTTCTTCATCTCTATCTTCTTCTTCTCTATGTTCTTCTTCTTCCGCTTCTCTGTCTTCTTATTCTTCTTCTCTATCTTCTTCTTCTTCTTCTTCTCTATCTTTTTTAAATTCTTCTTCTTCATTTTCATCTTCTTCTTCTCTATCTTCTTCATCTCTATCTTCTTCTTCTCTATCTTCTTCTTCTTCCGCTTCTCTGTCTTCTTATTCTTCTTCTCTATCTTCTTCTTCTTCTTCTTCTCTATCTTTTTTAAATTCTTCT